>NC_041214.2:94755775-94808298 GCF_002837175.3 Physeter macrocephalus | reverse complement strand
ATAGTGTCTGGCCTTACATTTAGGTCTTTAATCCATTTTGAGTTTATTTTTGTGTATGGTGTTAGGGAGTGTTCTAATTTCATTCTTTTACATGTAGCTGTCCAGTTTTCCCAGCACCGCTTATTGAAGAGGCTGTCTTTTCTCCATTGTATATTCTTACCTCCTTTATCAAAGATAAGGTGACCATATATGCGTGAGTTTATCTCTGGGCTTTCTATCCTGTTCCATTGATCTTTATTTCTGTTTTTGTGCCAGTACCATACTGGAGAAGACCTTTCTAAAGAGGTGACATTTAAGCTGATACCTGAAGAATGGGAAGGAGCAAGGCTTGCAACAAAGAGTAGCCTAGGCAGGGAGAACGTCAAGGGTGAAGGCTCTAAGGTTTCTCAAATGCAGGATAATATGACTGGAACATCGTGAATAAGGGAAAGAATGGCTTGAGATGAGATTGGTAAGGTGAAGTAGAAAGGAGCCAGATTTTTCATGGTAAGAGATTGGATTTTATTTTAAAGCTCTCTGCCTCTGGTAGATAATGCCCTCTTTAAAATGAATGTTTAAAAAAAAAAAGTATTGAACATTTTCATTACATTTCCAGTACAAATCCAGTACATTTCCAGAAATGTAAATGAAGTTAACTGCATATACATGCAAACACTCACTAATTCATGTACATTCTCTCACATACAAAAACATAAATATACTGCACATAACAGTTTTTTAATTTTTATTTGGAAATAACTTCAAGCTTACGGAAAGTTGCAAAAATAAAATACAAGGAACACCATGAGCAATACCCTTTAGTACTGATATTAGTTATTGTTTTTTTACTCCACCCCCACCCAGCTGCACCGCTTGCAGGATCTTAGTTCCCCGATCGGGGAATGAACCTGGACCCTCGGTAGTGAAAGCACAGAGTCCTAACCACTGGACCTCCAGGGAATTCCCAGTTATTATTAACATTTTAGCCCATTTGCTTTATCACTTGTGCTCTCTTTTATTTTGGGTGCACTCTCTCTTTCTCTGTGTATTCACAGACAGGCAAACGCACATATACGTAATTTGAGCTTAATGTTTTAATGAAAACATCTAAAAATATAAAACTAGAAATAGGCATTAATAGCATTGTAGCAGCTAGAATTTGCCCTGTTTTAACTTGTGAACATTTTTACATGGATATTCTGTAGGCTCAAATGCCTATGTCCGAACCAAACTCTTGTCTTTCTGCCCCTACTTGCAAATTTACCCCTGTTATATGTTCTCTGTCATCTGTTAAATCCCAAAATTGGAAATCAGTTAATGATGTGGTTCTGCCCTTTATTTCCCCTTTCCAGACTTCTAGTTCTATCAATCTTTTTTTTAATAAAATATTTATTTATTTTTGGCTACGTTGGGTCTTCATTGCTGTGCGTGGGCTTTCTTTAGTTGCGGGGAGAGGGCTTCATTGCAGTGGTTTCTCTTGTTGAGGAGCATGGGTTCTAGGTGTGTGGGCGTCAGTAGTCGTGGCACGAGGGCTCAATAGTTGTGGCTCGCGGGCTCTAGAGCACAGGCTTAGTAGTTGTGGCACACAGGCTTAGTTGCTCCGCGGCATGTGGGATCTTCCCGGACCAGGCATTGAACCTGTGTCCCCTGCATTGGCAGGCTGATTCTTAACCACTGTGCCACCAGGGAAGCCCTAATTCTATCAGTCTTATTCCTTAAATATATATGGACTCTCTCACCTCCTCTTTGTTCCCACTGCTACTACAGGTCTTCCCTGTTTCTAATCTTGGGTTGCTTCATCTCTACTGTTATCTGACTTTTTAAAAATATGAATAAGATTTTAACACTTTTCTGATTCAGATTCTTCCATAGTTTCCCATCACTCTAATGTTGATTCTTGACCTGACCTCCATGCACCACTCTTGCCCAAAACTTATAATCTACTTGGATTTCTCAAACCCAGCATATTCTTGCTTTACAAGAATGCTTGCTTGAATCCACCTTCCAACTCCCACAACTAATTTCATTCAGCTCTATACTTAACCTGTCTTTCAAGTTTCACTTCATCTGTCAGCTTCAGCTTCCCTAGAGGGTTCTCTTAGCTCACATTTTCCTATCTTAGGTACCTTTCCCCTGTGTTCTCATAGTTCACTGTAAACAGTTTTATCACAGCATTTATAACACTATGTTGTAGCTGTTTACTCATTTTGCTTCCCTACTAGACGATTTACTTGAATTCAGAGAAAGTGTTTGCCTTTTATTTCACAATTTTTTAACATAATAGCAGGGTAGAATAAAGGTTTTTTGATTGAATGTAAATATTAGTAAAATAAAAATAGAAATATATATCTGATACAATATATATTTTTGTCTCAAACCAGCAACCAACATTAAAATTAATGGTATAACACTAATTTATCCTGAGGTCAGACTCAGGTAAGGATGTCTTCCCTCACCACTATTATTTGGCATTGGTCTGGACATTCATAAAAGTATATTCAACATCTAGAATGCCTTAGTAAGGAGCATGGCAAATCCTCTCCCTCAAAAGTAATAATAAAACAGGACAAAATTATCAAAAGTAACCATTTAAAGATTCTGAGAATTGACCAGAGGCACACAACAAATTGAGAAGCATTTATTCAAGAATTTCTACTGAATCTCAGAACAGTGGGAGTAGTCTGTAGTGCTTCAGCTTGGGGCTGCTTCCACCTCCTAACATCCAGCTCCATGATGTAGAAGTTCCACAAGGGCAGGGCAGGCTGGGAGGATCAGCACTTCTGCTGTTTGAGGTGACTGACTTGATATCGAGCAGAGCACAGAAAATTCCATGCCTAAGGGTGTTGCTGAAAACAATAGCAAACAGTTAGGGAAGGACAGTATCACACAGCTAACCTGAGGCTTTGATGTTGTTTGGGGCAAGCAATAGACTGGCAGATGAGGCAGAATCTTACCAGGGATATCCAGGGAACAAGAAAGCCAAAAAGGACTTTAGTAAGATCTTATTAATTCCCGGAACTCCAGAAAGTTACCTGTATGTGTAAGCACACTCAGGAGAGACTGGTAAGGGCCCTAGCAAGCTACTTATTTTGGGTTAATTGTGAGGCCTCATGAACACAGAAAGTAAAAGCCAGAAAGGATTTATAAACTGCCTAAACCTTGAGTGCATTCTTCAAGCCACAGACAAATCCACTGACAAAAGGTAGCAGCCTTACTGGCTTAAGATGTGTAATCACAACCTCTGACAGATCATTGACTGACTACCAAGCTGGTATGATTCCTAGGAAGCCAGACATAAAAATAAAAACTGAGCAGAGACTTCTGTGGCTGCACTCTACAAAAACAACAACAGCAAAAAACAAAGAGTCCATAGAATTGGTACAGGCAAATCACTACATAAGCAAAGAACCACAGCCATGCCCCTGGGTAGGGAGATGTTCCAACTCCAGTGTTGCTATCATTTATTACCTAAAATGCCTGGTTTTCAAAAACAACCAAAATGTCACAGGATATACAAAAACAGGAGACTTAAAAAAAACCAGTCACTGGGTATGTCTCTGACAGAGGCCATCTATTGGACATAGCAGACAAAAGACTTCAAGCCATTTTAAAAGAATTAAATAAAAGTGTGATGACAATTACCATATAGAAAATATCAATAAAGGTAGAAATTATTAAAAAAGAATCAAGTGAATATTCTGGAGTTGATAAATAATGGAAATTAAAAATTCACTGGAGAAGAGGCGCTCAACAGCCGATTTGAGAGAGCATAAGAGAATCAGTGATCTTGAAGATAGATCAATATAGATTATCTTTTATCAAGGACAGAATTTTTAAAAATGAAGACAAATGAACAGAGCCTCAGAGATCTGTGGGACACAATGAAGAATACTAACACATGGATAATGGAGAGGAAAGAAAGAAAAGGGAAGAAAAAGTATTTTAGGAAATTATGGCCACAGACTTCCCAAATTTGATGAAAAACATTAATCTACACATCCAAGAATCTCAACAAACTCCAAGAAGAATAAACATGAACAGATTCACACTTAGACACATAATAGTTACACTGTGGAAAGATAGAGAAAAATCATGAAAGCAACAAGATAAAAACAACTCATACTGGAATACCCAATAAAATTAACAGCTGACTTCTCATCAGAACAGTGGAAGCCAGAAGTCAGTAGAATGACTAAGTGCTGAAAGGAATAAACTGTCAATCAGTAATTCTATATCTAGCAAACCATCCTACAAAATTGAAGGCAAAAGACGTTGACAGATGAACAAAGAGAGAATTCATTGCTAGCAGACCCACCTTACAAAAACATTAAAGGAGGTTCTTCAGGCTGAAAGGAAGTGATATCAGATGGTTACTTGATTCTACATGAAGAGCATTGATAAAGATAATTATATAAGTAATTCTTGAAGGCAGTATAAATACATATTTTCTTCTCTTAACTGATCTAAAAAAGTTACATAATAATAAAATTGAAGTGTTGGTCATATAACATTTAAAGCTGTATATTATAGCACAAAAAAGGGGGAAGGAATGGACTTATATTGGAGCAATGAAATGACACCAAATAGTTACTTGGCTCCACAGGAAGAAATGAAAATTACTAGAAATGTTAAATACATAGGTTAATATGAAAGAGTTTGTGAATCTATTGTTTCCACTTTCTTAACTGTTTTTACCCTTAATGTCATTAAAATACATACGGTTGTGTAAAATAATAATAATAACATTGTATTGTTTTCAAACATCTATGCATAACATAAATGACAGTTTACCACAAAGAAGGGAGAGGAGTGGAGCTGTATTAGAACAATGTTTCTACATTTTACTGGAATTAGTACTGATCTGAAGTAGACTGTGATAAGATGCATAGTATAATCCCTAAAGCAAATAATAAAATAGTAACTTTAAAAAATAGTAACAAGGTCAAAAAGGAATTAGATAATATAGAAAACAAATAGCAAAATGGCAGATCTAAATCTAACCATATCAATAAAAACATTAAAACATGAATGGATTAAACATTCCAATCAGTAGGGATTGTCCAACTGTATTTTAAAAAGGATCCAACTATATGCTGTCTGCAAGAGACATATAGGTTTAAAGGAGCAAATTAGTTGAACATAAAAAGATGGACAGGGCTTCGCTGGTGGCGCAGTGGTTGAGAGTCTGCCTGCCGATGCAGGGGACATGGATTCGTGCCCCGGTCCGGGAAGAGCCCACATGCCACAGAGCGGCTACACCCGTGAGCCATGGCTGCTGAACCTGCGTGTCCGGAGCCTGTGCTCCGCAATGGGAGGGGCCACAGCAGTGAGAGGCCCGCACACTGAAAAAAAAAAAAAAAAAAAAACCAAAAGATGGACAAAGATATACTGTGCAAACAGTAAGAAAAAGAGCTTGAGTGACTATACTACTATCAGGCAAAATAGACTTTAAGACAAAAGTGCTAGAAGACAAAGAAGGACATTTTATAATGTTAAAAGGGACAATCCACCAAGAAGATAAAACATTTAGAAACATACGCATCTAACAACAGAGCTCCAAAATACATGAAGCAAACACTTTGAATTGAGAGGAGAAATAGACAACTCAGTCAGTTGCTGGAGACTTTTACAGTAACTGGAGACTTTAATACTCCACTTTTAATAATGGATAGAACAACTAGAGGGAAAATCAACAAGGATATAGAAGACGTGAACACTTATCTATCTACATGACACAGTAACATCTCTAGAACACTCCACCCAGCAATAGCAGAATTTTCATTCTTTTCAAGTGCACAGGGGACATTCTGTAAGCTAGACCATATGCAAGGCTGTAAAACAAGTCTCAATAAATTTAAAAGGATTGAAATCTCACAAAGTATGTTCTCTGTCCTCAATGGAATTAAACTAAAAAAAATTGGGGGAAAATCACATATTTGGAAATTAAACAACACATTCATAAGTAAACCATAAACCAAAGAGTAATCACAAGGTAAATTTAAAATATTTTGAGCTGAATGAAAATGAAAGCACATTATATTAAAATTTATGAGGTGCAGGGACTTACCTGGTGGTCCAGTGGTTAAGACTCCACACATCCAATGCAGGGGGTGCAGGTTCTATCCCTGGTCAGGGAACTAAGATCTCTCATGCCACAGTGTGGAAAAATAAAAAAATTATGAGGTGTAGTCAAAATAAGAAAGATGTCATATAATCTAAGCTTCCACCTTTAAAAACTAGAAAATGAAGAGCAAAATAAACCTAAAGTAAGCAGGCAGAAGGAAATAATAGAATTAGAATGACACTCAATGAAATCAAGAGAAAAATCAATGAAACCAGAAGTTGGTTCTTTGAAAAGAGCAACAAAATAGACAATCCTTTAGCAAGACTGACCAAGGGGAAAAAAAAAAAAGATACAAATTACCAAAATTTGCTCAAGAAGAAATAGAAAATCCCTATAGCCCTATAACAAATTGATAAACTAAATATTAAAATCTTTTCACAACAAAAAGTCCAGGACCAGATGGCTTCCCTGGCTATTAATATTATCCTAATACCAAAGCCAGATGAAGATAGAGAACTAAACTACAGATCACTATCCCTCAAGAGTATATACACAAAAATCCTTAACAAAATATTAGTAACCAAATCCAGCAACGAATAAAGATTATATACCATGACCAAGTGGAACTTATTTAAGGAATTCAAGGTTAGTTTGAAAACGCATTTGACAAAAGTCCAACATTCATGATAAAAACTCAACAAACTAGGATTAAAAGGGACCTTCTTTAACTTAAAGATTTTCTATGAACAACAGCTAACATCATATTTAATGGTGAAAGACTGAATGATTTCCTTAACATTGAGAACAAGACAAGTAGATGAATACACTTGTATTTAGCATTATACTGGAGACTTTAGCCAGTGCATTCAGGCAAGAAAAAGAAAAACATCCAGATTGAAAAAGACTGTTCACAGAAATATGGTCCTGTGTAACAAAGAGTGTGACTCCATTTTTTATGTTTGGCTTCTGGCAGCTTCTAAACCCCACCACTCCTCCACCACCACCCCCCTTTTTAAATAAATTTATTTATTTATTTATTTTTGGCTGCGTTGAGTCTTCGTTGCTGCACGCGGGCTTTCTCTGGTTGCGGCAAGCAGGGGCTACTCTTCATTGCAGTGCGTGGGCTTCTCATTGTGGCTTCTCTTTTGCAGAGCATGGGCTCTAGGCGTCTGGGGTCAGTAGTTGTGGCGCACAGGCTTAGTTGCTCCGAGGCATGTAGGGTCTTGCCAGACCAGAACTCGAACCTGTGTCCCCTGCATTGGCAGGCAGATTCTCAACCACTGTGCCACGAGGGAAGCCCCTGACCACCTTTTTAATAAATAGTTTTTTAGAGCAGTTTAGGTTCACAGCAAGATTGGGCAGAAGATAAAAGATTTGCCATATACTTCCTCCCTGCTGCATACACATAGTCTCTCTGGCTATTAACATCCCACACCAGAGTGGTACATTTGTTACAATTGAAGAACCTAAATTGATACATCATCACCCAAAGTCCTCTTTACCTTAGGGTTCACACTTGGTGTTTTACATTCTATGGGTTTGGGGAAATGTATAATGACATACGTCCACCATTATGGTATCATAAAAAGTATTTCCCCCCCTAAAAATCTGTGCTCTGCCTATTGATCCCCATGCTCCACCCTCAACCCCTGGCAACCATTGATCTTTTTAACTATCTCCATAGTTTTGCCTTTTCCAAAATGTTGTATAGTTGGAATCATACAATATGTAGCTTTTTCGGATTGGCTTCTTTTATTTAATAATATGCATTTAAGATTCCTCCATGTCTTTTCATGAGTTGGTAGCTCATTTCTATTTAGCGCTGAATAATGTTCTATTGTCTGGATGTACGACAGTTTATTTTTCCATCACCTGTTGAGGACATCTTGGTTGCTTCCATGTTTTGATGATTATGAACACAGTTGCTATAAACACCTGTGTGCAGGTATTTGTAGACAAAAGTTTTCAACTCTTGTGTCATTGCTGGATGGTATAGTAAGAGTATGTTAGTTTTATAAGAAACTACCAGTCTTCCAAAGTAACATTACCATTCTGCATTCCCACCAGGAATGAATGCAAGTTTCTATTGCTTCATATCCTCACCAGCATTTGCTGTTGTCAGTGTTCCAGAGTTTGGCTATTCTAATAGGTTTTTAAAAAGTATTTTGTTTGGAAAAGAAGCCTAGAAAAAAAGACCAAATTTTTTGCTGTCTCTGGATAATGGAATTAAAGGTGATTTTTATTCTTGTTAATTTAAAAATTTAGAAAAGACGAGGACTTCCCTGGTGGTCCAGCAGTTAAGACTCCACACTTCCAATGTAGGGGGCGTGGGTTTTGATCCCTGGTCGGGGAACTATGATCCCACATGCTGCACAGCACAGCCAAAATACTAAAAAAAAAAAAAAAGTTAAAGAATTGGATAACTGGGTGTGCTGTACGCTCTAAATGCATAGTCTATAAAATAATAATAATAGGATATTACAAACAACTTCATATCATCACTTGAAAAATTTCTTTTAATTTAGAAAAGTTAAAACACTGAATATATAGTACTTAAATAAGAACTATAAACCTCAAATGTTAATTTTAAAATTGTTACCACCTGAAGTGTCATTCGTTGTGTTGTACGTAGTGAAAGAGGAAAATGAATGGACATCTTGGGTGTAGTCTTAGTGGGAAGGAAAGAGGACCTGTGCCCCGGCCACCAGGTGGCGTTGTAGGCCAACTGCCCACTTGCAGGCCTGCTTGAGAGGTGTAGCGTAGCAGTACAGAAAGGTGAGGCTGTGGGAGGACATGAACTGCAGGGGCTTGTGAAGGTTTTGTTATTTATTTGGGGAAAACTTTCCTTAAAGAAGGAAGAAATGAAAGAGGTGGGAGTGAAGAAATAACAGATTTTTAAGGCAAGGTTGGCAAAAATGAAGCAGAATGAGAAGGGGCTGGGTCCATAGAACCGACGGAGCAATTCTGTTTGTAAAAGGAACATTTCTTCATTTGAACCTGCAGAGTGGATGAGAAGCTGGCTGTATTGGCATTTTTGATTCAGGAAATCTAGGTTGTGGTGGTATATTAATGTTGGGTTCAAAAAGCTTACTTGGAGATTTATGTCCTTCTTATGGAGGAACATTTTTAAATGGAACTCTGGTGTTTAAAGATGATTTAATATTGCCCTTTGTTTGTTTCTTTTAAAATAGCTATCACTGGAAGTCTTTTTAGAATAAACTTAGGCCTGCATGGCTTGGTAGCTGGTGGCATAATTGGAGCCTTGCTGGGGTAAGTGTTAACATGGTTTGATTCTAAATTAATATAATTTCATTAATCCCTTCTCTGTTAAAAATTGCAATCATTTCTAAAGAACAAATTTAATACTTAGAGCCTATAAAAGGTCTCTAGTCTTGTATTAGCAGTAGCTTTGACTGTCCAATTCTGATTGTACCCCAGTTGTTGATTTTACTTCTAGTATTCGCCGGATAAAAACAGTTTAAATATCTCTAACACCTGAAACTATTTGAGGTTTGAGCAAAGGTACTTATAAGCAGCAGGAAAAAGGAATAAGAAACAGTTAACAAGCACATTCTATAAAAAAATTGGGGGTTAGATTTTGTTTGTTTAGTTTAATAAACTTTAAGAATTTTCTTCTCCAACTTTTTACTTTGAAACATTTAAAACCTGTAGAAAACATGAGTGAATTGAACATTGAACACCCATTTAACCCTTTACTTAGATTCACCAGTTGTTAACAGTTTTCCGTATTTGTTTTCTACCTCTCTGTTTATGTGTGGGACGTGTATTATCTCCTTTTCTATTTTTTTTTTCTTTTGATTAAACCATTTAAAGTATTTTAGACCTCATAATTCTTCAGCCCTAAATATATCAGTATGTATTTCCCAGGATGAAGAACATTCTCCAATGATATCACAGTACAATTATCACAATAAATAATTTAGCATTGATTGATTGAATATTATTTAAGATAGGGATAGGGTCCATATTCAAAATTCCTCAGTTATTACAATAATGCCATATATATATAATTTTTAAAAATCCAGGATCTAACTGTTGCGTTTCGTTGTTATGTCTCTTTAGATTCCTTTAAGCTAAAACAGTTCCACTGCCTTTTTTTCGCCCAGAATATTTCTCAATTTTGTTTGATTATCCCCTCATGATTAGATTTAGGTTTAATGTTTTCACCAAGAGTACAACATTAGGTGAGGTTGTGTCCTTCTCAAGAGACATATTATGTCATCCATTGTAAGTGATGTTAACTTGGTGTATTAGTTTTCTGTTGCTGTGTAACAAATCACTACAAACTCAGAAGCTTCAAACACCATGCATTTATTATATGGGGTTGGTCAAAAAGTTTGTTCAGGTTTTTCCATAACATCTTACAGAAAAATGCAGGTGAACTTTTTGGCCAACCCGATATCACTTTTCTGTAGGTCAGAAGTCTGGGTAGGCTCAGATGGGTTCTCTGCTTAGTATTTCAGAAGGCCAAAATCAAAGTGTTGGCCAGGCAAGTTCTTACCTGGAGGCTCTGTGGGCAGAATTTGTTTCTATAAAATTCAGGTTGTTGACAGAACCCTGTGGCTGTAGGCCTGAAGTCCCCGTTTCATGGCTGGCTGGCTGGCAGGCACCACCTTGTTCCTAGAGACATCCACATTCCTTCTCATGTGCCCCCTCCATGTTCAAACCAGCAACCAGCATGTTGAATCCTTCTCATACTTTTAATCTCTCAGACTTCCATTTTGCCACCAACTGGAAAAAACTCTCTCCTTGCAGAGGGTTCACCCACATAATCTCTTTTTTGCTAATTCAAATTCAACTGATCAGTAACGTTAATTACATCTGTAAAATCCATTTTGGCATGTAACAATTTAATCATGGGCATAATATTTCATCATTTATTCATAGTTGAGAAATTAGGGCAGGAAATTTTGGGGGGCTATTTTAGAATTCTGCCTACCACATTTGGTAGCTACTAAATTTCTCCACTGCAAGGGTATCTTTTTCCCATTGTGCTTAATAAGGAATCTGTGGGGTGAGACTGTGTAAATAGCCTGTTCTCCAGATGCCTTTCTTCTAGTGGTTTCAGTGATCCATTGATGATCCCTAATGTAATCAGTTATTGTAAAAGTTGCAAAATGTTGATTTGCCAGTTCTGTCATTTATTCTGTTTTTATTAGTTGGCATTTATCTGAATAGAAGAGTTCTTTCTCCCTTACCCTCCCTTTTTCTACCCCCTTTTGGGGAGGAAACACTGTAACTTTATGGATTCTTTTTTTTTTTTAATTAAGAAATTGTTTTAAAATTCAACATATTATAATCTATTGCTGATGTTTTTGTTGTATTGTTAACATACCAGCTTGGTTTGAAGGGAAAAATTGCTGAAATTAGCAGCAAAAATATTTTTTTATTGAGGTTAAAAAAAATACATAACATAAAAATTACCATCTTAACCACTTTTAAGTGTACAGTTTAGTAGTGTTAACTGTATTCACGTTGTTGTGCAACAGATCTCTAGAACTTTTTCATCTTGCGAAACTGAAACTCTGTACCCATTAAACACTAATTCTCCCTTCTCCCACCCCACAGCCTCTGGCAACCACCTTTCTACTTTCTGTTTCTGTGATTTTGACTACTCTAGGTGCTTCTTATTAGTGGAATCATATAATATTTTTCCTTTTGTAACTGGCCTGTTTCGCTTAGCATAATGTCCTGAAGGTTTATCCATGTTGCAGCATGTGACAGGATCTTCCTTTTTAGGACTGCGTAATATTCCATTGTATATACAGTACCACATTTTCTTTATCCATTCATCATCAATGAACATTTCCACCTGGCAAAAATAATTTTTTAAATGTGGTTACAACTTAAGTTGTAACCAGAGGAATTTAAGTTGTGTCAGAGTCAAAAACTTCTCTTTGAAAACATGAACCAAACCATCTTCATTACTGTAATAATTATTATCTAAGTCAGTTTCTCAGTGGGTAACTGTTGGCATTCTGGGTGAGACAGTTGTGCCAGACTCTTGAATTTTAGGATGTTTTGGCGGCTTCAGCCCCAAAAGCCAGTAGCATCCTTCCCTCAATACCCCTCCCTTAAGGAGCTCTGGCACCATTCCTGGTATTACTTTCATTTCTGAGAAACCTTCAGTATAAAGCTATTTACTAGAACTTGTCATAAATATATTTTTTCCCGTTTATTTATCATTCATGATAAAAATCAGAGCCAATTTATAGACCTGTTGTTTTTAAACCAGTTAAATTTAGGAAGTTGCAATGATTGTTTTTCCTATTTTTCAGACCAGGAAGGAAATTATCTTAATATTTTTTTATTTGACAAGGACACTTTAATTATCAAATGTTCCTGTACCTGTCAGTGAGCAAGTGGCTCGTTTGGTGCTGCTCGCGCCTTTCAGAGACACTCATGTTTCGCGTGGTTAACAGCTCTTTCTCCTAAGCATTTCTTCTGCCTCCCCCCTCAGCACTCCTATAGGAAGCCTGTTGATGGCGCTTCAGAAGTACTGTGGTGAGACAGTTCAGGAGGCAAAACAGAAGGATCGAAAAGCACTCCAGGAGCTGAAACTGGAAGAGCGGTAAGGAGCATGTTAAGACCGGGGTGTGTGGCTTTCCTATCCACCAACAGTGGTGCCCTCTGAAATAAGTACTCTAAGTTGCCGCTCAATTCAAAGAGTTTCTGTTTACTGAGCCCTTCACCTGGCACCTTACCTGGTCTTTTAATTTTTTTAATTAAGGACAATGGAAAGCAGAAAGACAGTAATTGAGAATCTTTCCTTAGATACATTTTTTTTTAAGTTAAAATGTTGTAAATCTCATTTGGTTGCATATTTTTTCTTTTCCTATGTTTTTGACTGCATAGGAAATTACCTAAAGGAAATAAACAGCAATGAGTGAGCTTTACTTGGCTTTATTTAAAAGATGATATCCTTGTTTACACATACGTCTATGAACAATACAGAGCATGTTAGGCCTCCACATTCAAAGATTCTACTTCTTGCTGTGGACGCAATAGGCATTAGGTAGATACAGTGGCTGTTCATGAACTAGATGCCACTGAGAAGGATACAGACTGTCACCTGTTTATCTAGTCACTCCTTGGGGTCCAGCAATAGCTGACTTCATGCTAATTCTTTTTAAGATCATCATAATAGGCTGCCATCTAGCACTTTGGTACAAATGATTCTCATGGTTCTGCTTCCTGGCCACTAAGATGACATCTGTTGCTGCTACTTTGGTAGTTTGGTAGATAAGCAGTCTTCTTTTTCCCATGGTTTTATTTGAAACTTCCATTTGTGCTACACACAACACACACACACACACACACACACACACACACACACACACAGAAATTCTTAATATCTGTAGATCTGTTGTCCAAGGACAGGTGCTACAGGAGAAAAAGCATTGATTTTAGAGCCAATGAAACCTTGAAAACAAACCTTAAATCCCAGCTAGACTATTGATTAATTCTGTGACCATAGATGTTTTCCTTAACTTTAAGCCCTCAGTTTTCTCAGCTGTTCTAAGGGCAGAATCACACCACAGTGTTCAACATATGTTTGTTTTGTTCTGTCTTCTTCTCCATAGTAAGAAGGTGAGTGAGATATGCAGCTCTCTAGGTTCTAGGATAAAGTACTTAAAATTCTGAATGCCAACGTAAAATTTGATATTATGGAGAGTTAAAAGCATGAAAGCATTAGCTTATTTCTAGCCCTTTAGGTGTCCTAAGAGACTTCTTTTTTAAAAAGGAATCTTTGAGAAAGGAGTTGGAAATAAGGAAAATATCTGGTTATCTGAGTCTGATATAGGAAGTTATAGAAGAATTAACATTTGGAAAAATATGAACAAATAATTGTATTTCAATCAGAATAAAAGGAGACCAGAAAAAAAAAACTAGAGAAGTTGGTTAGTTATTTAGAGATGGAAAACCTCAAGAATGGGTAAAAACAACAACTGGAATTATAGAAATGAAAGAATATTTTGGCAGAAGGAAATAGTGTCAGAATTGTATAGGTTATTTATATATATATATATACATATATATAATATATATGTGGTATTTCTGAGGACAGTTAATAAATAGTTAAGAACCTTTTATATGTCTGCTTCTTTGCTTGAAAATAACTACAGTTTAGAGAAATCAACAAAGTGAGAATCTAGAAAATTGACATAGTAAGCAGAAAATACAGAACATTGGCTGTATTTTCCATAGAGCTATGAAAGAAGCTATGGTCAAATCTGGTTATGAAGTGTTGAGAAGAAAGTCATAGGTGACCCTGATAATCACTTAAAGACAGGAAGACACTAATACTTGACTTGGAGAAAGAACTGATCTGTTATTTGGAAATTAGGTTTTTTAACTCCTAGTAAATATATGTCTGTAGTGTTGCCCTATGTGACTTTTCCGTACTGAGATTACCAATGTTATAACCTTTGTGCATGTCCCACAAGGTCTGTCAACAGAGAGTTTATCAACAGAGTGGCAGGGTGTTTCACATCCCCCCTGGGCCCTGAGGGCAAGAGGACAGATTGGTTTCGAGGCTCACACCTTAGCTTAGGGCGCTTTAGCAACTGCATGTCACCCCTTGGAGAACTCTGGAATATCTCAAGGATCAGAGCTACTGCCCTGGCAGTGTCCACGTTGGTAATGTGAGACTCCTAGCTGGCTTGTAAGTGGAACAGGTTAGGAGAAGAAAGTCATTGTATTTGAAGTGCAAGGAGCAATGTTTGCTCACAAGTTGTAAGAGAGTATAAGACAAACACTATCTTTCTAAAAAAAATTCTCCCTAAAAACCAAAGAAATAGAGCAGTACTTGATATATCCTTCTTGTTCTTTGATTACAGGAAAGCCAGACTACACTTTACTGAGCTCCTCCCTGAAGAAATTGAAAGTAATTTACAGAAAAATCGATCCAAGGCCGATGCTAAGAAAATTGAAGCACTGCTAAATCTTCCTAGAAACCCTTCGTCAGCAGATAAACAAGACAAAGACTGAACATGCTCTGGACTTAAAACTCATTGGAGAGTTGAAAGCTGTGTTGCTATGTCCGTTGAATGCCAGTTAATTGGGCTGCTGACAGATGTAAGCGCTGGCATCTGTAGTGGCAGTGACTTGCTCTTACTTTTTTTTTTTAACCAAGAATTGAGCTATTTTACTCTAACTTTACTCATCCTTAAATTTAAGTACATACTTATATCTACATTGATTGATCTATATATTTGACATTATATCTATATTGATTGATCAATATAGATTTCTTTTCCCTGGATTATACAATAGTAAATTAAGATTTCCCAAACGTTAAAGTTGAATTGTACAGGTTGTAAATTTATTCTTGTAGCCCTTTAAAAGAGTACTGTAGGGATCACTAGGAGAAGGAGAGGAAGGAACCAGGTAAGGCAAATGGTCTGTGAAACCCTTGTGCCCTTGAGTCCTAGAAACAGTAAGGACCTAAATGTGTGGTCATGTTTGCTTCTGTCTTAATAAAAATCAAAGATGGTTCCTGTGCCATTTGAAATAATATAAAACTTAACAAAAAGGAAGTAGATAAGCATTATTGAAGAAACAGCCCGACCTTGTTTCCTCTCTCAGTAATGCTGACAAAGTGTCTCTGCTATAGTATACAAGAGTTACTCAGAATAGATACACTGTCTACACTCCAGGAGCTTGCTGCCTGAGAAGGAGGCTGCCCTGCAAATTATAACTTTTACTCTGTGAGAGGTGAGAATGACTGAATTGAGTGTACTGAGAGGAAAAAACTGCTAGTGCTTTGTTTTGGGGTTAGACCTCTTGGTTCCTACGCTGAAAATACTGTTGTTAATGTGAGCAGGGTTTGTGCAGCAGCCTAGAGTAGGGCCTAAAGCCGTGGGCTCTGGAGGCAGAACAACTGGCTTGGAATCTCAGCCCTGGAGCTTCGCAGCCATGTGACCTGCAGCCAAGCCATTTTAAGTCTCAAGTTTTCTCATCTGTCAAATGAAACAGTATCTACCTCAGAATGAGTATTAAATGAAACAATGTGTGTAAAACATACCACAATGCCCTGGCACACAGGGCATTATTTAACAACAGGTATTAGCAGTTAAAAGGATACACACCAGCACATTTTCACCATTTGCCACACTCCCAAAAGCATGTTTTTCTTAATTATCCCATTCATAAATTGCTGACAAATTGGTACTTAGTCAATCTGTTTATTGTTCTATTCACAACCACATTGAGATTAAATCCTTCAACTTATAAAATCAGATGGTTGGTTTTAAAATAATTTTATTCATATCACAAAAATATCAGAATAATAAAAGTAAAAAGTACTACTACTTGAAAAAATAGTAGTAACATTTATTAAATGTAATGAGCAGTAATTTACTATAATTTATTTAAAGTACAAGTAAGCTGTCTCTTAGGTTTATACTGTTTTGTGGTTACTTCTAGAGGTCTCCTTTTGATCATGTCCAAGGATTATGAATCTTAACTAAATGTGGCAATTCCTGGTGTGGTTTTATTTTTGGTTGCTGTTTGTTTGTTTAAATTCTTGTAATTTTGTTCTGTGAGCAACCATTTAAAAGTGTACCTCTGTTCCTTAGACTATATAGAGTAATCTAGCCCCTTTACAGCTACCAAAATTAAACGTTTTAAATCCAGCCCCATTTGAGAAACTTGGTCAACTTGCTGTGCAACTCCAGATTTTCAAATGAGAATAATGTCTGATTGCCCCAGGTTAAGTCACGTCCACTCCTGATCCAATGAGCATGGAAGGCAATTTCAGAGAAAGAGGAGTCATGAGTTAAGTAATGTAGGAACAGCAGTTGGCCACTTCTTTCTTTTCAATTCTCTGCTGATGTCAGAAGGATCCAGAAATACCATGGAGGAAAAGCCACTTTAGGGATCTAAGGAAGCCCTATGGAATGCTGTTTTCATTACTTCAATCAGTTTCTGCTAAAGACAGCTTACTCTTTAGTACATACATAAAACCTATCTCATTTTAAATGAGAACCTTCTCATAAAGATTTTACAAATGAGATTAAACTAGCATAAAGCCATTTAAGGAGAGTATCAGTCCAATGTGAACTAAACAAATTATCACTCTCCAACCTTACTATTGCTTTGAGGTGTAAGTCCCCTACATACCAACATTCAAGTTGTGAACTGTTTTTTTTTTTAATTTAACTAAAAATAAATTTTAATTCCTTTATATGTCTTTGAAGTAACAAAATAGATAGATATGCCAATTTTATTACAAAAATGAACTTATGAAGCTGTTTTCATTTGCAGTTACTTTCTAGAACAAGTTATTGATTAGTTCATAAATTTTAAATAGAAAAAAAAGTTTGCGTGTGTTTTGTACACGTGCACAACTTTTGCTAAATCTTTTCTTAGAGAAGTTTGCATTTTCCTCAACAGTTTATTGGTTGTGTCAGTCTTAACTACAGAGGTTAGCAGTGTGTATAAAGTATTTTGCTGTGCCCTTGTTCTCTAATACAGTATTTACTTTGGCTTACCAACTTTTTTCCAAAGAATTATCAAGAAGCATTCATCTGGGCTTTTCATAGTATTGACTTATTTTTTAGTTGCTCCTATTAAAAGAAAAAAAACCAGTTCAACAAAATCTATTCTTGTTTGACCTATGATCTGGTAAGTTTGATTTACTTTACAAAACAAAAAATAAATTCATTCTGTTTGCACTTACTAACAAGTTGCGAACTTTTGAAGATGCGAACGTGTGTTCGCATGTCCAATCACGTAAGTTAGTTCAAGTGTCTGGCATACGTCGTCACGTGTGTGCATCATTATGCTTTTGTGTACTTTACAGTACTGTATAGAGTACAGTAGTAACAGTATCTTTACTTCAAGCCCAGCATGTCCGGAAGCAAGCGTAAAATCAGCGGTATATAGCCGCTGTGTTAGTCGGGTACCTAAGCTAACTTTGTTGGACTTACAAACAAATTGGACTTAAATGGAACTCATTCGTATGTAGGGGACTTACTGTATAAGTCATTCATTCTACCTGTCAGAGGAAATTAGTTTTAGATGGATCTACTTCCTCCTGAACCTAGTAGAGAAGTGGGAGAACAAAGGAGAGCACAATGAAAATGAAGTACTGGCTTAACAGTAATATTTCCATTATCTTCATCTAGGTGTACATACACCATACTTCCCACACATTAACATTAGATTGCTTTTAACAACATAACATCCTTTTCCATTCCTTCATCAGATCAAGTCTCTGAAACTGACCTGATTGATACTGGATAAATTCTGTTTCCAGAAGCACTTTGACTGATGTATGTGTGTGTGTGTGTGTGTGTGTGTGTGTATGTATGTACACACACATACCAGTTAATAGCACAAAGCTGGATTGATGAAGGAAAAGAGCACCAGAGCCAGGAAATCTGGGTTCTGGCCCTGGCCTTTACAATTCAAGTCACCTTCCAGGACTCGATGTCCTTGTCATTAGTAAGAGTAGTTAGTATTCACTAGTGTCTCTTCCAGGCCTAAAGAATTCTGTGTTTCCAAATCCTTGGTCAGGGTCACCAGAGCTACTTCTGTCCCCATCATACTCCTCTAATCACTTTCAGCAAAGCCACTGGAATGAAGAGGCTCCTAGAGAACAGATACATGAAGGTCAAGGTGGGATAATCCTGGCCATTTGAGGAAGCTCCAAGAAGAGGTTGATCTTAGATGGAGGTGGGACCTGAAGAAAACATTAAAAATTTTTATATTTTTTATCACAAGGGTATTCCCAGTTTGAGGTAACATTGTAGATATTAATCTTGATGGCTAAAGAACATAAAGGCCAGTCTAAATTATGGGAGAATTTAGGACAAGTCTGACAATTTTTACTACATGAAATATCAGGCAAATATTAAGCACCAGCTATCACCAACCAACCAAACTTTATAGATCAAGGCACTCACTCACCTATGTGTGGGGCAAACAAAGGTGTTATCAGGCATGCTTGCTCTTCTCAGTAAGCCTACAATTTGGTAAAGGATATAAGACACGGCACATGAAAATAAACCCAGGGTGGAGAATGACGTGCTAGAGAGAGCACTGCTCTAGTGGTCAGGCAGCACTGCTTGAACTGGGCAAGATGGCCACAGAATGCTTGTGAAGGAGACTGGGTTCCTGGCTTCATTATGAAGGATCAGCTGACTGAGCAGAAAACTTTTAAGATGGAAGGAAAGTCAGGGAAATGCTAGGTAACTGCAGAACTGAGGGGAACATCCTGGGAAGGGCATCCTGGAGAACGAGCAAGAAGTTGAAATAAAAAGAAAGCAGGATAGGAAGCTGAGAGACTGCTGTGGGTAAAATATGCATAGGCTGCTATGCTGCTGTGAAAGGAACCTGAGCTTGATGTCGAGTTTGGGTCCTGGTTTTGCTCCTTATTTGTCTGACTTTAGGCAGATCACTCAACCTCTGGGAGCCTTGGGTTTTTCTCTCCCATAAAACGGAGATAGAAAGATCGTGCTTATAGAGATTTTTATACGGTGAAATGAAATAATGTGTTTGTAAAACATAACCTGTTATGTAAGTCTCAGGTATTATAGTTCACTTTCTTTTCTTTTTAAAGGTAACTCTGCAGAATCTCACTTTTTAATGCCGCTGTTACCCTAACCTTCACAAGTCAAAACTGTTTATGGAGACTGATTTATAGTGGTTTACCCTGGTCCTGATGTCAGTCTTTTGGATTCTAATGTCTCAATGTTTCTCTTACCTGAAAAGACCTGGGGATTTTAGGATAGCACAAAATTGATATAAATTAATAGTGTGATTCACAAAAGCTGATGCTGTGTTTAGGCTTCCTTAACATCCTTGGATGAATAGTAACTACCCCATGGTATGTAGAATCAAATTAAATCTAAAGTTTTGGACACCATTGACATTTAGCGTGTTCACATGGAGCTTCTGGAAACTGCCATGTGAAGAACAATGGAAACAACTGAGGATGTTTAGACTGAAGAGATCAACTGGAATGTGGAAAGTGAAAAGTTCTGAAACTTTTCCTGTAGACCCTGGGGTCTCTTCTGTTTTTAAGTGAGAAAATGACACGGAGAGGTAATTCTTTATGAAATTCTGCTCTGTAATTGGGTCAGTGGGAGATGACTCTGTTAGTAAGAGGCAGACAGATCAATGAGATGTTACTGAATTAGTACAGAGTGACCCCAGTCTGTGTCCAACAGTACTGAGGGATACAGGGAAAAAGGAGTGATCAAAATAAGGAGATAGCCCAGGAATAGTACACGTGTTTGACAGATCCTCAAAGACACTGAGTTGACTGACAAGAGGGGAACATTTCAAGATGGCAGAATGGCACGGCAAAGGAAGAGGTTACAATAAGCAAATTTTATGTGGGGAGAGAGGTGCCAACCATCTGTTTAGAGTACATTGAATGTGGATTTTGAAAAGGTGTAGTAGTAAAAGATCTTAAATTTGGTACTGAGAGGAAGAAAACCCTGTGTTCACGAGCACAAGATCTCACATATCCCACACTGGTAGAGAAGATACCTCGAGGTGTTCTAGTCAGCCCAATCCTTCCACAGATCCTATGTAGATGGGGAGATCCTTTCCATTTCCATGCTCTCCTTATTCCTCCTTCTCTCTCTCCATCTTGCAGCATGTCCTTGAAGACAAAGCACAAGCAATAAAAATCTAGGTAGGTAAGTTTCCCTTAAATCACGCCCATGTATTTCAGCAAACCTTCAACTGGCTTAGAACTAGAGGAGTGGTTCTCAACCAGGGGTGATTTCCACAGCCACCACCACCATCACCCCCCTGGGGACATGTGCAATGTCTAGAGACATCTTTGGCTGTCACAACGGGGGCAAGAGGTGCTATTGGCATATAGTGAGTGGGGGCTAGGGATGCTGCTAAACATCCTACAATGCACGGATCAGCCCCCTAAAACAAAGAATTATACAGCTCCCAAAGTCAATAGTACTAAGGATGAAAAACTCTGGTGAGGTTCACAGTCTGTATTAGAAACATCCTTGAGCCCACCAGACCTCTTTATCCTACCCATGGGGTAGGTTGTTCATAGCAAAGAGTCTCTAGTCACTTCCTCGAGCCTCGACATTTTTTTGTGCTGAAAGTTGGGGAAATCAGCAGATGTTGGTCTTCCAATTTTCTTTGCTCAGTGTACAAGATTTCTACTCCAAGAAAGGTTGGTGTTCCTTCATGGTGACTATAGCCTTAGCGCTGGCCTAGCAGTTCCTCTTCATTTAATTACAGATTGAGGGTAGCATATGTGTAAAGCCAAAAATTTAGATTCATAGGGAAAAAAATCCTAGATATCTCTTCTTTCCTCACTCCTGATCTTTCATCCAAAAATAAATTCTGAAGAATTGAGAATTGGTAAAATCACCTGTGGCCATATAGTTGCTCAACTACATCTCATTAGTGCATCTTACACTCCTCCAAGAAAATGATTCTTGCCCTTAAACCTTGTCATTCTGCCTTTCCTCCAATTCCAAATCAAAGATTAGACTATCACTTTGTATCAGATATGTTTTCAATTTAGTTAGCAAGCCTCAGTGTCTCCAAGAAAATATTATACATTTAGGGGAAAAATAAAAGGACTAAACTAGAATGTGTCTTGAGGGCAGTGATCTCTCATCTTTGTAACTCCAGTGCCTAGTAGAGTGCCAGGCACATGGTAGGTGTCCAAGAAATATCTGTCCGGTGAATGAACAGAACTTGCTGAGACAAGTAAAGGAGACACTAAAGTTTCCATAGATTTGCTCCAAAAATGAGAATAAAATAGGCTAAAACCTCGGAGAGGTGCTGACCCATACTGGTAGTTTGGGTGTCCAGGAATTGAGATCGTTGTGATAGTACAATATTACTTACTGCAGGACAGGCATGTTAGTGTTACTGCAATGATCACAGAAATCCCACATGCTGAGACTGGGGTGATAATGGCCCAGAGCAGGAGCTGATTATCAGAAGGGGCTGGTTTGGCTGCTGAAGGAAAAGAATAGTGTCAGCTCTAATGTTTCCAACTGCCTGATACCCATTCTGTGCCCCTTATATTGACACAACTATAGAGCATTTTTCACTGTTTTGCCTGGTCAGCTCTCCAAAATGCAGCATCTAGCATTTTTCTTGCATAACTCTTTAATCAGACACATACTTGTGGGCAACTAATACCAGATGTCAGATATTAAATGTGAAAAAGAAAATTTGAACTTTTGCATTTACTGAGTTAAGGTGGCATAAAAAAAAGATTCTCAGGAAAGCCTTTCAAAGCTATCTTGTCTTCGTATCTCATTTCTGTAGCTGATATTACTGTGTATTGCTACTAATAGTTGATACTGTGTTCTAGATATACCTTATTTTTCCTTCTCCAGCTCTGTCATGCCCTCTCCCTTTTAGGGTGTCCTCTTTAACACACACACACAAACACACCCCTTACAGTCGCTGCCTAAAGCTACAGAAGCCACTTTTCATTATCAGATACACATTTTTCATCATACAGCCTAGAGCTTCTGGAAGAATAGAAGAGACCCAGCAAAGAACCAAGCGTGGATGTGGCTTGGTAGTAGGTAGGATCCTCCTGAAGGTGAGCTCTACAAACTGGCTATCAGCTGTAGAACACGGAACAGAGAAAAGACAGGGCACATGAGGAAGGATGCGGTGGGAGTAGAAAGGTGTATGCGGTACTGCTGTCAGTCCCTCCTGCTCAGGAGCAGCAGCTACACCATTTATTTTCAACCTCTTTGAGGAATAGTTAGCAACATCTGGAGAAGGGCAGGGACACAAAAGGAATATTAGCAGCTCATCCTCTTCTGATTTCTCTGGAATGGCTTACAAATAAATATTGAGCATTTGCTAAAGTACCGTTTCTCATTTTTCTGATTACAAGCCTTGGGGATAAATTTCGGTCTTTAGCCTATTGGACTTCTCATCAGCATTCGGCCCAGTTGACCCTTTTCCTCCTGGGACGTCTATGACACCACATTCTTCAGTTTCTGTTTGTTGTGACTCATTTTTCTCTGGAGGCTCTTCTTCCTCTTCTTGTCCTTTAACTACTGTTGTTCCCCATGGTTCCATCTGTGGTCCCATTCTCCTCTCACTGGCCCTGGTAATCATGGGGTGATCTCATCCACACCCAAGTTTGGAAACACCAGCTGATTTCTAAATCTGTATACCATATTTCTGATCTCATTTCTGAGCCCCAAATTTGTATTTCCAGCCGTTGACTATATGGTTGGATGCCAGCATCTCCACCTGACTAAAATTGAACTCAGTATCCATGTATTCTTTCCAAAGCATATCTACCACCTGCATTCTCCCATTTCAATGAATGGCAACACCATCAGTGACCCAAATAAAAGGGGAGGCTTGCCTTTGTGCTCACTGCCCAGTAGCTCCCACTGGCTTTCTATGCTGTATTGAGAAAATCTCTGCAACTGATTCCTTTTCTCCAAATCTCCTGCAGCAACCGCCTTCGTTCAGGTTTTTCTGATCTCCAACTTAGTCGCCTTTATATTGGTCTCTTTGCCTCTGGTTTTCCAGGCTTTAATAATTCCTACATATTCTGCCACAGTGATCATTATAAAATGCACATTTGACCATAGAGCACCTACTACTTAGAGACTAGGGAAAGTCGTTTTTAAATTTTTCTCTAAAACACCAGATTGGGTGGAGACATTGAGTGATTAGCAGGGTTGGCTTCTGCAGACCAGAATGACACCCAAAATAACAAAGAAGCTCTTGCTATTATCCCAGGAGTCTAGATGTGTCACAAGTTCCAACTCACTCCTGACTTCCTCTCGGAGGTCACTCGTCATCCATCCTCAAGCCTCACTCAGCCTGGAAAGAAGGTATGCGTTTAAGAGAAAGAAGGGGGAACCAGTAGCAGCAAACCTGCTCTGTCGTGATGCCTATTAGGAGCCTGGTAAGGCACTACAGGGCAGACCCAAAATCCCAAGTGCATAGTTGTGTGAGGACATCTGCACATATAGCTCATTAGACAGCCTGAGTGGGACTCCCTGATTCACCCCTTCCACACACGCACATATACCTTCCAGTACATCAAGGGTTAACAAATTGGGCAGGCCCAGGCTAAAAGAGCCATAGACCCAATCTGTCTAATTAATAAATTTGGGGTAAAGAGTGGGTATTTAAATAGTAAAGCTTTATTCACATTGACTTATAACTATTCCTATCAACTATACACCTAATTTACGTTTGTTTATGCAGTCACCCCTTGACCTCCCCCACAAATGCATTATTTGCTTTTGACTCTAAACGATACTTGCCATCCAGTTCATGAGATCTGAAGTATTTAAAGCTCTCTGACCACAAAGACACCACTGGTGCCTAGCAAGATGCTTGGTATGTGATAACTACTTAATAAAAACTGAATGAAAGAAGGAATGACTAAACACATACTGTTAATCATCTCTCCATTAGTCATTGTGAATGTGGACCAAATAGGACAAAGAACTAGTATTTTGAATTATTGTGAAAAGGGATACTGCTCATCCTTAGCATGAAGGAAGAATTGAGAGAAGGCAAACTAGGGAAAAGATGATAAAGCTGGGCAGTCTAAATCATCTTTAAATAATAGCTCCATCCTTTTATATAAAGGACTGCATTCTATTTCCTATAAGTTAACAAACTACCACGCACGGGCCAAACCTGGCTTACCACCTATTTTTTTAAATAAAATTTTGTTAGAACACAGCTATGTCATTCATTTATGTCTTTTCTATGGCTGCTTTCATGCTATAACAGCAGAACTGAGTTGTTGCCAGAGACCATATGACCTGTAAAGAATAAATATTTACCATCTGGCCCTTTTCTGAAAATTTTTGTCAACGCTTGCCCTAGAATATCATATGTACTCATATTCCAAATATAAATGATGTCCAAAATAAAATATAATTGAAGTTGCTGTTACTAATTTGTGTAATACTGTCTACCTTAGTCATGATAATCTAAAATTGGTTAAATAATTATATATCAATAAAGTGACAAGAATGCTGAATTATTTTTTTTTAAAAACTATTTTTACTATAGGATTCACAATTCATTTTTATAAATTCTTTAGAATACATAAAAGATGATAGAGATGAGTTTGGACTATTAATAAAATCATGTCAAAATTTGGACTAATTTTCCCCCCAAATTTTATCTCATTACCTATTGAGGAAAATAAAGAATCCACTCAAGATAGAAAGATCTAGGGTAAATCATTCACTAAGATGAACTACTAGACCATCTAAAATATCTCCTCTACTACAAGCAAAAATAAGAGGAAGATGTGAGACATACTACACATAATATATTATACTCGATGTAAAAATTTTTACTATGCAGCCACAAAACATATTGTTATAAGTGGGGCTAGGGGTGGGGAGAAGCCTGGTGGTGCTCCATATAATCAGCCAAACAAGTTAGAAATGTATTTCAAGTATCTGAGTTCTTCTGTAATAACCCATTATGGGTCTAATATGCATAAATTTATAAAAGCCCAACTTTTTCCATTTTATATTTTCAGATGATTTCACCTCTTGGGGAAAGAAAATTCTATAAGTTTACTACATGTAGGGTAAACTATTTGGTCATGGTTTTGGTTAAAAATGACCAATTTTTTCAGGCATTGTCCTCAAGTAGTTTGTCATTCACCTTCTTTACCAGACTTGGTTCTGAATGAACCAGTAGTTCTTAAAAGCTCCATTCACCCTCAAAAGACAATGATTTGACATCATGGGACCATGGGGAGGGGGCGCCCAAAATGAAAGTGCCAAAGCCCAGAGAGCAATTCCAAAGAAGGACAATTCTTAGTGCTTTCAATCACAACAATATTGTTGTAATAACTTCCTAAGATATTGACTTGATGGATAGAACTTACTTGGATGTCTAAATTTTAGAATGTTTATTAAAGAAAATAAAATTAGTTTAGTAACATTATAGTCAAACCTTGTACAGTGACCTTAATAAGTCATAGTAATACTTTCATTATCATTTTATTTGCATGTCTAAAAATACTGCAGAAAAATACTATCAGAGTCGATATACATAATTCTGTGATGCATCTTGCTGAGTTATTTTCTTTTTAGACTATACACAGCAGAAACTTCCCAGAACAATATCACTTACATTTTTGCCAGTTGAAGGTCTGTGACACTGTTAAGCCTCCATACTTGACAAGACACACGAAGCTGTGGTTGCTTGTCATGTTGAAATCCAGTTCACTGCTAATCGTGTAGAGCTCAGTTTCAGGATCCTGGGAAAGTGTTGTATTGGTAGAATTTAATTCTTCTCCATTTTCCAACCAGGAAAGGTGAGGCTTTGGAAAACCTCCAGAGGTTGAACAAATTATCCTTCTGATGTTAGGAAATGGATTTCCAAGATCAGTTATACTAGGGACAGGGAAGTCAGCTGAAGAAAGAACAAGGCTGTAAGTACATATCATTACATATTTGTGTGTGTTTATATTTTTAATAAATACCTAGTTTTAATAAGAATAATAAAATATAATTTGCAACTTCCCATAAGTCATTAATATTTATGTATAATCCAAAGACTAACTTTGGTTTGAATTGGTTATATCGATTCTTCATAAGGAGGTAGGAGGGCACTTATTAAAGAAAGAAGTAGGTTCATGTGAATAAATTTTGACATAGTATCAATACTTGCATCTGCAAGAGGTGAAGAAAAAAATAATAGACAACATGTTAATGTTTCTTAGGTCTGGACATTATCTCATTTCGTCTTTACAACAACCCTAGGAGGTAGGTTGTAGATCAAAAAAGGTCAAATATCCGTAATTTCATATGATTTAACCTAATACAATGTTTCACTTTATAAATAATCAAATTGAGGTCTAGAGAAATCACAACCAATAAGTGGCAAAACTGGGATTTGAATTCAAGTTGTTCTGATACCAGACCTTTCCCTTCCCCTGACTTCTTTTCTTTTCTTTCTTTTTTTTTAGAGCTTCAAACATTGCTGTTTTATTAAAACATTAAAAATAAGATTATGTTGAAATATATATTCTCAGAAAAATACTAATGCCATGGTATTAGAGATATAAACAAGCAGATTAAAATATGTCTGCCTTCTTTTCTTCTCCTTTCCTTTCCTTCCTTTTACTTCTTTTTCTTCTCTTTCTTCCTAATTTTTGAGATATACAAAGTAGCTCTCTTTTATGTATCTATTTATTAATTCATACTGTACTGAACACCTGGGAACCCACCGTCCAAACTGAGAACCAGAATATTGACAGTAACTTGTGTAAATCTACTTGTATGGTCTTAACTTTGCTGTCTCCCTACTTCCCACACCTGAGGTAACACTACTCTAAAGTTTGTTTAGCATTACCTTACTTTTTCAAAAGTAGTCTTTAATCAGATAAACCTCTGTCCAAATTTTACACTATTGAGCTTGTAATCTCAACCACTGTACTTTACTGATTCCCTTGCTGTTCTGATATGCCTTATGAGGACAGAGAGACCTTCCTAATATTCCTCCAAGATGCTTGAGGCACTCTTTCATTTGTGTATTTGCCCCCTAATAAGATACTAAAGTAAAGCAAAGCATAGTGAAATGACTGCAGAGAACACAGGAAAAAACTCCCCTCACCTCTTCCTCACAAATTGTTAGGCTTAAAGAATTTATACTTCTTAGCATAAATGTGGGGAACCAATCCCCCCATACTTCATCTCATACATTAGTTTTCTTTTCAGAATTCAGAGTCTCACAGAGGGATGTAGTATAGCACAGTGGTCATCAAGACCAGGTTTTT
Organism: Physeter macrocephalus; assembly: GCF_002837175.3. Taxonomy (NCBI): domain Eukaryota; kingdom Metazoa; phylum Chordata; class Mammalia; order Artiodactyla; family Physeteridae; genus Physeter; species Physeter macrocephalus. The sequence continues at coordinate 94,780,483 of NC_041214.2, read as the reverse complement.
TGTTTTGTTTTTATTTATTTATTTTTGGCTGTGTTGGGTCTTCATTGCTGTGCGTGGGCTTTCTCTAGTTGCAGTAAACAGGGGCTACTCTTCGTTGCCGGGCACAGGCTTCTCATTGCGGTGGTTTCTCTTGTTGCAGAGCGCGGGCTCTAGGCACGCAGGCTTCAGTAGCTGTGGCATGCGGGCTCTAGAGTGCAGGCTCAGTAGTTGTGGCTCACGGGCCCAGTTGCTCCGCGGCATGTGGGACCTTCCCAGACCAGGGCTCGAACCCATGTCCCCTACATTGGCAGGCAGATTCTTAACCACTGCACCACCAGGGAAGTCCCAAGACCAGGTTTTAGAAACCGGTTTTGCCTTTTAACACTGGGCCAATTACTTAACCACTTTTAGTCTTAGTTTGCTCATCTGTAATATGGGGATAATAATACCTGCCTCCCAGCGTTGTAAGAATTAAATGACATCGTTAATATAAATCACATAGAATAGAGCCTGACACACAGGAAGTTAGTTAATAGACTAATGTGAGTCTTAAATTTGTCCTCTTTTAAATGAGTTCCCTCATTTAAATCAAGTTGCCAGGTGAAAGCTTCCAGGACTACCTGGTGGCACAAAGCTATGACAAGTGACTATAAATGCCAAGAAAAAGAAAAACTTGGATTTGGTTAGGGATAGAGTCACCTTTCTTTTTTGAATTAATCCTGTTCCTAAATTAAGTTTGACATTTTCTCGAGCCATTTTTAGTTGACATTATTATTTTTTACTCCTTTAACTTTTCCTATAAGATCAAATAATTACACTGGCAGCTAACAACAAGAATATTCTGTTTGTTTCTCATAACATCAGTATGTCATGTTATAACTTGGAATAACAAATCCAAGTAACTCATATCCTAATTATGATTCATGTTCATTTCTGCACTTCACTTTTCTAAGAAACATTTAACCACAAGAATGCCACTAATACCAAGGATCATATTAAAAACCATCTTTTCAAGGTCTGGCTGGGCTTAGAACAGCCTAAGCTCTGTCTCCTATCCCTTCTATAAGGTGATCTGTTTAGAGTAACAGCTCCTAAGGCTTTGCAAGACTGTGAACCATCAAAGAATTCTTCTTTTGTCTCCCATTTTAATCAATTAACCCAAATTTTCACCACTCTTAATAGGTAGGGTAAGAATATCTTATTAGGAAAGGAAAAGGTACATATGTTTTGGAACAGTAAAAATCCATTAACCTAGTTAATATGTTAACTGGGTCCTCAAATGTGCTGCTTAATGAAGGCTTTCATCCATTGATACTATGCTGCTATTATATCATTTAGCAAATATAGAGAAAGCAACTTGTCCCAGTTAGCCTGAGACTTTCTCAGTATTAGCACTGAAAATCTCATGTCCAAGGAAACCCCTCAGTCCTGGGCAGAATCGGACAATCGGTCACCTTGGCCTTGCTTCTCAAACTGCGATCCTCAGCAGCAGCACAGGCCTCACCAGGGAGTTTGTTAGAAGTGCCAGACCTGCTGCATTTGAATCTGCATTTTAACAACATCCCCAAGTCATAGGGGGATCATTTTGGAAGCACTGTTCTAACTGACTCAATTGGAAATACCAGAATTGGTTCTGTGTCTAATTAAGCAAGCAGAGTTTCCATTTTCGTCTTCCCTTACACCTGATTTTGCTGCCCCACTCTCCTTTTTGAGGCCCTCAGCACTCCCATGCTACCGCTTTAGCTGTCCTTGGTCTCCTACGATAACCTGCTACTAGGGCCTGCCCTCCCTGAAACTCTGCCTCTTCTCCTTGGATTTTCTTCTTTATCTTTCTATCAAAATGTACATGTTCTGAGTCTACTTCTGTCTGGATATTCTGTTAGAGAACTAACTATGTATCTAATGTAATTAACTAATACAGGCTAATATGTCTGTGGTGCCATCTCCCCCAGGGAACACATTTTTATCTTTAACAGGGATCTTGTGGGGAAAAAAATGCTGAAATTAGCAGGAGAGGCTATAATAGTGGGAATTCCAGGAATCGACACAGGTCTGAATTTTGGAGGAGGTGGGCTTCTCAGAACCCCTCACATCTCACCACCATATGATCATTTGCTCTCTCCATGGTTAGGGAATACACAGTGTGAAGTTCAAGATAATTCCATGTAAATTTGGCTTACCTCCTAAGCTTTAGGTATGATCTGGGTGTTACAGCTAAAGATTCAACATAACTGAAGACCAAAAGCAGGGAAGAACAGTGAAGACTCACTAAGGATCCACTGAAGTTAACTGATATCAAGGTTAATTATTATCTTTTATTAAAAGGTTTGAGCCTTTCCACTAAAGCCTCAAGTGCCCAGGAAGAAAAAGAAATGTGTTTGAATTTCAAGTATGAGGGAATGGCCCAGGGCTGCCATTTCTCAATGAGGGCTCAGGATATACTAGTATCCTCTAGCAGTATCACCTGTGGTTAAGTCACGGCTTCTTCCTACCCTGCCCTTCACAGTTCTCTAACATCTAACTTTGTAGGAATGACCGTTAGAGGAGAGCTTCAAATATACAATAAATATAATAGTACAACAGCCATAGTATTTATGCCTGCATTGCTCTTATACCTTTCAACATACTTTACAAGAATATATTACTGGATCAAATCCAGTTAATAGTATAGCTACATCAAATCAAATGTGTCCCTTTATGATTCAGAAGATACTTCAGGTCATCATAGTGCTCCAGGGTGACTGTCATGAACTTGGATTGTCAAAGTGCAAGAAATGCAACTAATAGATATGTCCAGGACATCCCAAGAAAACAGTTAGGGTTCACTGTAAAACTAGAGACTCAACCCTAAGAAATGAAGTGAGATACACCCCTCTTTGGTAAAATTTCCACTTAAATCAATAGGAGTATGTCTTTAAGGGCATCAAGAGTCTGCCGGCTTATTGAAAATCAGAAAGTTCCACACTGACCTCTGACCATTAACTTCACCGAAGTCAGGTGCTCCAGTTTGTAAGACCCTTTCTCAGGCTTCTGGATAACACAGGTGTAGGTGCCATTGTCCGACAGGCGCAGAGCCAGGATCACAATGCAGAGGTTATTGGTGACGTCAGTGATGGTGCGGTTCTCGTACCTGGGCCACACCTTCACTTTTCCAGACATGACAGCCAGCACCATTTCATTATCCTTTTGCCAGTAGATGCGAACTCTCTTCAGTTCTTCAGTGGATATGTTGTAATCACAGGATAGCATTGCTGCTTCTTTCACTGTTTTGGTCACCTGGATAACGCCTATGGAGAGACAAACAGAACAAGATCTTATATCTATTAAATATAGATGCCTGCACAAGCAAGAATTTGGAGTTGACGATAACAGAATTGAGTGTTGTATCCAGTACCAAGCAGGATTGGAGTGTTCGGTTTGGTTTTGGTTTCTTTAGTCTCCAGTGCTTTTTTTCTCCATTTAAAAAAATTGTGATTAAAAAATAACATAAATTTTACCATCTTAACCATTTTTAAATGTACAGCTCAGTAGCATCAAGTATATTCACATTGTTGTGAAACAGAACTTTTCCATCTTGCAAATCTGGAACTCTGCGTTAAACCACTCCCCTTTCTCCCTCCCTCCAGCCCCTGGTAACCACCACTCAACTTTATGTTTCTATGAATTTTACTACTTTAGATACCTCATATAAGTGGAATCATACAGTATTTGTCTTTTTGTGACTGGTTTATTCCACTCAGCATAATGCCCTCAAGGTTCCTCCATGTTTTACACGTGTCAGAATTCCCTTCCTTTTTAAGGATATGATGATGATGACTAATATTCCATTGTATTTATATACCACATTTTCTGTATCCATTTGTCTGTCCATGGACAATGAGAGAGAAGGCACACTAGTCCCAAAAGAAGAAGGACTTTAGGAGACCTAGCATATGAGTGCCAAGTAGCAGTTAGACAATGCTATCAGTCCCACAGGGATAGGGAAGTCATAGTTAAGGAATGTGAGATTTTGAAGGAATTTCCCTGATCATTTTGGTGGTCTTATTTTACAGATGAGGAAACTAAGCCCAGGAAAGGAAACTGCCCCAGTTTTGCAGAGAATTTTTGGGCCACTCTCCTTGTCTACTGGTTTCCCCAATTTGAGGCCCAGTTCTAGGATAAGCAAGCCAGCACTGCCTGCTCCCAGCTGGGCTCCATCACTGGGCTCTTTTGCTTTGAGAAACAGTCCTTTTCCTTCCAGGCCCAGCTTGACCCCATGACGTCATTCTGAAATGACTCTCCTCATCCCCACCCGACAAGGCCTCGGTTACTCCTCTGGCCAATTTCTGCCCTCTCTAGCTACCCTAAACAGATGGATATCTTGTCTTTATCTCCCTTGGCTATCTGCAATCCACACAACAGGTGCCCTACAACCTAGTTTTGCTAGAGGGTCCCCATTTAAAACATTTGCCCATTTCCCATCAGCATATTGCAGAAATATCAATATTTCAGCATCCAAACTCCATCTTTTTGTTATTTCCTAAGCACTCATCAGTAGCACCAAAATCCCTGTCACACTATATTTTCTGGTTTTTTGGTTTAGAAGGCATACTAACTTTTCCTATGCTGTGCTTGACCTAAAAGCAGAGTTCCTCTAAAGCCCTGGCGCTTTCACAACTGACCACCCCCCCAAACCCCCCAGTGCTACCATGTTGCATCTTCCCTTCGGTATCCTCCAGAGCCACACAGAACCCCTGGGCAGGCCCTTGTCTCACTAGGATAGGGCTCTCATTTCCAGGCCCACTCTCCTTGGGCCGTAGGATCATGGGACACTAGCACCTCTCCATCTCACCAGCTATTCTACCTGCCTCCATCAGACTGGATGTGGCCCTACCGCAGCATTTAGGAAGAGACTATTGTGATGGTAGGTATTTTCACAGCAGTGTGAAGTACCTCAGAATGATCGAAGGCACTTCTTCCGACAGTCGTGCTGAACATTGCCAGCCCTAGATTTAGGGAATATAACTGAAAAGGGGGAAATAAATGAAAAGGTATACTTGAGGGGAGCAAAGAATAGTGAAATAACCCAAACTCTCTTTAAAAAGAGATATAACGAAAGCAAAATGATATGTAGAAGGTGCATGGGCTATGGATTCCTGTTGATTTGGGGTCTAGTCCCAGCTCAGCCATTTTCTGATTAACCTGTTTCCGCATCTGTAAAAATGTTATGATGCCTACCTCTCAGGATCATTGTAAACTTAAATTCAAATAAAATGATATAAATGGAAAAGTCCCTAGTACATAGCAGGTCTTCCATAAGAGTTTCCTTTCCTCTCTCTCCCTCCTCTCACCCCCAACTTGTACCTTTTGGTGTCTTTCATCTCACTCAGGGGTTATGTCAGACACATGGAACCCTGGTCTTGCTATGGGCCAGACAGACCCCATGATAGAAAGCGGCTCCCTCCTCCGGGGTCCTAAATAACTGTGTCTTTCCTGTTCCCTGTTTATTCCCACCCCAAAAGAATCCAGGATTTCTAACTCATTTTGACATGTGGTGACATTAGCAAAAAGAAATCTTAACTGAAAGTGAGCTAACTTCAATCACAGTTCTTAAGGAGTTTTTGTCCAGCCATCTGAGGAGAAGTGTGGGTGTTTGTCTAAAGGTCAACAGCAAACCATCAATGGGCTCTTCGATGTTCCTATGTGAGATCCCCTCACCAGACACTGGTGCTGAGGAAGAACCAGACTGAAAAGAGGAACCAAAAATCTTCTGGGCAATTCCCACCAGGACCTGGCTTCCATACTCAGGGACTGCTACACGCGTTTAAAAGAAAACAGTCGAAAGATTTCTGAAGGGTTTTGTCCGCTTCAGTGGTTCTGGAGGGGAAAGTCAGGTCTCAGCATTACTGCCTAAACAGTTGGATTTTGAGCTTGCTTTGCCATTTTACAAACTGGCCTAGCAACACCTACCTAACAACATGGGTTGAGGTTTCTGTGAGGGAATGCAAGTAAAACCTTACACGGTGCCAGGCACACGACCTGGACCATTGGCTTCCCCAGACATCCACACAGCCCCGTCCCTTGCTTCCTTCAGGGAAGGTGTCACCTTGTGGTGAGGGGGACCCTCACCTGACCCCTGACCCCACCCATCCTGCCACTTGTTAGCCCCTTGCCCTGATTTATTTCTCTTCGAGCTTGTCTCCAGCTGCTATATATCAGCTGGAGTTACTTTGGGGGCCATGAGAGCAGGGGCTTTATCTGTTTTGCTTGTTGCCATATCTGCAGAACCTAGAACAGGGCCTGGCCCATAGTAGGTGCTCCATAAATATTTGCTGAATGCCTGGCTAAGCATTAGGAGATGAAATCTGGTTCCACCGCTGTGCATTAGAATCATAACCTTTAACAAGTTGATTAAACTCCTTGGGCCAAGGTATAATTTCTGCAAAATGGGCATAATACTATCTCCCCGACTTACTTCACGTAATTACCATGGGGGCCATATGACACCCAGAGGTAAAGTGTTTTATTAACTGTAAAAGCTATACAGATTTTTTTCATGGGGCTATTTCTCTCGGACACAGCACCTCACATGTTGAATCACACCCAGGATGTGGCCAGAATCACTGTGGTAACCGGCTGACACTTGCACTGAGTCAAGTCCCCAACCCCTGCCCTTCCTGACCACTTCAACTCTCCACTGATAAACCCCCAAGAGAGGGAACTTTTTGCCAACAAGCGTAGAGGTCACTAGTTTTAGACAAATAATGTACCTCTCAAAACTCAATCTACAATGGAATATTATTCAACCAAAAAAGGCATGAAGTACTGATACTTACTACAACATAGATGAACCTTGAAAACATTATGCTAAGTGAAAGAAACCATACACAAAGGACACATATAATATAACTCCATTTAGAAGAAATGTCCAGAATAGGCAAATTCATGGAGACAGAAATTAGATTAGTGGCTACCAGGAGACAGGGCAGAGGAAATGGAGAGGGACAGCTAATGGGTATGGAGTTTCTTTTTAGAGTGATAGAAATGTTCTGAAATTAGATAGTGGTGATGGTTTCACAACATTGTGATTATACTAAAAACCACTGAATCGCACACTTTAAAACAGTGAATTTTATGTCACTGCAGGGGGAAAAAAACCATACAGAACAATTGGGAGATACAATAATAAAATTTAATGTATAGCTTTAAAAAAATAAGAACCCAATCTAGGAAGCCATGAGTCTCCCCTAGTCCCTCCAAACTAGAGCAAGGCAGTGTGGACACTGGGCTGGCCACAATGCCCCTTCCTCGGAGGTGAACCCCAGCAATGGTCAGCAGGCCTGCACCACCGCTTCTCCTAAAGGAGAAAGAATCAGGTGCGCATAGCAGCTTATATCACTGTGTACCGTAAGGTATCTCACTGAGGACCTTGGGGTGCTTTTCAGATAAAGGTTTTCCCTGACTCTAGAAGAAACACACATTAAATGTGCAAAGAATGAAATATGCAGAAAAGCATAAAAGTCACTTGTAATCCCACCACCTGGAGATTTACTGTTAATGGTCTGTGTGACCTTTAACACAAAGGAAGTGACCTTTTGGGGCCCTTCTAAGTGCTTTTGATGAAGTGAACCAGCATCCACGGGGCTTGTGTGGGCCCCAGGCTGGGTGCTGGGCACATAAGGAGGCTAAGAGGTATCTGCTCTCCAGCAGCTGACAGATTTAGACTTGTCACCTGATTTTTACATTGCTCCCAACTTTCTCTCCTCTATAGGCCCAGCCTATATTCTCGTTATAAATCTGATCCTTACTTTTGTGTGTCTCCCTAAACAGTATATGTCTAAAACGCTCGGGGACTTCAACAGCTGATATCACAGTAGTCATATCAAAAAGCGTGGCTTTCAGGACACCTTGGCCAGCAGCATGCAGACAGAACATGGTGGGAGGGGAGAGGCTTCGTTTACAGTGGCTCTCTGAGGGCACTCTTTTCCTCTAGCTCAGTGCTCCTCATGCCACAGAATTCCAGGCCAACACCTATCCTGCATCCCTGGCCTACTCCTACCCAAGGCCCCTCCCCTCCCCTGAGAGCTGTGTCTCCCTGAGAGGACCCCAGCTCTGAGGAAAAGCCGCCCATGTTAGACAACCACCAGTTTCTGGAGCACATGAGTCCAGTGTTTCTGCCTCCACAAACCAAACTAGAAGTGGAGAGGAGCCCTGCTGGTCCCACCCTGTGCAGGAAAGAGAGGTCCCCTGTCCTGGGCAGCAATGGATGGAGTATCAGGGGGAAGTGCAGCTTTCCTACCCAGGAGAGGAAAGGAGGGGGTAGTGTGCAAATCCCCTGCCCTGAACAAAGTCCTCCGTGATTGTACTCCACTCTCTTTGTCCAGTCTTGTCTCCCACAGGCCATGCACAATCCACACCTGCACTTCAGTCTGGCAAATCCTCACCAGTTCTACATCATACACATTCTCCAATCCCTCCATCTCCCTCCGATCCCATTCTTTTCATTGAAGCTATCTGTCGTCAAGTACTATAAGCTACTAAATGGTTTTGGCAGTCACTATGGCTGCCCTACAAGCCATTCTCTATGCTTCAGCAACACCATTTAAAAATATATATATATCATTTAGAGCTTTACTACTAAGGCTAAAGGTCTTTGGACCAGCGGCATCAGCATCACCTGGCTGCTTGTTAGAAATACAGAAATGCAGGCCCCTCCCCAGGCCCACCTAAGCAGAAACTGCATTTTAAAAAATATATACAGACTTTACCTTTTAGAGCAGTTTTAGGTTCGCGGCAAAATAAATGTAAAGTACAGAGAGTAACCCGTACACCGCCGTCCCTGCATGGGCACAGCCTCCCCACCACCGATACCCCGCGCCAGAGTGGTACGTTCGTGAGTCGATGAAGCTACACTGACACATCACTATCACCCAAAGTCCAGTTTACACTAGAGGTCACTCTTGGCACTGTACATCTTATGGGTTTTGACAAATGTGTAACGACATGTATCTACCATTACAGTATCATACTGAGTATTTTCGCTGCTCTAAAAATCCCCTGTGCTACATGGAACTCTGCTCAACATTCTGTAACAACCTAAATGGGAAAAGAACTTGAAAAAGAGTGGATATGTATAACTGAATCACTTTGATGTACATCTGAAACTAACACAACGTTGTTAAGCAACTATACTCCAATATAAAAAAAACAAAAAAAATCCCCTGTGCTAGAAACTGCTCTTTAACAAGACCCCCAGGTGATTGGCATGTATAATTAAAGTGGGCAGCACTGGTAGAGACCGTGTCGCTCCCCTGCTTAAAATCCTTCTATGGCTTCCCAGTGCCTCCAAGTAACATTCAGATCCCTGGCCTTCAAGCGCCATGGAGTCTGGTCCCTGTCTCCCTGCTGCCCCAAAACTGCCCACCTTCACTTCCTTGCTCCTCCGTGTCCCTCACATGCTGCTCCTTCCACCTTCACCCAGATCACTCTCACCACTGTCCCCTCTGGCAGAGAAACAGAGAGTTTCTCGGTCATACATTCATTTGAATGATTGGTTAATCTTCATCTTCTTCCTAATGACTGTAAATTCCATGAAGGCAAAAGCCAAGTCAATTTTGCTCACAACCTGTCCCCAGGACCAAGAAAAGTGTCTTGTACATAAGAGATGCTCGGTGTTTGTTGAATTCATAAATGATTAAACAAAAGAATAAACCTTTTCCCCCTGACTCATCCCTACCTTTGTGCATTTGTTCATGCTTGCTCGGCCCGGAATGCTGTTGCCATCCGCGTCCTCCACCGTAAAGCCTGCCCCGCTGCCGCCGCAGCCCACCCTGGTCCCAGCTTTCCCGGGTCTGGGGCGCTTACAGTCAGGGCCAGTCACTTCACTGCTCTTCACTTGCTTGTGGGTTTGTTTTGCCTTCTCCGACTAACATACTCACATCTCCTTGAGGACAGGAATCCCAGGCTCAGTTTTTAAGGCCCACCTGATACACAGTAGGTGTTCAGACAAAAGAAACTCATGGATTCCTTTGTTGACTCAGTATAGCAACAATAAAATCTGGATGAAGCTGTAGAACAAGGTACTTTCCTAAATATCTTTCTTTAGCTCAAAGTTCATTTCCTTCCATTTGCCCCTGACTAATTTTTCTGGTATAATTGCTATAGCCTTGGTTTTAATTTTCTTTTTATACTTTCTCTCTTTTTTATTGTTTCTTTCTCCTCACCCCCCTTCCATCTGTCTCTCTCTCTCTCTATCTCTCTCTCTCTCTCTCTCACACACACACACACACAGACACGCTTGCACGCATGCATGCACACATACCACATTTCTAGGAAGCCTGTAAATATCCTTCTAAATCTTTTAAAACTCATTAAGATTCCCCAGAAGACTCCAGATTGGGAGTGCTGCCCCCGATTACCCAGAAGAAATCTCTCTCTCTCTATCTCTCTCTCTCTCTCTCTCTCACACACACACACACAGACACGCTTGCACGCATGCATGCACACATACCACATTTCTAGGAAGCCTGTAAATATCCTTCTAAATCTTTTAAAACTCATTAAGATTCCCCAGAAGACTCCAGATTGGGAGTGCTGCCCCCGATTACCCAGAAGAAAATTGTAACTGCTGGAAATATTACTGTCCATCAGATATACAAAATCTGATGTGAAACTTGACTCATGGTTCTCTTGGTTCAGCAGCAGTGTAAAATAGCAAGTTTTACAGCTCAGGACAGACAATGTACAAATACCAGAGTCACAGTAATCCCTTCCCTCCAGTGCCCTCCCTCACACCTTAGTCATTCTTGGTGATGGCTGCAGTTTTAAGTAACCAGCGCTTAAGACAAGGCCCTTTGATATTCGGCTCTTTGCAGATTAGGAAACGCTGCAGGAGGCAAAGGCTCCTCTTTATTTTGATGAAACCAGATAGTATGCTGCTCAGCACAAAGCAGATCTTTTATTTGTTCTGACTTAAAAAAAAAAAAAGTCAGAGCCACCCTGTCAGCAGGATCAGCACCACCCTTCCCAACAGGCCCCCAAGTTCAGCACCTGAGATGGAACAAAAGCCTCCAGAAGTCAAAATATTCTTTGTAGGACACACCTGAAATACCTATATAGTAAGTTAAAAATAACTCAAAATATGATCTGTGCTAAATCTGATACTACTTAATGTCAGATGCCTGTGTTGACAAAGGCATCAGCACCTAAAGCATAAAAATAAATATTGAGAAAATTTTAATATTAAGAAGGTTCTATGTTACAACTATCAATACTTTCTTTTCCCCTTTCAACTTGGAAAGAAGATCATCATTGTTTAGTTTTAGAAGCAGAAGACTTTAGCTGTGTTGTCTCATAGAAATGTAGTTTGGGAACCAGAGCCCAAGGCCAGTGCCTTAGCGTTTCACAAAATATAAACAAGCACCTAGTGGAAGAGATCACAGCTCTAAGCTGTCCTTCTGAATCAGCTTTTGGCTTTGTTAAAATAACACTGCCCCACCTTTCCTTTAAGGTCTGTGTTCTTGAGCTAACTTGGCCACTGGCTTGCTGTGTGATCAAGGGCAGGTCCTTTAACCTCTCTGGACCTGTTTTCTCATCCCTAAAATGAACTGGAATACCCTGAAGGTCCCTTCTCTCTCACAGAAGGAGGCAGCACAGAGAACACCATTTCCTCTCTCTAAACCCTGAAGCAGTGGACTCAGTCAAGTTCCTGGAGGTTGCTTACCTGAACAGAAGTAAAAAAGACCAGCCAGCACCAAGAGCTGAAAGAGCTTGAGGTATGGGAGCTTGGGTGGGAGTGTTCCCCACTTCAGAGTGTGATCCATGGCTTCTGCTGATGAAGATGGAAAACAAAAGCAAACAATTTCAAGCCACATGAGACTTGGGCACCTCACAGCTTACACCAGGCAAGGCAGAAGACAATTCAATTGCCCTACACAGAGGGTTCTCTTGCAGTGTTTGCAAAACACACTGAGGAGAGGCTGGATGGTGTACCTGGGTGTCCAAACTCCTAAATATAAAATATTATGGATTTATTTTCACAACCTGAAAAGGAAAAAATAAAGGTCACACAGGAAGGAAGACTGGACCACCATGGGTTGTAAAACCTGTTAGTTGCCCGCCTGAAATGAGTCAGGGATCGTAATCTGAGCAACCTCTAAACCACGGCACAATCTCGAGGGAAAAGCAAAAATTGGCGGACCTCTGCGGAGGTGACCCTGTCTGTGCATGCATGTTCCAAGAACCAACCACAGCTCTCCCAATGCCAGAAGGGATGATGAAGACTGTTAGAAACACAGAAAACTATAAGGGCCCTGGATATCAGCAAGCCGACCCATGAAAGCTTGGACTCTCCTCAGAACATACCAAAAACACAGAGCATCAGGGAGGGCATATTTTGTCCAAGGCAGTATTTAAGTCACAAAACTACTTCTTTCTTAATATATTAACATAGAAAAAAAAGTGTTTCCATTTTTGAATACTTCTACACAAAGAATATGTCTTAAAGGGGTAGAGGATCTCAATCAACAGAAATGTGTCAGTAAAAAGGGAAGAGAAAAGACATGCTGAAAACATTACTTATTTATAGTATGTACTATAATGTGAGGATACTTATTTATATTATGTACTATAATGTGAGGAACCTGATTTTTTTTTTTTTTTAGTAAATATATTAAACTTTAGGAATAAAAATGAAAGCTGTGCTCCTATGTGATCCTCTCAGAGTGCCACCAGAGACATAGTCTAGTGCTACCCGGGAAATGTTTGGGACCCCTCTTTGAGCCAGTTTTTCAGCCAAACTGGATTGTTTTATCAGCCACACTCCATTTTAAGTCAGGATTAGCTTGGATTCACTTATTCATCAGAATTTTACTGGTTTTGGAAAACTCAAATTCAGCCTACAAAATTAATATTTTCTACCACCTAGGAAACTTAAAATAATGGGCCATAACTCTGATGATGATTCTCCAAGTATGTTGGAATAAGAGACCCCCTGAAGGCCCTTTGGGGGGAAAGTATGCATCTTGGAGGTAAGAGTGATGGTATGTTTGTTTAAAAAGCAGTCAGGTTGTTGGTCACTAGGTCTACCAAGCTATACCGTATTAAGATAATAGTAAATGTACTTACTTGCTGAAGAACAAGTCCTCTTTTTCTCTTGTGTTGAAAAGTGAAGGATGAGGCCCCACTTCTGTTCTTTTCTTGCTGTCTCCAAAATACTGGCAAGTCAGTTAACTTTGAGTGATATTTTACAGAGGTGGTATTTCCCCTCCCAACTTCCTTTTACTTAGTAGCCAACTCTGATGTTCAGAAACACTTAAGTCAAAAAAAAAAAAAAAAAGGAAACACTTAAGTCAAATCAGGGGATGAGCAGAGTGTTATTTATGTGCAATTTGAGGAAGCTCCCCCTGCTGTCCTGCTGTTCCCTCCAGATGGTGTCACAAACCACACAGCAACCCTCCCTCACCTAGTGCCAGCACTGCCTCAGTGTCAAGGGGAGAGGAAACTGCACTGCGCAGCCTGGGGGAGAGGGTAGAAAGGTGCCCCACGGTGGGAGGGGCCGACCCATCGACTTTGGTGGTAGATCGTCTACGGGCCTCATGGGCTGGCTGTGTCTGTGCTGGTCTCAAGTTTTGTTTTAGCACCCAGAAGTACCCCTACCTAGTCACAGTCATGCCACTGCGGCAGTGGACCACCCATCTCATGTGTAGTGGACACCTTGGGAGCGTGCTTAGCTTACAAGGCCACCCTTACTTACACTCCCACCCCTCCACCCCCACCATCTTCACAGAGTGGGCGCCTGCTAGCCAAGTTGGACATTGTATCCCAGTCACCCCAGCCCCGGTAGAGGTACCCTCAGGTGAACACAGCGACAGAAACAAGGGGTGGGGTGAGGAAGATTTTAGTCCTCCCCTGACAATTTCCAACCAGCCTGCCACCTCTGTGTAGAATTCTGGAGCATTCCATGGGTGAGCAGCCAACCCATGTTGGTCCAGCGGATCTCTTTTGCACCTGTGGAACCTGAGAGCACCTTGTCTGAGCCTGCACCTTTCTTAGTCTGCTTCTGGCACTGGGGCTTCTCTGTTGCCTTGGCATGGGATCCCCTTGGAAATTCTGTACTAAAGCATGTGCAACTTGGAAATATGAGACACTTAAAACCCATGGAGCTACTCTTGACCAATAGGGGCTGGAAGATGATGGATGACTGCTTACTACTTTTGTCACCCAGATGGAGAGTTGAGAGACACATTTCATGAGACTTTCCAGAAGGTCCAGGTGGGATGGAGTACCAGTTGCCTGCGGCAGAGGCCAACGTGGTAAGGCCCATTGTATTGGCTTTTCTTCCTTCCCTGTTTCAATTCCCCTGTCCTGCACCACTGGACTTACATTCCCAACAATCTAGGGCTTTGTAACTAACTTTGCTTTCTGGAGAATCTAGGCTAAGGCAGAAGGGATACTTATATGGTAGAGATACAATGGTTTCCCATCTAAAATAAATGTGTAGAAGTAAAAAGGTGAGTCAATTTAGAGGAAAAAAAGAAAACGATAGGAGACATGATATATGAATATGGTAAATACAATACACTTGCTTTTACCTGTGAACAGGGTGATCTTTGTAAAATGGTGATTCAATCTTTCCTCTCTTGACCTTAGAGCTGTTTCACTCTCCTCAAGCTGATAAAAGCCAGGCTGAGCTAAAACTGTACCACAGGGCAGGGTCGGGCTGGACTCCAGGGCTATTGCAAAGTTTTTGCATATTGAGTACTCAGGGTCCAAGATGCTAGGACAGCTGAGGTGCTGAGAAAACCCCTTTCCCACAGTGGACTCTCTGTTGCCAAAGAAGCAAACCCATTTTTTGTGTTAACAAAAGTTTTCAGGAAGTCATGTTTTCTGGTTTTTCTAACAAGACTGGCTGCAATCCCAGCAGTGAAGAGTCACAAGAAGCTTTCTGACCTCTGTTTCAGGTCAGTTCCCCAGGGCACCCACCTGGCAGCAAGCACCCTGATTTCTGCTATGGAGTGTTGTTGCAGTGACTTTCAGCCTCTCAGTGGAGCCCCTTTGACTCCTTTCTCAGCTTCATTCAAACCCATCTATATATAGATGGGTTCTGCACCCAGAATGGGGTGGCCAGACCTGGGCTTTAAGACCATGGTGCTCCCGAGTGGTGCCACAGTCTGCTAAAGCTGTGGAAAAAGCCACCAGTGTGAAAGCGGTCACCTCTTCTTTGTACGCTCTCACATTCTTTCTGGTTCTCTGAGATGGAAATCACCAGAATTCTTAAAACGAAAAGAGAAGTGGACATTCAGAGCTAACCCTGATCTAAACGGAGGGCTCTTTCCCTATTGCCCACTGCCTCTCTCCCTCCTGCATTTGGCACTCTACTCTGTGCCTGAAAACCTTGACTCTACTACCATAATTCCTACACCGCCTTTCCCCATCCTCTCTGCCCATCCAAACATCTTCCTTCCATAAAGGAGCATTCCAAATGTCACTTCCTCAATAAGCTCTCCTTGACTCTTCTAATCCCCATCTGCTCTTTCCCTTCTCTGAGCTCCTAACGTCTGTACCACTCCTTTGTCACATCTAGCCAATTCCCCCCAATTTACTGAGTGCCTACTGTATCAAGCACTGTGGATGCAAAGGTGAACAGAATGGGAGAGAGATAAGAGCAAAATGGACAGACCCTAAGAAAAAGAAACAAGCAATCACAGGAAAAGACCAAAGCAACCAGCCAGATCTGAGGCTTCAGGGTGGTGAAAATGGCAACAAAATATTGGGAGGTATGAGTGGAAATAAGACATACCATGGCCGGGAATTATCTTTGTTATCTTTCAACATGAGCTCAGATCCTGATTGAAATATAACATTCAGTTTCAAACTAAATGTAGAAATGGATCCAGAAAAAAGTAACAAGCAATCATAAAACAGATGTTAAACTGGGTAATTCAGTGAAAAGAGCGATCAAAGGAGAGCTGAGCTATTTTTAAGACTGGCCAACGGGTTTTGAGGTTCTTGATAATGATCTTTCACTGCCTTGAGGTGTTCCTGTTTATTTGCCTTGAGCTTTTAATGGATGTAAATGCCCTTCACTTCTGTGGATAACCAAACTAGAGAAAATAATCTTAAATTAAAGCCGGTGATATTTTGGTTGTGTTTAAGGAAGTTTTATTTGTTTTTGGTTTTGTTTTTTTGTGATGAAACTGGAAAGGGCAAATTTCAGAGGAAGTTGCAGTGTTTTATTACTTGATCCTTTAAGAGAAGAGACAAACCCTGTATCCATCAGCGTTTGGCTTCTCCGCCTGAGGGTAGGAGCCTTCCCTGGAATCCCGGGCAGTTTGTGATTCTAGAATTCTGGGGATTGAGTTACCACAGACATTGGCTGCTATCCCCCTACCCACACTGTCCATTAGGGCTGCTGGCAAAGTTACAAAAGTTATACTTTTTTCAGTTTGTATTTCATTTTCCTTGTTCCCCAAGAAACAGTAAGGAGCCAACCATCTGGCAGTAGAAGAATACAGAGATGATTTTGGTGCTTTCATAATGGGACAGTGTAGCTGTCATGAAATCAAGCTTGAATAAATGAAAGCTGAAGAGACAAGTGAACAGCCCATTAAAGATTGAACAGTAGGGTGTTTACTGCTTAAACACAATAAACTATTTAACTACCCCTTAGACAAAGTAACCACCTTCCTTTACTCTCTTCCTTCTTTCTCCTTCTCCTTCCTCCTCCCCTTCTCCTCCCTCTCCTCTTTCTTCTTTCTTGCATATTTTCCTGAAAAGTGAAATAGATAGCTGCCCTTTGTTTCTTAGTGACAAAGTAATCTAGGGGAAAAACAATCTTTAACAAAAGGTCATGGTCTCCATATTTCAAAAAAAGGGGGGTAGGGGAGTAGTCTAATTCCATGCATAAAATTAAAGAGAAATTGCATGGCTTTAGTGGAAAGGGGGAATTTATCTCTCATCAACTCTTCCCAGAAAGGGCAACATTTAAAGTATACCTTGCACAGACACATTTAGCTGCTATTTGAATACCAGAAGAAATCTGGCCATTTGCAACCCAATTTATACAAGGACTGTCCCGTGAAGAGCAGAATTTGATGGAGTGAAGGGCCTTAACAGCACCCTCACACTGACTCTCTCCCGATCCTGGAACTGATTTTGCTGGTGTCCACAGGGGGAGGTTGAGGGACTCTCCAGTGGCTGTCACTACTAGGAAACCTGCCTAAACCGGCTTCCTCTGTGAAGTCTTGGTTTCACTCTCACTCTTTTTAGATTCCCCACCCCAAACTTCAGTTCTCTCCAAAGAGCAGTTTTAGGAATGAACGGCCAGAGACCAGGGATGAGGGAACTGACACCTCATCAGAGGGAGGAGGAGAGGGCTAAAAATCTGAGAGCACCTAAATGTCCCCTGACTAGGTTTTTCTTTACCCATAGTCCCAAGGATTCTTCTAGAAACAAAAATGAGAGTGGATTCAGGTAGGTTAGCCTAGGCTGACCCTGATGGAGGGGTTGTGGAGCAGAGGCTGGGGGTGGGGGAGGGGTGGGGAGGGGTGGGGGAGGGGTGGAGTGGGGGAGGGAGGGGTAGGGGTGGGGGGGTGGGCACAGGCAGGGAACTTTAGCAAGGCTCCCCAGGTTTTTAGCTTAAGGAGTAGTTCCTTTCCGTTTCCTGGAAGCTATATTTTCACCCACTGAGAGCCAGTCTTGTGGGCAGTGAAGTTCCTTTAGAATGAGCCTGTGGCCAGAAGCACCAAAGGTCCACTGCAAAGCCAGGAAGGGGAGTGTGGGGACTCGGCTGACCAGCTGAGCTTCCCTCCCTGTGGGAAATCCCAGCAGGACTGGGAGAAGCAGAGCAGTGGAGGCCATCTGGTAGAAAATGTACCAAAGAAGGTTTTAAAATCTACGTGGGTCTCCAGATCAAAGGCTGGGAAAAAACAACTTACAGAAGCAAGCTAGAGCACTTGGGGACATGGGGGAAGAGGGGCAGGCAGGAATATGGACTTCCCCCAGTTCTCTTTCTGTTCTGCTTAGAAGGATAGAAGCCACTGCCAGCTTTTAAAACACCAATTTGTATCCCCTTATCTCTCCACTCAGTGTTCCCATCCCCACCCTCTGCCATATTTGATTACTTCCTGCTTATTAGAATTACAGCACATATCTTAGACCTTTCTTTAAATGCTACTTTTACACTGTCATAAAGCAGAGGCCTCTTTTGGAAGGAGCATGAAATATTTTAAAAATGAGATTCAGGAGTTTCAGAGCGTTAATGAACTCAGGGTTTAGTCTATCATATCATTTCAAAGTTTGTGTAAATGGCAGTACAGAGAATGGAAGAAGTCCTGGACTGAGAGTTCAGAGACAGTGGACTCCAGGCCTACTTCTCTCTGCTTGTGTGACCCTCTTCACTTCACTGGGCCTCAGTTTCCTCACTATAAAGTAACAGGTTGTGCAAATATCCCTTCTGACGCTAACATTTTGTGATTTAAACTTTGCTCTTATGTACATATGGATTCTATTTTTAAAAAGCACTTCGGGACTAGTGGCCAGAGAGCCTGTTGATAAGCTGATCTTCAAGTTCTTTCCTAGCCTTCTTTAAAATCCTTCAAGCAGATACCTGATTTCCATTGTGCAAAGATGGTGCTCAATCTTACCGAATATGTGTTTGGAAATGATTCAGTAACATGGAAAGGAGAAAGCTTAAGACCGTGACTGCTCTCATAACCTGGTGACAGGCCCGACTGGAAAATAACTCATGCCTCAGGACTGAGGTGGCACCGAGCAACCGTGCATTACTGGGGAGGAAATGTCAACCTAAACTTGCATCTTTGCTTTTACTTTTACTATTTTAAAAAAATCTTTGCTTCTCTTGTGCACTAGCTGCTCCGGCTGTTTCTGGATTTCTGGAAATTTTAGTTTGTCTTTTAATTGTTCTTTAAAAATTAGCCCAGACATAATTTTCTCTAGATGCCTCTGTGAACGCTGTAAGCTGATAATGTCTCTCTCATATTTGCCCACCTTGTACCTTGCACATTCTCCTTTGTCACAGTGCTCGTGGCCTAATGTCATTACACCCTACAAAGTCTCCTCTATTTGTGTGATTCTTGCCCTACCTCAGTAGCTGCATGGAGCGCCTAGCAAAGTGTCTAGCACATTTTATATGCCGTATCAGTCAGGGTTCTCCAGAGAAACAGGACCAATACATATATGGAAAGAGAGAGAGATTGATTTTAAAGAATTGGCTCATGAGATTGTGGAGGTTGGCAAGTCCAAAATGTGCAGGATAGGCCAGCAAGCTGCAGACGCAGGTTAAGAGTTGCAGTAGCAGCTCCATCTGAAGACAGTCTGCTGGTAGAATTTCTTCTTCCTTGGGTGAGAGCAGTCTTTTTTCTATTAAGGCCTTCAACTGAATAGGTAAGGCACACTTACATGGAAGATAATCAGCTGGCTCCATGTCTACTGATTTCAATGTTAATCTCATCTTTAAAATATCTTCACAGAAACATCTAGAAAATGTTTGACCAAATATCTGGGTACTATTTCCTAGCCAAGTTGATACATAAAATTAACCAGCACAGATGCTCACTAAGTCTTCTGAAGTGAGTTCATGATACAGAATATGTATGTGAACAGTCGCTTTTGGCTTCCTATTTCTCCTGGACTAGCTTTCTTCTAAAAAGCCTCTACTTCATTTTTTACCCACTTTATATCATTTTAACAGATGTGTATTGTGGTCCTATTCTGTGGCCCGTTTTTCCTTTGAAACTTTTTGTTATTTTGTGTTTGCTGCAGAGTTCAAGGGGCCCTATTAACCATTTCCTGTTAGCTCTTTTTTTTTTTTTTTTTAATTTTAGCTCTCATGATTTAATGAGGCATGGTGGCATGGTATTACACATTCAGGCCCATGAAGTGGCAAAGATTTGTTTAATCCCCTGTTTTTCAGTTATCTATGCTTCTGTTTTCCTTCTGTTGAGCTAGCCTTGGCCATGGTATGGTTGGAGAGGAACTGAACATCAGAGCCTCATATTTCTTCGCATCAACGTGAAAGGGAGTTTACCCTAGAGGCATTACCTTATCTGAACATTTGGACTCAATTATAATAATGATACTCTCACAAATGACACAGAGAAATGCTTACAATGTGAAGCTCAGTGGTTAAAAAAAAGGATATAAAATTGTATATACAAAATGACCTGATTTTCTTTTAATGTGCATAAAATACAGATTCTAAGTATTTAAAATCTGAGTGGTGGAATGTGTTTTTTTTCTGTGCTTTCTAAAATTTCTTTCTACATGTAAAAGAAAAATTCTTAATGTGAAAAATTTCCCTTTCTCTCTCTCCCTACTCCCAGCAAGCTCTCCCATTAGCCTCCTGAGAGGTAATTATAATCATTACTAACAATGTGACATATATTCTTTCAGTCATTTTACACACACACACACACACACACAGAGCTCTTTTTTCTTACATAAATAGACCATGTATATTACTCACTCGAAAACTTGATATTTTTACTTAATGAAATGTCTCCAAGCTCTTCCCTTTTGAGCCTGATTATTTACCCAAAGTCTACTGATTTAAATGTCTACCTTTTTGGAAAAGTAATTATAATAATTCATAATTATGAATAATTTATTCATAATTATGCCCTAATTTAGGAGAAGGAAACTCATTCCCACTCTAAACAGAGATTGAGGTTATTTCCAATTTTCTGCTATGAGAAACAATTCTGCAAAGAAATCCAGAAACATTTATCTTTGTGAACACATGCGAGTTTTTATTTATTTATTTATTTTTGGCTGCGTTGGGTCTTTGTTGCTGCGCGCGGCTTTTCTCTAGTTGTGGCGAGCAGGGGCTACTCTTTGTTGTGGTGCGCGGGCTTCTCACTGTGGTGGCTTCTCTTGTTGTGGAGCACGGGCTCTGGGCGCGTGGGCTTCAGTAGTTGCAGCACGTGGGCTCAGTAGTTGTGGCTCACGGGTGTAGTTGCTCCCTGGCGTGTGGGATCTTCCCGGATCAGGGCTCCAACCCGTGTCCCCTGTATCGACAGGTGGATTCTTAAGCACTGCACCACCAGGGAAGTCCCTGAGAGATGTGGTTTTTAAGAGAGATTTCTAAAAGTTTTCTCAACTTTTCTACTGTAAGTATGCATTATTTTTTATCATTAAAAAAGGAACATTTTATTAAAAAACAAACAAATCAACAGGTTAAGATGAGATCACTCAGCTGGGTGCAGTCCATGAGAGCAGGTCTGTGCCAGGACCTAGCATCCACCTGGTACACAGTAGGTGTTTAATGCCTGTAGCGAGAAAGATAAGCACAGCAAATCAAAAATTCTTGAGAAGTATATAGAATACTTGCATATGGTGATTCTAGTATTTTTCAGATGATATTATTTATTCGGACAAAAATACTCTTGGTTTTTCTTTGCTTTTCTTTGCTATCAGGATGAAAAAATTATATTCTGCAACCAAACAAATGACAAGAGTTAAAATTAATTAAATTCTAACAACCAACCTAAGAGGTAGGTACTATTATTGTCCCATTTTATGAGTGAGGGGCCCAAACCGTGACAAAGGCCGCGCACACAGTAAACACCCTTTTCCGAGTCAGGGGCCACACGCTGTTCACTGCCCAGAGGAGCTGGACTGGAGGAAAGGCCGAGGCGTCAACCCGGGGTCACACGTGAGTCCCCAACAGTCTCTCAAAAGCGGGGGTGGGGGGGGTGGGAGCGGAGCAGCGCCAATTCGCGGCGCCTGGTGCTCCCCGGCGCCCTCCGGAGCCGAGGGCGCCGGTGACGCGGTTCCCGCCGCCCGGCCCGGGCGCAAAAGGCTCCACGCCTCGCCCGAGCCGAAAGCGGCGCCCGGCACTCATCCAGCTCCGTTGAACCTGGGTGTGGTCCACGGACACGGCGGCGGGGTCCGCCCTGGGCCTCCTCGCACCCAGACTTACCCGCGCCCGGCCCCGCCCTGAGCCCGCGCGCCGTGCCCTCCTCGCGGCCACCAGGTACCCCTCCCCGCTGTCGGCTCCCACACCCGCGCTCCTCGCCTGCCGGCGACCAGTGCCGCCCGCTCCTCCTCCCCACCCTCCTCACCCGCGTCCCTCGCGCGCTCCTTCCCCGCGGTGCCCCGGGGGCCACCCCCAACCCCTTGTCGGCCTGGACCTGTTCCCCACTCGCCTGCAACCCCCCCCCCAAAAAAAGTAGCAGAGGACTGCCGGGAAGCAGCTGCCCAGATCTCAGTTGTGAGTTTATAGTTCGGGGATGAGCTTGTAAACTGTAAAAGTTAGAGGCGTTTAGAGAATATCAGCGTTCTGAGAGCGGAGGCCAGAGCAGTACGGTGTCAAAGCTAAAGGAAATTTCCCCACAGAACGAGGTGGTCATCGCCCCCAGCCTCACTCAAAACTCACAAAAACACATTCGGGTGGAGCCAGAGGAATTACAGAAAAGAAGCTGAGGACTTTGAAGGAGGGTACAGAGGGTTAAAGATTGGTCTTCAGAAGCCACCTAAGCTTGGTCTCTGAAGCACTCAGCGCAGAGACAGGAGCCCAGGCTGCCTCGGTAGCTCCCCTCCTGCCCCGCAATCCAATTTACTATGGGAAAGTTGAGATCCAGGATGGGTGGCTTGTCCACAATCACACACCTGATTCTGGGCAGAGCCAGGACTATCGGCCCAGAACGCCAGTTCCTAAGCATCATTTACAAACAATAAAATATGTAAGTAATGTTTTACAAATAGCCTTTGGGAACCAGGAAACTCAGCATGATCAGTAACTCAGTAACGGTCTGCTCAGTCTGTCATCATTTTTCTCACGTGCTTGCCAGTCTGTATTTCCTGGCCCACAGCAGTGCAGCAGGAGGAGGACTCTTGGAAACCCAAGGACTTGAACTTAGGCTATAGGGCACAATGGGGAACTGGAAACGCACCGACAGGGAAACCAGCACTTTACTGGGGATTAGATTCATGGAGACAGTGTTGGCTGAGACCCCAGGACTCTAGAACTCAATCATTTAGAAGGAAAACAAAATTTAAATATTGCTGTTGAAAGGAAGGTTGTGGGAGAAAGTACAGTCTTCTAGTTCAATTAATAGAAATATCATTTTCCCTGGTTGTGTATGAGTAATAAAAATACTGCTTACTATGTGCGAAGCACTATTCTAGGTGCTTTATAAAAATTAATTCACTTACTCCTCATAACAAACCCACGAGGTTGTTACTGTTTTTGCCACCACTTTACAGATGTGGAGGGTGAAGCACAAAGAGGTTGCTCAAGGTAAGTAGGTCTGTGCTGAGGCAAGGGCCCAGAATCAGAAGATTTGGGTCCCAGCGCCTCCATTTGTTGCTTCTGTGAATTTACGCTCTCTGACCCTGCGTTCTTTTTTTCTTTTTTTTGGTAATTTTATTTATTTTTTTATACAGCAGGTTCTTATTAGTCATCAATTTTATACACATCAGTGTATACATGTCAATCCCAATCACCCAATTCATCACACACCCCCCATCCCCCCACCTCTTTCCCCCCTTGGTGTCCATACATTTGTTCTCTATATCTGTGTCTCTATTTCTGCCCTGCAGACTGGTTCATCTGTACCATTTTTCTAGGTTCCAGATATATGCGTTAATATACGATATTTGGTTTTCTCTTTCTGACTTAACTTCACTCTGTATGACAGTCTCTAGATCCATCCACGTCTCAACAAATGACCCAATTTCGTTCCTTTTTATGGCTGAGTAATATTCCATTGTATATACGAACCTAATTTTATTTATTTTTTTATACAGCAGGTTCTTATTAGTCATCAATTTTATACACATCAGTGTATACATGTCAATCCCAATCACCCAATTCATCACACACCCCCCATCCCCCCACCTCTTTCCCCCCTTGGTGTCCATACATTTGTTCTCTATATCTGTGTCTCTATTTCTGCCCTGCAGACTGGTTCATCTGTACCATTTTTCTAGGTTCCAGATATATGCGTTAATATACGATATTTGGTTTTCTCTTTCTGACTTAACTTCACTCTGTATGACAGTCTCTAGATCCATCCACGTCTCAACAAATGACCCAATTTCGTTCCTTTTTATGGCTGAGTAATATTCCATTGTATATACGAACCACATCTTCTTTATCCATTCGTCTGTCGATGGGCATTTAGGTTGCTTCCATGACCTGGCTATTGTAAATAGTGCTGCAATATCTGTGAAGAGCACAGAGTAATGCGGGCCTACTTAATGAGGCAGGATGTGCAGGTGCTTTGCAAACAGTGCATTGTGATACCAATGGAAAGTGTTAATATTTAAGTAAAGGAGGGATGCATTCCAAGGCCAAATTCAAACTAAAAAGAGAAAATGACAAGCTTGGTTTGACTTGCAGAATTTAATGGGCTTGCCACTCACGGAGAGGCAAAGATGGAATCGTAGTTAAATTGTGGGCTTTGGAGTCAGATGGATCTAAGTTGGAATGCCAGCCCTGACATTAATTAGCTCTGTGACCTAAGATAAGTCACATAACATTTCTGATTCTGCGTGGCTGATTTACTCATCTGTAAAATGGGCCTATTCCACTCCCCATGGAGCAGTTGTGAGGATTAAATGAGATGTCCTTGGGCTTCCCTGGTGGCGCAGTGGTTGAGAGTCCGCCTGCCGATGCAGAGCACACGGGTTCGTGCCCCGGTCTGGGAAGATCCCACATGCCGCGGAGCGGCTGGGCCCGTGAGCCATGGCCGCTGAGCCTGTGCGTCCGGAGCCTGTGCTCCGCAA
>NC_041214.2:94726885-94753684 GCF_002837175.3 Physeter macrocephalus | reverse complement strand
TATATATGGGTTAACATACGGTATTTGTTTTTCTCTTTCTGACTTACTTCATTCTGTATGACAGACTCTAGGTCCATCCACCTCACTATAAATAACTCAATTTCATTTCTGAACCCATTTTCATTAAAAGTATATATGTATATCTCTGTTGGGAGAGGTCTGGAAGAATATATACAAAGATGTTAACCATTGTATCTGGGTGATAGGGGTATTTATAGTTTCTTATTTTTGTTTTACTTATTTGCAGCTTCTGAGTTTTCTTTAATAAAGAAATTTTTTTTTCTTTTTCAAGAAGACCGGAAAAGGTCGTGTGGAGACCCCTTTTCTGGTTCCAGGTTGCTCACAGGTGGTTGCTGCTCACTTTGGGAACTTTATACAGCCATTGGGCCTCCAGCTGATGTGAATCGCCTTTTTCCCCTATAGCTCCTCCTGTATTAGTTAGCTTGACCTGCTGTAACAAAATACCACAGACCGGCTGGCTTAAACAATGGACATTTATTTTCTCTCTGTTTTGGTAGCCAGAAGTCTGAGATCAAGGTGTCGGTTTCATTTCTTCTGAAGGAGACCTTTCTCTTTGGCTTGCAGACAGTTTCCTGCTAGCTGTGCCCCCTCACAGCACACATTCCTGGTGTCTCTTTGTGTCTCCAAATTTCCTCTGCTTATTAGGACACTGATAAGACTGAATTAGGGCCCACCCTAACATTCTCATTTTAACTTCATCACCTCTGCCCTATCTCCAAATACAGTCACATTCCGAAGTACTAGGGGTTAGGGCTTCAACATATGAATTTTGGGGAGTACAATTCAGCCAATAACACCTCCTGATGAAAAGCTCCCCGCTCCATAAACCCAAGGGCATCTAGTATAAGTACTCTGGTGTAAGTAAGGCACAGTGTTGCCCTGGGGTCTGGGGTCTGGAGTCTGGGGACATTCATCATCATACTTTTTGGCTTTCCCTTTCCATCAAGGAAAGTTGGAGACGGGGCTTGGTTCTCTCATCCTGCGGGGCCTTCGCTTTGGTACACTGACCCCATGCCCTACCGGACTCTCCCCAGGGGGCGCCTCAATGCAGAACGCCATGCTGCTGGAGCCAGACAAAGCCGAGGGCTGGAGGATTCCCTTTAACAGCCATGAGGGTGGCTGCGGGGCTGCCGTGCGGGCCATGTGCATCGGTCTCCGGTTCCCTCACCACAGCCAGCTGGACACCCTGATCCAGGCGAGCGTCGAGAGTGGCCGGATGACCCACCACCATCCCACAGGCTTCCTGGGAGCCCTTGTGTCTGCTCTTTTTACAGCCTATGCTGTGAACGGCAAGCCTCCCCAGCAGTGGGGAAAAGGACTGATGGAGGTGCTACCGGAAGCTAAAAAGTACATTGTCCAATCAGGCTACTTCGTGGAGCAGAATCTTCAACACTGGTAAGTTTGTAGGTGCACGCTCCTGCTAGAAGATGGCTGAATCTGTGTGCACACATGCGT
This sequence comes from Physeter macrocephalus, assembly GCF_002837175.3. NCBI lineage: Eukaryota > Metazoa > Chordata > Mammalia > Artiodactyla > Physeteridae > Physeter > Physeter macrocephalus. Next base: position 94,752,208 of record NC_041214.2, on the reverse strand, counting down.
GCATGTGTATCCCTAAAACTCATAGATCATAGCAACCATCCTGGTTCTCACCATCCAGTTCTGTCGTCCACCACATCCAGCTGCCTCCCCACCCACCTGCTAAGGATTTCAAGTACAGTCCCAGTGGTGGTGGCCACCAAGTCGCCAAGTGAAGACCTCAGGGAGTAAGGCAGCTACACTGCTTCCCTCATGCGTAGGGATCCTGTTCTCTATAGTTTTTGTGGCTGTTCTTTTTTTTTTTTCTGGCCACACCGCGTGGCATGCAGGATCTCAGTTCCCTGACCAGGGATTGAACCCATGCCCCCTGCAGTGGAAGCTCAGAGTCTTAACCACTGGACCACCAGGGAAGTCCCTATGGCTATTCTTTACTGAGATGAACTTCCCTGCTTATTTCCTGGAACTTGTTTTTTCAGTGTTGTCTTGACACACAAATAATGCTGTGAAATCCTTGGCTAAAATGATCTAGAGATAGGTTTTTCCATCAGCTAATTAACAAGTGGTAAGGCCATATCTTCCCCTTTTTCTGAATTCATTTCACATTCCCTTTCTTAGAATAAAAAGGCCCAGAGGCTTTCTAATGAAATCACCCATGGTCATGATGTTCCAAAGTTCTCTCTTTAAAAAAAATAGTAACCGTATAAGGAGATGATGTGTTAATTAGGTTGATGGTAGTGATCATTTCATTATGTATATGTATATCAAATCATCATGTCATACAACCTTGAATATGTACAATTTTTGTTAAGAAAATAATATAAAGTAAATAATAAAATAAAATATATAATGACAGGCTAAATACATAAAGTTCACCCTTGAAAGTTGACACTTGCCATGATTCTCAACTCAGGAAAAACAAACCTTTATTTCTCACCTTTAGCTTGCTGTATATCTTCTTTATGTAGCAACAGGTATCAATGCCTTATTTATATCATTCCTTAGCAAAAATTTATTGAATGAATGTCACGTAGAGCTCATTTTGATTTTTTTATATCATATGATTTTAGTACCAGAAGTTGAAGTCATCTTGGAGCTTTCCCTGCTCACACATCTATCTGGTACCTTTCCTAATGGCTTTTGACTTTATTTTTTCAATTGACTGTAGATTTTTTTCCTTCCTACAGGTCTTACTTCCAAGACCAATGGGAAAAATACCTAAAACTCAGAGGGATTTGGGATGGCAGGTCAGCCCCTGCCTTCCCCAAGCCCTTTGATGTGAAGGAGAGGGATCAGTTCTACACCTCCGTGAGCTACTCTGGCTGGGGCGGCAGCAGTGGACACGATGCCCCCATGATTGCCTATGATGCCGTCCTGGCTGCAGGAGACTCCTGGGAGGAGCTTGCCCACCGAGCCTTTTTTCATGGTGGAGACAGTGATTCTACAGCTGCCATTGCTGGCTGTTGGTGGGGAGTGATGTATGGTTTTAAAGGAGTGAGTCCCTCCAACTATGAGAAGCTAGAATACAGAAACCGGCTGGAAGAGATAGCTAGGGCTTTGTATTTTCTTAGGTCAAAGGAAGATACCGTAATTACCCTTTAGGGAGAAGTGACATTCATTTCTGGTGGTTTCTCCTCTTGTGTAGTCCCTTTTCTGCTCAGTTTCACTTTTTTCAAAGTCAAGAGTCTTAACCTTGTACTCAGGGAATTTTGAGATAACAGTCCCTTGGACACCTGAAGGTCAGTCTTTCCAAATTTATCCTGTCCTCGCCCCCCACCCCAAATCTACCCCTCTTCCTATCCTGAAGAGTCTTCATCTCAGTTGATGGCATCAGCGTCTCCCAAATTAGAAATCTCATAGCCTCATATTTTCTTCATTTTTACCATCTAATCTTTCAGTAAGTTTTTTTCTGTTTGTTTTAGGGTGGGTTCCCCAAAGTGGACTCGTGAGACAAGGATTTGAGTGCAAGTAGTTTATTTGGGGGGTGATTCCAGGAAGCACTGTTAGGAGAATGGGGAAGTGAGACAGGGAAGGGAGGGGAGCCAGGACAAGGTGCGTTAATGGGCACGTTACCAATGTGGGCAGTTGGGACTCGGTCCGTCTGGGTCCTCTGCGTAAGGCACTCCGAGTTGTCCCACCGACTTCTATCTGATGTTGGTGGAGGACCACTCCCAGGCGTGCTAACTGCCTGGTGCTTCCTGGCCTGCCTCTTGTGCAAGCCAAACATGAGTGTCCTCAGGTAAAGTCTCAGAGATGTTTGCAGTGGCAAGCTGTATGGTGCATGGGAACAGTGAGGGGTATATGTGGGGTCCCAATAGCATCTGCTGGTTGGTTCTACCTCCTGAATATCCCTCAAATCTGTTATTCTTTTACCTTTTTGCACCAAGTATGTTTCAGCTGGATTTCTGCAATCCAAGCTACTCAAGTCTGAGGAGATGCTGCTCCCAGCTGTGCCCTCTAATTTCCTGGGCATGGCACTTGACATGGTGCCAGTTTGTTGTTGCCTATTTGCTTGCCTTTATTCTCCTCTAGACAGAACCTAGCATGGTGCCTGGGCACACAGGAGATACTTAATCAGTATATATTAAATGAATGTTGTTTATTAGCCTCCTAGCTGGTGCCTCTAATTCCAGTACTGCCTTCCTCATCGCCCTCCAGAGTGATCTTTACAAATAACAAATTGATCGTGCTGCACTTCTAATCACGTATAATGAATACTCACCCCCTTTCTTCATTTCTTGGTGCTCTTCCCTCTCCTCTTTCACTTTCAAGCCCCAGCTCAGGTAGCATCTTCTAGATGAAACCTACTCTGACTGTTCAGGCTCTTGACTCTCTCTCCTCGCTACACCCACAGCCTTCTGTCTCTAGCCCTCTCACCACACTGATCTTGTTGTGTGGTGATTGCGTGTCTTCTGGGGACGATCTCAGGCTACTTGTGAGGGCTTGTGTCTTATTCTTTTTGTGGCCTCCCCGTCTGGCCCATTAGAGATATTCAGTATTTCCTTTGGAAGTTCATTCATTTGTGTTGATGTGAATGCTTTCACTATGCAGGGCCTCATCTGTTTGGGATGCCCTCTACTTCATGATTGTCAGGAGTGACCTGTGCCGGCCTGAAAGAGATAGAGGGTTTGATGCTTTAACCAAGCCTGTGTGCTGACTTAAATGAGACAAAGCTCTCAACTCTGTATTTGAAGCAGGACTCCAGCAAAGGCATGAGATTTATCATTCTTTTATACGTAAAGAGAGAAGAAAATTCCAAAGCTCTTTTTCTGGTTCAAAAAACTCTGATGTGAGCTGGGACGAAGTGAGAGGAAGGCGTGGACTTATACATACTACCAAATGTAAAATAGATAGCTAGTGGGAAGCAGCCGCATAGCACAGGGAGATCAGCTCTGTGCTTTGTGACCACCTAGAGGGGTGGGATAGGGATGGTGGGAGGGTGACGCAAGAGGGAGGAGATATGGGGATATATGTATATGTATAGCTGATTCACTTTGTTATACAGCAGAAACTAACACACCATTGTAAAGCAATTATACTCCACTAAAGATGTTAAGAAAAACCAACTCTGATGTGTATTTATATATTTCAGAAAACAGACGTGTTTTAAATATTACAACTAGGACAGCAGATTCTTCAGCAGGACAATCAGAATTGCAGACTTTAGGGGTGGGGATTTACAATTTACAGAACATGGTAATAACCTCTTAGATTCAGGTGTCTTAAATTCAGGTGTACAAGAAGACTTCTTTGTAGAAATATTTTGAGGACAGTTTTAGAATAATAGAAAACAGTCAGTACATACCTTTTTACACAAGATTCTTGAACAGATTAAGATGGAGACTCTCGTGACCGTTTGTAATTTCCCACTTGATAAAAACTGACATTATAGTGCAGAATAGTGTGTGCTTTTCTGCAGCTGTAGGAGAAGAGGAAAAACCTCTTTTCCTGGTCTTTCTGGGGTTTCTTTTACCAATAGTCGGGAGAGCCTGAAGTTTTAAGGTGGAGAACTAGAATTCAGTTAGCACTGCCCAAACAGCAGAACTGAGATGCTTAAACGTTACAATATAGAAAAGGGAAGAAGAGTATTTTAACAAGTGGATTCTGAAGCATGACGTGTTTTACCTCTGTAACTGGTTTGGTGAATGGTCTGAATTTAGTGAGAAGCAAACACGGAATGATTTTATTTTTCTCTAGCTACTGCCTTCATACATACTCCATTGAAGCTGCTTTTCCTGCCCCTTAGCGTTATCTTTTTGGTCTTGGGATGGGGGTGTGGTGGTGGGTATTAAAATCCCAATCCAGTCCATCCCAGTCTAGTTTTTTTTTAATTTCAGCTTTATTGAGGTATAAATGACATGTAAAATTGTAAGATATTTAAAGCGTACATTTGTGGTGATTTAATGTATATTGTGAAAGGTTTCCCTTCATCTAGTTAATTAACATATCCATCACCTCACATGTTTATCTTTTTTTGGTGAGAACATTTAAGTTTTACTCTCTTAGCAAGTTTCAATTACACAATATAGTGTTATTAACTATAGTCACCATGGTTTACATCAGATCCTCAGACCTTATTCATCTTATAGCTGAAAGTTTGTACCCTTTTACCAACCTCTCCCTATTTCCCTCACTACCACTGCTTCCCCCAACCAGCCCCTGGCAACCACTTTTCTACTCTGTTTCTATGAGTTTGACTTTTTTTTTTTAGATTCCACATATAAGTGATATCATGTAATAGCTATCTTTCTCTGTGGCTTATTTCACTTAGCATAATGCCCTAAGGTCCATTGGTGTTGTCACGAATGGCAGAATTTCTCCTAGCTGAATAATATTCCATTGTATATATGTACTACATCTTCTTTATCCATTCATCAATTGACAGCCCCTTGAGTTGTTTCCATATCTTGGCTATCATGAATAATGCTGCAGTAAACATGGGACATAGATATCTCTCTGTTACCCTGTTTTCATTTCCTTTGGATATATACCCAGAAGTAGGAATCCCAGTCCAGTTTGATCATTTCTAACACTTTAATGTCATGTCTTCTTTTCTCCCCAGCACAGTCAGTCCCGGGCCCAGAGGGCTTAGAGGAGAAATGGAGACATGGATGCCTCTTTCATTCCTTGCCTCCCTCTCTTGGGGTTCCCTGTACCTCTCCAGTGTTGCCCTAGACCACCCTCACCAGTGGAGCCCTGACGGGAAAGGGTCAAGCCAGTTGTCTTCTGAGGGCTCTACTCAACCCAAGGGAAACTCATCCTTCCTGGTCACATCCACCAGTGAGAGTGCAGGCTGCCCCACCTGCTGCTGTCTACCTTTCCCCCATCCCTCTCAAATAGGGACAGATCAGGAGGACAGATCAGGCAGATGCCACTGTCACCTTCATGTGGTCACCCTCATTCTCAGCTGGTAGCCCCCCCCCATTTGGCTTTGTTGTGAGGGTGAGGTAGAGCACCACCTTTCCTTGCCTTTCAGGAAGGGATGGGAAACCCCCCATAGAACTTATGATTCTTGTGATTTTTCCTTCAAATGGCTGATTTTCAGCTAGGGGAGGTGGGGAAGGGAGGTCTCCTAGAGCAGTTCTGCTGCCTCCTAGTAAGTCCCACTGGGATTTGTCTTTCCAGGGCCTTCCAGTCTCTTTAGAATGTAGTGGTGGAGGTGTGTGCGTGGGGGGGGAACGGGGTCCCGGCAGGGTAGGAGGGTGGAGACGTAGCATTTTTTGTTTGCTAGTAGGACTTCAGCTGCAATTGGAGACAAGAGATAGCGGTCTTTTTAAGATCCTGTTCTATTTGCTATGCAAATTCTCACTCTTCACAGCAGTCACAATTCAGAAAGAGATCAGACTTTCAGACTCCTTTTTCTCAAACCTCAAAACCTCCTCTCCAAACTTGACTCTCAATTGGCAGCTTTGCTTCCTAGTTCTCTGAGAAAATAGAAGCCATAGAAAGAGAACAACCGTCACACCCATCCTCACCTCTGTCTCCACCTACCCGCACCTGGGCTCCTGGGCTCTACCTTCTCTCCTGACTGTGAGTGCTGGTGTGTGTGTATGTGTGTGTGTGTGTGTGTGTGTGTGTGTGTGTGTGTGTGTGTGTGTGTGTGTGAGAGAGAGAGAGAGAGAGAGAGAGGAGGGAGGAACAGAATGAACAGAGGAAAGAGACAACAGACTTAATTATATGCATAATGTTAGAGTAAATTTTAAAGATGACCTGAATGACAGTATGAACTTGTCATGCTAATCAAGTTAACATCTGTGTTCTGAAAAACAATAGGTCATGAGTAACATTACAGGGATTAATGGTATTTTTTGACCTGCTAAATGATAGTACTTCATTTGCTTTCTTTGGTACCTAAGATTGCTAGATGTTACTAGAAGTCTTGGCAATATATACGTTTTTAAGATCTGCATTGGCCTCATCTGCCCTTCTCCAAGCTTCTTCAACCACACATTCTCCATTTCCTCTTCTGTCTCCACCTCTCCAGGGCAAGTAAATGTGCATCTTTTTAAAACAGCCAGAGCTACTGGGAGTGGTGAGGGAGGGAATGGAGACTCTGATGATTTCACAGTCAACCATCCCAGTGGATCAGCTCCTCAAGGAATGGGGTCTGGTTAAGGACCCGGGGGTCATCCAGGCATGGCAGAGAGGGCAGTCTTGCCATCATTTTCTCGTCCCTGGGGTTTGGGTTTGGGGATATTGACACCTAGGGAGTTGGTGAGACTCTGTCCTTTGGGGAAGGAAAGACAAGAGGAGGAAGAAAGGCAGTCAGGCAGTTTACTAGAGCTTGTTAACAGGTGTAGAACTGGGGCTCAGAGAAGCTGCCATCCATCTGAAGTCACACGGCTGGGATGAGATGGGGGAGCTGGAGTTTAAACCCAGGTCTGCTTGTCTCCAATCCTACCACACTCTAATTGTTGGCTGTAATCAGAAAATGTTTCCTTAGACAAAGCCAAAATGAAACCCAGGAGTGAGATGGTGCTGTCAGCAGCCTGTGGCCTCTCTCCACCTTCCCACAACTATGAGGTGACATCAAAAGGAAACATGGCTGTAGGTTTGAGATGCACGTTGGGCGCCGGGGTAGGAGTGGGCAGAGCTGAGCCCAGCTAAACCCGTGGAACGGGCAGATGGGTCACTTCCAGCCAGTTTCTTCCACCACTTAGAAGGCACAACCCAGGGGACCCCCGGGGTGTCCTCTCCCTTCGACCTTCTCATGGAATCGCCCTACAGTACTGCACACCCGGCAACAAGCTCTCAAGGTTCACAAGTCATTTTACTCTAAAGTTAGGACGTCTCAGGGAACAAAAACTAAACCCTAGAATTTGGCATCAAACTGTCATTTAAAAGCTGCAATTTTCAGTCTTTCTCAAAATTTGGAGGCCTGGACCAGTAGCTTCCTGTCTTCTCTCTTCCCCTCCACTCCCTTCTCTTCCTCTCCTCTCTTTCTTTCAAAACAAGTGTTTAACGAGCACCTATTATGAGCCAAGCACAGTTCTAAGCAGCAGGCACACAACAGGGAGCCCTGAGCAATGAGCACTGGATATTCAGCCCAGTGTCCTTGGTCTCTTGCTTGCCTCCCTGTGTTCCTAGATCCTAGGCAAGTAAAGCCATCTGACTCCACTTCACGGTGGGGGCCTCGATGCAGTCTTGGGATCAGGCCCCTTCCCACGGCCCTCTCTAAATGAGCACACCATACCAGAGGTACCATGCCTTTCCTTAGCAAAGATAGAGCACTGGCTGTGTGGCAGGCACTGTGTTAGGCGCTGGGGACACCTCCCCGAACAAAAGAGACCAGAATTTTGCCCTCCCGAGGCTGACATTCTCCCTGGGGGAGACGGACCATATACACTGATTATAAGCTGGTGTTCCCTACCAGTGTCTCCCGTAGAAAGATCTCTATCCTCACCTTCTAAAACACGTCACCTCGCTTTCCAGGAGGACCCCGCTTTCTTGGCCCCCTGAAGCAGTGCTCCCCAGGTCTCTGGCCTCTGTGAGCTTTAGTTTCCTCACTGGTGAAACGGAGATGGCTGTGGTTAGAATTAACAGAATTAACAGAAGACTAGTGGCTCTGGCGTGCGTACAGTCATCTGCGGAGCCTGCTAGAACTGCAGAGTCTGGGGCCCAACCCCAAGGAGTCTCACTCAGTGTGTCTGGGTTGGGCCCAGTGGTCTGCGCCCCCGTCCCCTGGGTGATTCTGAGGCAGGTGGTCCTGCCCGGGACCACTCCAGCCCCATGTCAGCACAGGGAACACTGTGCTGGAAAAGCTGGAATGACGGGCCTGACGCGCCAGCTCTGGGTGTGATGGAGTGGCCAGGAGAATGCAGTCCTCAGCCTCCTGCTGTGAGGAACCTAACTGACTGATGGTCCTGGTTGCTGCCCTTCTGGATCTACCCTCGTCTTTGTGCTGACACTGCCCCCAGCTAGTGACTGAGCAGGGTAAGGCTGCTAATTACAGCTCATTTTCATAAGAGACTTCAGCTTGAGGCTTCCCCACTGCCTTGGCCAGGACATTCCAGGAACTGCATGGAGTTCTGGGACTTCCTGGGCCATCCTCTTTCCTTCTCCCCGTCCTGCGCAGGTGTCAGCCCTGCAGCAGGGTCTAAAGGGTCTCCCCACTGTCTTCAGCTCCCCCTTTTATTCGTCACAGGTCTTATCCCTGATAAATCTCTTGCACATCTAGTCCCATCCTGGCTTCTCTTCTCTGAGGACATGGACCTCTACAACCTGGCTTGGTCTCTGACATCAGCACAGCCTTCAGAAGTGCCCTTCCTGGTGGCAACAGCACCTGATCAGTGGCATCATGTGCAGGAGGGGAAGCGAGGGCTGACCCCTCCAAAATCATTTTATCCCTGTCTTGGGCAGGCCTGGCACAGCTTGGTGCAGTGGTTGGTGCCACCTGTTGGCACAGTGGTTCAGAGCATGGCCTCGGGAGCTAGGTTGTCCCGCTTCAAATCCCAGCTCTGCGTGAGCTTGTGCAAGGTACTTAACCCCTCTATACCCTGAAGCTGTATGTAGATAGTACTCCCCTCACAGAGCTATGGTCCAGAAAGTTCCATACTGCCCTGTTGGCGGGTTCTCTGCCTCACAGCAATGTGCTGCAATTAAGGAGAGCTGGGCAAGTACGGTGACTCCCCCTTCCCCTGACCCATCTAGAACTAGCACTCTGTGGTTTCTAACACTCCTCTGGGTGAAGAGGCCACGCGGTATACTGGAAACACCCTGGTTCCAGGCCAGCTCTCCCACTTCCAGCAGAAGGGTCTCCATAGGTCATTTTCGTTCTCTATTTCTTTGTTTCTTATCAGTGAATTCAAGACACTGTACGACTCTTCGTAGAGGTTGGACTTCTAGCCCCAAGATTCTATCAAAGGATAGTACTCTCAGAGGACAACTTCATCTTCTTTCGTTATTTCCGTTAAATGTACACTAAACATATTAATACATTGTTGGCTCAGTTCTGTGCTGGGGACTCAAAAATGAAAAGAGAAGGTCTTTGCCCTCAAGCCGTTCAGAGTCCTCCTAGGGGGCAAACACATCCACAGGTGACTCCGGGACAACGTGGGTTTGTGATCCCCTCGAGATGAAAGACTTCTGCCTTGGTTTTTACTAACAATTTATAATGGGAAGTGGGAGAGGTGCAGGAAATAGTTTCCTGATGATGTTTGGCTCAGAGAGGAAGGGCAATGTGTTTCAATGTCCCCTGCTTAAAAAAAAAGAAAAGAAAAAAGTATATTTCTTTTCACTGAGAAGAAGAAACAGAAAAACTGGGGAAGTTAAACAAGTAGGGAGAGATCTGTTACCGGTCATGAGGCCAGTTAATGATTAGTGAGACCCGGGTGGGTGTTTAGTGTGCAAAACGGTGAGAGCCTGGGTTATGAGATCTCTTTGTCATTAGGGGTCGGCTTCACCGCAGCTCTGAGACTTCCAGCTCGACGATGGCCCCAGACCCCTGGGAGGGCTGCTTCTGGTCATGGGGGCTCCTTCTGTGGCTCAGTGTTGGAAGTACAGGTAAGTCGGGGGCTGGGGCCTTGGGTGAGACTTCTTTCGGTCAATAATTCTATTTTTTCAAGCCATCTATTTATGTAGCGCTAACCTTTGGAAGGTCCCCTAAAAGCCCTCTCCTGAGATGAATTTAAAAGAGGGAGAAAAAAACCTTCAATCATAATGGGAATGACAGCACTTTCTTAAGTCACAAAAAATTGAACTTCCCCTAGTTGTTTTACTCATTTTTCTAAAATCTGCGTTACTCCTTTTCACCTTGCACAAGCCAGGAAGAGTATAAAAAAATAAAATGTGATTAATTCCAAAACATGATTCATTTTCACCCTGTAAATATCCATTGTTCCAAGATATATTTAATTTTAAAATTTAAAATTTCCAAACTAACAACAACTTTGTCATTGAGATTGTTAGAGGTCCTTTCTAGTCTTGCCGACCCAGCTCAAGTTCAGGCTTGTCATCGCTCTTGGCAGTACTATGATAACTAGTCCTGTTCACCGCAGATAACCAACGACCTTTAGCACAGTTTCCCTCAGATGCTATTTGCATGGTGCCTTTCCCAGTGAAAACCCCACCCACCGCTCTCCCTTGCTTAATATAGCAAATCTAAACCCTCTTATGGAGTAGAGCATCTCGAAAGAGTAAAACCCCCTCCTCTGACCAGCAGTGGCATCACCCTTGGAAATCTCCCTTCCCTCTGTCCCCAATAGCAGACTGCATTTGTGTCACATCCACGAGACATTTAATTCTCATTCTCCAGCTTTAGGGTGTGTCATTCTTTCCGCCTGTAGTTGCTCACACTACCTTTTTGTTCATTTCTGCTCTTCACGTCTTCCAAGAAGGCCTCCATGATTCATACTTGCCTTGCAACACCACAGGCCTCTGCTCACCCCTTCCCTGCATCAACGGCTGGCATTGAAAAGGTGCTACTTAGCTTCATGTGTGCTTTCTCCTAACGCAATCATTTAGTTGAGTGCATGTGTGTGTGTGGGTGTGTGTATGTAAAGTGACCATATATCTTGTTTTATGAAGTGGCTGTTTATATGCTATATACTAGATCTAAAAGGATTTATATCTTACACATTTTTGATAAATGTGAGAAAAACTGCCCTGCAAGGAAGTTATAACTGTTGATTTGTACGTGAGCACGTCTGTTTTCCCACCCTCTCCAACAACACTTTGTATCATCAAATGTTTTTCATATTGTCAATCTCACAGAAAAAATAGTATTACACTGTTGTCTTAATTTTTATTTCTTATTGTGATTTGTGCTTCTGGTGTCTTGTTTAATCAATCTTCTTATAAAAGTAATCTTTCATATTTTCTTCTAAACTCTATGGGTTTAGATGAAGATCACCAGGGACAAATCTTGTGGTCATGGGGTATTGTTTTTTTCCTACTCCTGTGGGGTATTTTTTAATATGATGTTGAATTTTATTTGCCAACATTTATTTTTATTTTTGTATATATTTATATTTATTATTTTGTATATTTGTTCATAAAGGAAATTTATCTATCATTTTTTTTTCTTGTATTGCCCTTCTCTGGTCTTGATACTAAGATGATTATAACCACATAAAATAAGTTTCTGTTCTATGAAACAGTTTTATATAAGGTAAAGGTTACTTGTAATTTAGAGGTTTGGTGGAGTTCTCAAATAAAACCATCTGGCTCTAGCGTATTTTAGGGCCAGAGAAGACTCTTGATTACCAGTTTGAGTTTTTCTTTTTTTGGTGCTAGTAGGTTTATTTGGATTTTTATCTCTTCTTGAGTCAGTTTCAGGAAATTATATTTTTCATTGCTTTTAAATTTTCCAATGCATTTGTCTGGGAATTTTAAAGAATATCTTTTATACTTAATGTTCTGCAGTTTTACTATCTTCTGCCTATTTGTATAGATTTATTTCTTTTTTATCTTGCTCATTACCCTGAGTATAACTTGTGATTAGAGAACTCATATCTTTTTTCAGTTATGGAAAATTCTTAGCAATTACCTTTTAAAAATATTGTTTCTTCTCCCATTCTCTTCCTTTACAGAACAGCTACTAGTTAAATGTTGGGGCCTCTCCATCTATTGTCTATACTTTTAAACTGCACTTTCATATTAAAAAGCTTCTTTTACTTCTTCTGTACTAGACATTATAGCATTGATTCCATTTTTATTTCCATGACTATCTTTTTCATTTCCATTTTCTAATTAGCTTTTATATATCTTATCATTTATGCCCATTTTTATTTCATAATTTCTTATGCTCTGTCTTTATTTTTATCCTTGTATACGCTCAGCATCCTTATTTTAAAGCTTTGTCAAAGATTTTTAAAACTTTATTTCACCTGGAATGAATTCATGATCCACTTATTGGCTTCATCGACTATCTGTGTAAACATTTGATTTTTTATATATTTGTTTTCAAGCTTTTTAAAAAGTAAACTAGTTACTGAAGTACAACATACATACAGAAAGGTACACAGATTATTAATACACAGGTTAATGAATTTTCAGAATGATTTCACCTGTGTAACCATCATTCAGATCAAGAAATAAAATGTTACCAGATTCTTAAAACCCATTCCCTGTATCCCATCTTACTCACTACTGCGCCAAAGATAACTCTTATCTTGACTTCTGACACAATAGATAAGTTTCATTTTAATTTTCAATAAAAAGTTTGTTTTCAGTCTCTCTCTTCATCTCTCTGTCTCCCCACCCGAGCCCCCATCTTTGCCCTCTCTCCTCCAGAAAGGTGCGTTGTCTCAGCTCCTGTGAGTGAGGCCTTGTCTTTCCATACTGTCTCCCTAAATAAAGCTATAGCCCCAGTAAAAAGTCAATAGCTGTTTTTGTTTGTATTGTTTTTGTTGTTAGCTTCCTATCCTGAGTTGGGGAGCCCCTCTCCACCGCTGGCTACCACTGGTGGGTCTTCCACACCTGACTTGGAGCACTTTTGGTTCCCGCTTACCTCACAAAACTGAATTCTTACAACCACTGTCTTCTCTCAGACCTGGAACCCATCACCATTTTGCAATTCTATTCTTGTTCCTGTTTTGGAGATAGTATTTTTATATTTGAGATCGTCTATGTCTTTTTCTCTCTCTCTTTTGGATATTCATCTGTCACTACTCTTTGGCTAAAGTGGTGCTTGGAGGGATGGGGTATCTGAGCATGATTCACTGTGCCACGTTCCATAGTCTTGAATGACGGACAGTTCAAGCCTATCATCTGCAAATATTGGCAATTTTTTTCCCCCTTTTCAAACCTTATAATTTTTATCCTATTTTATTGTCTTGTTTTACTAGCTAGGACTAGAACTTCCAGTCCAATATTTAATAGAAGCACTGATAGCAGACATTCTCATTTGTTCCCAGTTCTGAATGGAATGCTTCTAACATTTCACCAGTAACTATAATCACTGCTATAGGCTTTGGGTAGGTACCCTTCCTTTCTTATGTTAAGGAGTGTTGGGTATTGAATTTTATCGTGTGTTTTTTCCCTACATCTACTGAGTTGAGCATATGGTTTTTTTCTTTAATTTGTTCATATGTGAATTACATTGATACATTTTCTAATGTTAAACCATCTTTTCATTTTTTGGATTAAACCGTTTGGTCATGATGTATACTTGTTATCCTTGAAGGATTTGACATTTTATCTAGGATTTTTATGTCTGTGTGTAATAGTGAAACTGGCCTTTAGTTTTCCTTTCTCCTTCTTTCCTTGTCCAGTTTTGACATTTTGGCTATTTTCATAGAATGAGTTTTGATTCTTTCTCCCCTTTTCTATTCTCCAGAACAGTATGTGTAAGATAGGAATTGAAGGATTGTTAGAATTTCTCTGTGAAATCTGTCCTGATAGAGTTTTTTGATGAATAGATTTAAAATTACTGTTTCAATTCCTTTATACTACAGTTTTACATTTGAATTTTCTGTTCTTTCTTTCTTGACTAAGTTTTAGTAAGCTATAGTTTTCTAGGGGATTATCAATTTTCTGGGAAAATATCTATTTTTTAACTGTTGGATGGGTATGAACATGCTATTTTGTGGTTTAAAAAATCTACTGGGCTTACATCCCCTTTTAATTCTCTATTTTGTTTATTTGTGACTTCCCCCTTTTTTTCTTACTCTATCATCAAAAGTATATCTAGTTGTTTTTTTTTTAAGTACATCTAGTTTATTATTCTTTTCAGAGAACTACCTTTTGGTGTTTATTGTGTGTGGCAGGTTCTATTCTAGGCAGTAGAGTGAACAGAATGGATAAAAATCCCTTCCTTCTTTGAAAGTATCTTCTAATGTGGGGAAATTAATAAACAATACATTTAACAATAAACTGGTAAATAAAAAATCTTCATTAGGTGATGATTGCTATAAAAATAAATCAGGACAAAGAAAATTGAGAGAACGGAGGTGAGGCACATAGGCAGATTGCAATTTTACATAGAGCGTTAGGGACTTCCTTGGTGGTCCAGTGGCTAAGATTCCACACTTACAATGCAGGGGGCCTGGGTTCGATCCCTTGTCAGGGAACTAGATCCCACATGCTGCAACTAAGACCCAGCGTAGCCAAATAAATAATAAATAAATAGGGGGTTAGAGGAAAGAAGATGACATTTGACAAGCAAAGACTTAAAGGAGGAGAGGGAATCTGTCACGTGGATGTCCAGAGAAAGACACTTTGGACAGAAGGAATGGCTAGTGCAAAGACCCTCAGGTGGGAACCTGTCTAGAGAGAGGAAGAGCTATAGGAGGACAGTGGCTGGAACAGAGGAAGCAATAGTCAGACAGGCAAAGGGCTCCCCAAGGGGATGGTCTAAGATATTTAGGGCTTTCTTCCACTGTTAGGACTTTGGATTTTATTCTGAGTAAAATGCCTTGGTGGCTTTTGCACAGAGATGTGACATGATTTGATTTACTTTTCTACTACTGTGTTGCAAATAGACTGAAGGGGGACAAGAATGAAGGCAGGAAAAGCATTACAGGCTACATAATTTTGAGAGATGATGGTGGCTTAAACCAAGGTGGTGCCAGTGTAGGTAGTGAGAATGGTCTAATTCTGAATATTGTGTTCTGAGGATTTACTCACCATTGTACGGGGGTGGCAGAAAACAAAGTGTCAAAGATTTCTCCAGGAAGGTCGGCCTGAGCAACTGCATGGACTGAGCAGCTACTGATGCTGTTCATATTCATTGTTTTATTTAATTTCAACTACTTCGTTTTGTTTTTTTTTTAAAGATTTAATTTTATTTATTTTTGGCTGCATTGGGTCTTCATTGCTGTGAGCGGGCTTTCTATAGTTGCGGGGAATGGGGGCTACTCTTTGTTGTGGTGCACGGGCTTCTCATTGTGGTGGTTTCTCTTGCTGCGGAGCACGGGCTCTAGCCGCGCGGGCTTCAGTAGTTGTGGCTCTTGGGCTCTAGAGAGCAGGCTCAGTAGCTGTGGTGCACGGGCTTAGTAGCTCCATGGCATGTGGGATCTTCCCGGACCAGGGCTCAAACATGCGTCCCCTGCATTAGCCAGCAGATTTTTTTTTTTTATCCACTGCACCACCAGGGAAGTCGCTTAACTATTTCCTTTATATTTCTTTCCCTACATTTTATTTGGTGTTGCTGTATTATTCTTTCTCAGCTTTCTGAGTTATAAGATTAATTTACCTAATCTGTGTCTTTCCCCATTTTCCCCTGATATTTACATTTATGGTTAAAGATATCAGCCTATTACTGTTTTAGCTACTTTAACTCAAGTTTTGATATTGTATTGGTTTTACTGTTATTTAGTTTTTAATATTCTCTAGTCTCCATTGTGATTATTCTTTAACTCATTCATTACTTAAAAGGGAATTTTAAAATCTCCAAATGTGTCTTTAAATAACTTTTGTTACTGATTTCTAATTTTATTACATCTTGTTTAGATAACTTTGTCTGGAATGTATTGATTCTGTGATGCTTGTTGGGCCTTGCTCTGTGACATACTATGGTTATTTAAAAGGACTCTTAATTCTCTGTCTGATTGATGCAAACTTCCCTCCATGACCGATAGAGCAAATGTATTCATGTATGTGGTTCAAGTCTCATGCTCAAGCAGAGTCCTTTCATCTTTTCTTCAAAAAGCTGGGGGAAGGCAGATGAAGTAGTCAAGTCAGGCATCGTTCTCTCTTGTGTTCCATGGGGGCTCAAGTTGCCACAGGCTGAGGAGCCTGGGGGCCTGCACAGTCATAGTGGGCTTCATCGCCGGCGTGTCCAAGACCTGGCTGCTCAGAAGGGAGATACAAGGGGGCTCCATGTGTCTTCACATCGTCTTTCTTCTCTCTGAGCAAATTGCCTCTTCTTATTAGGACACCAGTCATATTGAATAAGGGTCCACCCTAATGGCTTCATTTCAATGTAATTACCTCTGTAGGGACCCTATCTCCAAATATAGTCACATTCTGAGGTATTAGGGGTTAGGACTTCAACACATGAATTTATGCAGGGGTGGGGAGACTCAGTTTAGCCCATGACAATATCCATTTCACCATGGCCTTTAATCTTCTCTAGCTGAGCAATATTCATATTCTTCTCTGGTATTTTATCTTTATACATGAAAAGTATATACAGATTTTGGTTACAGAAGTGATGCCTTTAATAAATGAGTCTGATTATTACACTTGCTGATTTATGATGAATGCCTATAAGACCCTGTTTCTCTCTTCCTTTCAAGAACAACTTTTTTCCTTTTAAGAACAGATGACCTCACCTTGGATGTTTCTTGGTTTTTTGTTTGTTTGTTTGTTTGTTTTTTCCTCTAGGAGATGCACCTCCTACCCCACAGACAAAGTGCACTGACTTCCAGAATGCTAATCTTCTCCAAGGCACCAATCTCAAAGCCCAGTTCCTCCTCTTCACCCCTTCTGATCCTCGCTGTGGGCAGCTCGTGGAAGAAAGTAGTGACATCCGGAACTCGGGGTTCAATGCCACTCTGGGAACCAAGCTAGTTATCCATGGATTCAGGTGGGAGCCAACCAACCAATAGGATCAGCTCAGCTAAGAGCTAGAAAGTGATCATAATGCCATATGAAGTTAGTGGGGAGCAAAAGGAGAAATGGATGTACTGCCTGTCACAGGTCTCATCGCTCACCTCCTGCTGACTTTGAAGATGTCTCATAGCAGCCTGAACACACATCGTGTGGTTCTTTCTTGTTGGTCACATACGTTACTCCTCTGCTAACTGTAAATATGTGTGACCCTGGACACACTCTCCAACTGTAAATATGTGTGACCCTGGGCAAGTCACTTTAGCACACGGAGCCTCGGTTTCCATATTTGAATAAAAGGGAAGTTGTAGAGATGGTCTCAGTGATCCTTTCCTCCCTGAAGTGTGGGTTGCATGATTCATCTCAGCCGGTGAGGTTGTAGGCTTTGTGCACTCACTCAGGGGTAACATCGTGGTGTTTTTATCCAGGGTTTTATCTCCTCTTCTTCTCTTCTTCCTGGGTTTCATGACCTAAGAAACTTCCACTTCCATCACTCCCAGAGGTTAGCGTTTCTCAGGCGCTACACACTTCTTCAACTTCTTTGAGGCCCTGCAGGCCAAATTTTGTTGTAATGCATAGTCTCTGAGTCCCAATTTAATCACCACCCTTCCTTCCAACATCTTCTCTCCAAAGCCCACTGAGAATGCCGGAAACAGAAAAAAAGTGGCTGAGAGGAGAGAGGGAGAGAACATGGTGAAAGAGGAGCACGGTGGAGCAGCTGGAGTTGGGGGGGCCCGAGGAAGAGGTGCACAGTGGGGCACTGAGCAAAGGGCCACCATTTCCTCATCTCTGGGCTCTCTGTGCCTCTCCAGTTCCTCACTCCATCTCCCAGCCACATCCTCCCTCAGGCATCCCTTCTCTCTCTTGTGCCGAAGTCTTTTCTCCGGCAAATCTTGCATTCAGCCACTACCCAAGGCTGAGTGTGTGCCCTCACCCCAGAGATGGCTAATGGAGCTGAAGAGCTCAGCAGCCTCACTATGCTGCCTGCTCCCAGATGCCCCAAAGCCATGTTCCCTGACATACACCCAGTCTGGCCTCCCCTGTCCACGCGAGCAAGCTCTGGGCCATTGAGAAAACTTCTTCCCCATTCCCAATCTCTTGGGAAAGCTCTCTGAAATTTTTCCTATTCTTCTTCTTTTCCTAGAAAAGTCCTATTACACTCTAAGTTCCAGAAGGATAAGGAATATATCTTATTTTTCTTTATTTCTCACAAAGCACCTAGCATACTGCCTGGCCCATTTGTTGAATGAAGGAAAGAGTGAATGAATGAATGAGTAAATGAAAACATCCTCAAGGAAACTGCCTATACTATAGAATGAGAATTAAGATTGCAAATCTTAACTCTAATACACAAAGCTATCTTTTCTTTCCCATGAGTAACACAAGCAGGGTCAGTGCAGTGGTTTGTGTGGTCTGTGGCATTACACAAAGGTACCTGACTGAGGGCCGGGGGCTGAACTCTGACCTGAGCTCTGAGCCCTGGCCTCAGGCTACATCCACCTAGAACAAAGGTACTCTTTTATAATTTACACACGGGCTCCACATGTGCAGTCAGGAGCCCTGCTAACTTTGAGAGTATGTCCTCCTTATGCTCAAAGTGTTGTAGGATTTACTGCCCATACCCCCAACCCTGCTTACTTGTGACTTTTTCTCTGGGTTTGTTCTATGTATAGAAATGTCATTGTAATTTCCATGACAATGGATGCTGGCTGGGAAGATAATTTTCCTATCCTTTCTTGGCCCCCCGTCTAGGGCTTTAGGAACAAAGCCTTCCTGGATTGATAAATTCATCGGTGCCCTTCTGCAGGCAACAGATGCTAACGTGATCGCTGTGGACTGGGTTTATGGCTCTACAGGTGTCTACTTCTCAGCCGTGGAAAATGTGGTTAAGCTGGGACTCGAGATCTCCCGTTTCCTCAGTAAACTCCTGGTAGGTGTAGAAGAGCTTAGGGTGAGTTCTGGCTGCTTACGGGGGAGCAAGGGGTCCGAAAGAAAGAAAAGACATGTGAGAAGGAGCTTTAGGTGGAAGCAGAGCCACCCAGTAGTCTGTGGATCTTTGGTTCAAATCTCAACCTAGCCGCTTACAGTGCTGACCTTGGGCAGGTTTTTGAACCTCTCTGAGCCTCCCCCTGCTCCTCTGTAAAACATGCCACTGCATGTTACATCAGGGTGCCAATGGCTAACTCTTCTAGGTCCTCAGGAGGAAATGGCCACGGTCATGCCTCACATACTTTGGACACCAAAGGGAAAGTGAGTGGGTTGTCAAGGTGGGGAGCCCAGGGAGAGGGCAAGTGATTAACAGGGTGAGATTCTGCACTTTTTCCCAAAGCATGTGTGGCTGGTGTGTCATGCCCAAGACCTTCTGCTTCTGATGCCTCAGGGAAAAGTATTACCCTTGTAAGGCCGGGGGCTGCTGTGACACAAATGTGACTCACTGTAAATGCCCGTTCTAGGCGCTGGGTGTGTCAGAGTCCTCAATCCACATCATTGGTGTCAGCCTGGGGGCCCACGTGGGGGGCATGGTAGGACATTTCTACAAAGGCCAGCTGGGACGGATCACAGGTAACATTCTTCCCTGCCCATCCTCTCAGGTTGAGAGAGAGAGCTAGAGAGAGATCATGACCTGGAAGAGCCTTTGCTAAGGCAGGCAGAGGGAAGTGTTGGGCCTTTGTTCTTATGATCAAGTCATCGATCACCACTGAAATTTACTTGTTGTGGCCCTTGTGGATAAAATACTATTGTGTTGTTATTGCATGATCTCTAATGTCAGTGTTAGAGGCCATGGATTTCTTTCTGAGCCTCAGTTTCTACAACTGTAAAGTGGGTTGTAACAGCTCATATATCCTTGGCCCACTATGGAAATCACCTGTAGACAGTGTTGCTAAGTATTTGCAAAGTGCTGGGAATTTTATGCTTCAGGAGCTACCCTCAGTCAATAAGGGACCAGAGCTGTGTGGTAAATACCCTGGCTTCCTGGCACTTCATTGAGACAATTCTGAGTCATGTTCTACAGAGTCCTTCAGAGGGACCCCAGTGGGATGAGACCCAAAGAGATAATCTATTCATTAAAATTTTCTTTCGTTCTCTGATTTGTTTTTCCACCCCCTCACTACGCTTTCTGTGATTTTCTCCCAAATAAGCTACTTGCACTTTAAATCCTTGTCTCACAGTCTGCTTTTTGGGAGGAAGAGGAAAAGGGATCCAAGCTAAGGCCTGGGGAGAGTAATATTTACTTTGCTCTGTTGTTGTAAGGACTAGAAAGTGTGAAAGTGCCCAGCACAAGGCCTGGCACATAGTAACTACTCAAAAAATTATAGCCATTGTTATTACTACCTGAGGATAAATATTACTGACATTAATCCTTGCCAAATGGTTGGTGTTAGCAAGCACATTTCAGAGCCTGAGAAACTGGGTCATTGAGAGGTTAGAGACAACAGAGTAGAGCTTCCTGGGAAAGGTGGTCCTGAGCTAGTTCTCTCGCCCTTGGGTCCTTGTTGGGGGACTCTGATCCGAACCGGAAGGGTTGCCCATGTATGTGTGCAGTGGGTCCATAAGGCTTCCTGTGGCTGACACGAAAGGGCTCCTGACATGTCTGTCCTTGCAGGCCTGGACCCTGCTGGACCGGAGTACACAAGAGCCAGCCTGGAGGAGCGCCTGGACCCTGGGGACGCCCTCTTTGTGGAAGCCATCCACACAGACACGGACAGTGAGCTGTGGGGGGAAATGAGCACAGGGCAGAGGCCAGGAGGCTCGCATTTATCTGTGTGGCCCTGGGAGGAGACCTTTCCCCTCTAAGCTTCTGATGCAGTGAGGAGTTTACCAGCATGACCTGGAAAGGCTCTTCCAGCTCTGTCATTCTCTGAAGACTGAGATGAATGATTTTATTTTTAGCCAGCAGCAGAAAGGAAGATTCTCATTTGTGGACCAAAACTGTTTGGTCATGAGTCTCACTCTGATTCAACACGAAGCTTTCCCTGAGGTAGTACTCAGAGGGCACTTCTGCCTGGGAAAGTCTTGGCTGCTTTTTCAGGGTGAACATGCCTGGCCCCAGGAAATCGGGGCATTCCACTCCTGGGGCAGGTACTCAGACCTATCAGGACTTCCCTCCTCCCCAGAGGATAAGGCCAGCCCTCAGTCTAGTGAAGAATGAGAATTGCCCCCTCCAGTAATGACAGGCACAGTCAAGAACCCCCAGCTCTGAATCCGTCATGACATCATGACCAAATTAAGCTCTTCTGACCAGCGGGCACTCCTCCTCATTTCTACTCGACGTCAAACACCCACAGAGTCTGGTGCCAGGCCCCATGCTCAGTGTGTTGGGTACAAGAAGAAATTACATTTGTCTCTGACCAGAAGAATTTGCACTTCAGCTGAGAGATGGCCATGTCTCATTCCATTTTGGCTAGAAGACTTCTTTTAGCATTCAAGACTCACGGATTCAGGATTCTGGAAGAAACTCATGCAATCATATTATTCAACCCTCTTTCCCACCTCCATTTCACAGATAGGAAACCAAAGCCCATAGCCCTCTGCTTAGCTATTAAGTTAATTAAACATGTCAATTAACAAGGTTAACGCCTTATATTCCTAAATTTGCTAAATAGGTGGCTCATTGGTCCCTGTTTACCTGTGCTAGGCCCCTCAGTCCCATTCAAAGTTGGAGCCACTTCCTAATGTGATTTAAAAAAAAAAAAGGCATTCCATTTATTCAGTCGGTCTTTATGATCTATGTAGCAGGCACTGAGAATACTGCAATGCACAGGGCACCAAATAAGATCCCTGCCCACATGGAACTTACAAGCTAATCGGCAAGCATTTGTTCACTAATATGTTCAATAAATAAGTATTTGGCACTAACGTGTGCCAGGTACTGTGCTGGTGTTGGGGATAGAGCAGGAAAAAAGATGGGTAAAGGCCCTGCCGTGGTGGAGCTTACATACAAGCGAGCAGTCAAGATAATTCCACCCTGTGATTATGATAATGAGGGATATGGGAGAAGTGTGATGCACCAGGGGGTTCGGGGTCTACTTCAAATAGGATTATTGAGGAAAATCTGGCCAAGGAGGTGATATTTGAGGTGAGACTCTGTGGACGAGAATGAGCCAGCACTGGAAAGAGCAGGGAGAAGAACACTCTAGGGGGAGAGGACAGCCAAAACGAAAGCCTTGTGGGTGGGGGCAGGCAGAAGAGCCACGTGGTTAGAGCGCAGTGAGTGATGTGCTGAGAAAAGGGAGCAGGACCAGGCTGGACGTGGCGAGGAGTTTAAATTTTATTCTATGATCAGTGAGGAGAGGGCGGCGATTTGGATTTCCTTAAAAGAATACTCTGGCTGGGCTTCCCTGGTGGCGCAGTGGTTGGGAATCCGCCTGCCAGTGCAGGGGACGCGGGTTCGAGCCCTGGTCTGGGAAGATCCCACATGCCGCGGAGCGACTGGGCCCGTGAGCCACAACTACTGAGCCTGCGCGTCTGGAGCCCGTGCTCCGCAACAAGAGAGGCCACGACAGTGAGAGGCCCGCGCACCGCGATGAAGAGTGGCCCCCGCTCGCCACAACTAGAGAAAGCCCTCGCACAGAAACGAAGACCTAACGCAGCCAAAAATAGATAAATAAGTAAATAAATTTATTAAAAAAAAAAAAAAAGAATACTCTGGCTGCTGGGCAGAGAATGGACTGCCAGTGAGCAGTAAGGGAAGGCTCACTGGAGGGTGTTTTCAGTGCTGGCTTGGGTGAGGGGGACAATAGTGGCATGGGTGAAGGTGGTGGCAGTAGAGACGGAGAGTAGAAAGACTCAAAATATATTTTGGAGGTAGAGCTGACCCGACAGATGATGGGCGAGGATGAATTCTAGGTCATCACTTAACCCCTGGATAGATGACGTTAAGCAAGTAATACACGCTCAGTTGCTTACAACTGTGATAGATAATATGAAGAAGAAAATCAGGGTCTTTGGCAGCTGAATCTGACCGAGTCTGAGGGGTCAGATATAGTCACAATGATGAGATGCAGGCTACAGCCTCTCAAACTCATCTCTTTGTAGCCAGGTTATATTTCTGCTCAGTCATGAAAACACTGGAGACTGGAAATGTGGTCCCACACACACATATCTGAACTATCACTTGAAGCAAAATAGAAACTATTCAACAAGGAAATTTACCAAGCTTATTATAACATTTACTGATTCATAAAAACTTATATTAAGGGATATTTTTCTTGATTTTATTAGGCAAATATGAGTATCTTCTTATAAATTTATTCTTAGCTTCCTTTCAGCACGGCAAAACCTGTTTAGAAAACCATCTGAGGGCTAGTTCTGTAGTCTCCCAGCACTTAGGAATGAAGTGGGCACCCATTCAGCACAGAGAGGGGGTGGGCCCCCAAGGTCAGACCTCAGGCTCTGCTGCCGGTGGACCCTGCTATGGGACCTGGAAAATAGACCCTGCAGTAAGAGGGTAATGGGGTTCTGCCTCCTTGCAGATTTGGGTATTCGGATTCCTGTTGGACATGTGGACTACTACGTCAACGGAGGCCAAGACCAACCCGGCTGTCCCACCTCCATTTATGCAGGTCAGAAAGCCAGAGAGAGTTGGTGTTTGGCTGCCCCAGAGACTGGAATTTACCAACAGGCTTCGTGTTGAGTCAGCCAGTATGGGCCACAGGGGGTCTTCCTGACAGTGTCCTTTGCTGTGTCCCATCAAGCTTACTCAGCACTTATTAAATGGATGTCTTTGGAGCCCAGGAATTCTAGGGGAGGAGTGCCTGAAATTAAAAGCTGCTCCATATTTAGGCTCCCTCCCCACTTCTTAGGCCCTGCTGTGATCCAATGTCACTCAAGCCAATAACCTCTCTTCCTCCTGGGCCCCAATTTGTGGCAGAGTCCACAGTAGCTACATCCTCCGCAGAGCCTCGTTGTGGCAGAAACAGACTGAAGTGCCCAAAGCTAGCTAGCTGAAGGAGCAATTCAGTCCATGACTATTTCCCCAAACTAACTAAATTTAAGTTCTCTAAAATTGCTTTCAAGAGAATCTTCTTGAATACATTCAGTGAATATACATTTCTTCTCTTCTAAATTTATTCTTCTGGAATGTTCTTTTTGGATATATTAATTGAATATATTCTTAAGGTAATTTTAAATAATTTTAAATGTATCAAAAGCTAAGCGTTAAGGATTGTGTAGTCTTCTTATATTCTTATGAATATAGCCAACCTATCAACATTTCATGTGGGAATTTTATTTTGATTTCTGATTACTATGTTTTTAACCTTTTCCTGCTTTACCAAAATTTTAACATTTTAAGGATTCTTTTGACAACTGTGTTGAGTAACCACTAATCCAAACTTACCAATTTTACTGATTTTCCAAAAACATGTTTCTTTTAACAATTCATAAATTTTCAGCAATTCTGATCAGATGGGTTGGTTTGATTTTAATGGCTTTTGAAAATTTCTTTGGCGTTTTAATTGGCCACTTTTTTTTTTTCTTCATAACACAATCTGAGAAGGGTTTAGTTTGTGTCTCCCAGCTCCCTGTTGTAGCTAGAAGGAGGTTGGCCATAGACAGTGTCCCAACTCTGGGGGAAAGGAAAGTCAGCAAGCAGCTCAGACTTGGTTCTGGTCCCAGAGAGGGGGTCCCAAGGTGAAAGAAGAGTCTGAAGACCCTAAACCCTGGAGTTATGGCTCATTATAGACCTCTTAGCCCCAGAAAATTCATTCAGTATTAATTATTACAAATTTTAAAATAGTCAGCAAAAGGGGGAAAGTGGGGGTGGGTGGTGGTGGTGGTGGTGTGATGAACTGGGAGATTGGGATTGACATATATACACTAATATGTATAAAATGGATAACTAATAAGAACCTGCTGTAAAAAAATAAAATTCAATAAAATAAAATAAAATAGTCAACAACAACAATAACCAGAAAACCAAGTGTCTGTTATATTGGGACATTTGGCAAATTCAGTGTATCAGTCACTTGGTGAGGTGAACCTCAACACACTGGCTTTCTTTTCTTTTTTTTAGGTTGGTTCCAATTTTTATTATTCTTGTTAATAATAATACAATGAATGTGCTTACACACCAACCTTTCTTTTTTTTTTAACATCTTTATTGGAGTATAATTGCTTTACAATGTTGTGTTAGTTTCTGCTGTATAACAAAGTGAATCAGCTATATGTATACATATATCCCCATATCCCCTCCCTTTTGCGTCACCCTCCCACCCTCCCTGTCCCACCCTTCTAGGTGGTCACAAAGCACCGAGCTGATCTCCCTGTGCTATGCGGCTGCTTCCCACTAGCTATCTATTTTACATTTGGTAGTGTATATATGTCCATGCCACTCTCTCACTTCATCCCAACTTACCCTTCCCCCTCCCCGTGTCCTCAAGTCCATTCTCTACGTCT
>NC_041214.2:94725348-94726048 GCF_002837175.3 Physeter macrocephalus | reverse complement strand
TCATTCTTTTACATGTAGCTGTCCAGTTTTCCCAGCACCACTTATTGAAGAGACTGACTTTTCTCCATTGTATACTCTTGCCTCCTTTATCAAAAATAAGGTGACCATATGTGCATGGGTTTATCTCTGGGCTTTCTATCCTGTACCATTGACCTATTTTTCTGTTTTTGTGCCACTACCATACTGTCTTGATTACTGTAGCTTTGTAGTATAGTCTGAAGTCAGGGAGCCTGATTCCTCCACCTCCGTTTTTCTTTCTTAAGATTGCTTTGGCTATTCGGGGTCTTTTGTGTTTCCATACAAATTGTGAAATTTTTTGTTCTAGTTCTGTGAAAAATGCCATTGATCGTTTGATAGTTTGCTTTGAATCTGTAGCTTGCTTTGGGAAGTATAGCCATTTACACAATGTTGATTCTTCCATTCCAAAAACATGGTATATCTCTCCATCTGTTTGTATCGTCTTTAATTTCTCTCATCAGTGTCTTATAGTTTTCTGCATACAGGTCTTTTGTCTCCTTAGTTAGGTTTATTCCTAGGTATTTTATTCTTTTTGTTGCAGTGGTAAATGAGAGTGTTTCCTTAATTTCTCTTTCAGATTTTTCATCATTAGTGTATAGGAATGCAAGAGATTTCTGTGCATTAATTTTGTATCCTGCTACTTTACCAAATTCATTGATTAGCTCTAGTAGTTTTCTGGTAG
>NC_041214.2:94723484-94723798 GCF_002837175.3 Physeter macrocephalus | reverse complement strand
GTCATTTGTTTCTAGGTATTTTTTAATTTCCTCTTTGATTTCTTCAGCGATCTCTTGGTTAGTCAGTAGCATATTGTTTAGCCTCCATGTGTTTGTATTTTTTACATTTTTTTCCCTGTAATTGATATCTGGTCTCATAGCGTTGTGATTGGAAAAGGTACTTGATACGATTTCAATTTTCTTAAATTTACCTAGTTTCTTCCTGTCCTGCCCCTAGGTTCATCAGAACCTTTTTGGTTTTTTTTTTTTAAAGTCCATATATATATGTGAGCATACGGTATTTGTTTTTCTCTTTCTGACTTACTTCACTCGGT
>NC_041214.2:94723133-94723474 GCF_002837175.3 Physeter macrocephalus | reverse complement strand
TTCCTTTTATTTCTTTTTCTTCTCTGATTGCTGTGGCTCAAACTTCCAAAATTACGGTGAATAATAGTGGTGAGAGTGGGCAAACTTGTCTTGGTCCATCCACCTCACTACAAATAACTCAATTTTGTTTCTTTTAATGGCTGAGTGATATTCCATTGTATATGTGTGCCACATCTTCTTTATCCATTCATCTATTGATGGACAAGTAGGTTGCTTCCATGTCCTGGCTATTGTAAATAGAGCTGCAATGAACATTGTGGTACATGACTCTTTTTGAATTATGGTTTTCTCAGGGTATATGCCCAGTAGTGGTATTGCTGGGTCATATGGTAGTTCTATTT
>NC_041214.2:94721316-94721530 GCF_002837175.3 Physeter macrocephalus | reverse complement strand
CTCTTAGAGGAAATGGTTTCAGTTTTTCACCATTGAGAACGATGTTGGCTGTGGGTTTGTCATATATGGCCTTTATTATGTTGAGGTAAGTTCCCTCTATGCCTACTTTCTGGAGAGTTTTTATCATAAATGGGTGTTGAATTTTGTGGAAAGCTTTTTCTGCATCTATTGAGATTATCATAGGTTTTTATCCTTCAATTTGTTAATATAGTGT
>NC_041214.2:94721119-94721242 GCF_002837175.3 Physeter macrocephalus | reverse complement strand
GAATTTGTCCATTTTTTCCAGGTTGTCCATTTTATTGGCATATAGTTGCATGTAGTAATCCCTCATGATTCTTTGTATTTCTGCAGTGCCAGTTGTTACTTCTCCTTTTTCATTTCTAATTCT
>NC_041214.2:94691550-94720269 GCF_002837175.3 Physeter macrocephalus | reverse complement strand
TGGGTGCATAAATATTTACAATTGTTATATCTTCTTCTTGGATTGATCCCTTGATCATTATGTAGTGTCTTTCTTTGTCTCTTGTAATAGGCTTTATTTTAAAGTCTATTTTGTCTGATGTGAGAATTGCTATTCCAGCTTTCCTTTGATTTCCATTTGCATGGAATATCTTTTTTCCAACCCCTCACTTTCAGTCTGTATGTGTCCCCAGGTCTGAAGTGGGTCTCCCGGGGAACTTGTCCCTGGATCACGGGACCCTGGCAGTGGTGGCTGCATAGGCTCCCGGGAGGGGAGGTGTGGATAGTGACGTGTGCTTGCACACAGGTTTTTGGTGGCTGCAGCAGCAGCCTTAGCATCTCATGCCTGTCTCTGGTGTCTGCACTGATAGCCGCGGCTCGAGCCCGTTTCTGGAGCTCGTTTAGGCAGTGCTCTGAATTCCCTCTCCTCGTGCACCCGAAACAATGGTCTCTTGCCTCTTCGGCAGCTCCAGACTTCTCCCGGACTCCCTCCCGGCTAGCCGTGGTGCACCAGCCCCTTCAGGCTGTGATCACGCCGCCAACCCCAGTCCTCTCCCTGCGATCCAACTGAAGCCCGAGCCTCAGCTCCCAGCCCCCGCCCTTCCCGGCGGGTGAGCAGACAGGCCTCTCGGGCTGGTGAGTGCTGGTTGGCACCGATCATCTGTGCGGGAATCTCTCCGCTCTGCCCTCTGCACCCCTCTTGTTGCGCTCTCCTCTGTGGCTCCGAAGCTTCCCCTCCCGCCACCCCCCCCACCCCGTCTCCTCCAGTGAAGGGGCTTCTAGTGTGTGGGAACCTTTCCTCCTTCACAGCTCCTTTCCTCCTTCACAGCTCCCTCCCACTGGTGCAGGTCCCGTCCCTATTCTTTTGTCTCTGTTTTTTCTTTTTTCTTTTGCCCTACCCAGGTACGTGGGGAGTTTCTTGCCTTTTGGGAAGTCTGAGGTCTTCTGCCAGGGTTCAGAAGGTGTTCTACAGAAGTTGTTCCACATGTAGATGTATTTCTGGTGTATTTGTGGGGAGGAAGTTGATCTCTGTGTCTTACTCTGCCATCTTGAAGGTCTAACGCATTGGCTTTCATAGATGGACTGTGGACAGCGGGGGACTCCCTTGATTGTCTTGTTGCTGGGTTGGGTATAATGAGATTGTAAAAAATTGGTTGTGTGGGTGATGCTGAAGACGGTAAAAATGTGCAGACAGATATCTGTTTTGAGAGGGAGGGTCGGGATCGCCAGCTCTCTGTATGCTCCCATTTTCTGAAAGAGAGTTTTTATGATCGTGGAAGAATGGGTGTGTATGTAAACAATTTTCTTGGTAAATTAACTAAGTTATCCAGGAAAAGAAAAAAGAAAAATGAGAGTGTAGTAACCATGTTCATTAATATTTTTTAAATGTGGCTCAGGGGACATCCCGTGTATTTATAGCCTGTTGGAGTATAAAATTTAATAGAATTACAGTAAGTAGCATGGAGGGAGTTTCCATTTGTCTTGAACTGAAACCTTCGTTGTGTTCTTTTTGCCCTGTTCAGGCTACAGTTATCTGATCTGTGATCACATGAGGGCTGTGCACCTCTACATCAGCGCCCTGGAGAATTCCTGTCCATTGATGGCCTTTCCTTGTACCAGCTACAAGGTCTTCCTTGCTGGACACTGTCTGGATTGTTTCAACCCTTTTCTGCTTTCCTGTCCAAGGATCGGTAAATGCTACCCCTTTGGCTTCCTTTGACAGTTTGGGGAAAGTTCAAGTCTTGTCACCTCTTTAAGTCCTGATCTTCTATGGTCAAGAGGTCTATCCGAGCGGGGTAAAGAAGACTTAAGCAATGAGTCGTTCAGCCTGTCCTCACCTGGAAGGTGGTGTTTAGTTTTCTGTGTCCCACCCCTCACCCTCTATACCGCTGCCTGATGCCATACTGGCTCTGCACACAACCCTCACACACACACACAGGCATTGGCATGTAAGTCCAGCCTCAGGATGCTCTCCAGAAGCACTGGTATAGTCCCAGTGTAAATCAAAGTGTTTTGGGGGAATCCCCAAGGCTGGCACACTGTGCCCACCTTAGAGGTGTGAGACCACATGCCAGCTGGAGGGGTTCCTAACTGCCGAGTGACCTGGCCACACTCCTGGATGATCCAGGCCAGTCTGGAGAGAAGGGCTCAGGAAGGCTGAGGCTCCAGCCTCAACTCACCCTGTGCAGATCATGGCTGTGAACATCCTGGGGTCATCCAGTGTGGAGGGCTCCAGGAAAACGCCTGGGTAGTGTAAATGGGTCCTCCCCCTCCCTCACTCCCCCACTTCCCACTCCTGGCTGCCACTCAGCACCGCAGCAGCCTGCCATTGCTTATAGAAATGAAATGAATATCAGCTTGACAAAATGTTAAAGTAGGGGTGGTTTCCCATAATAAAGCGAATCAACATTACTTCCTACTCATCGGGCATATGTCACTGTTTCCCACAGATGTGATGGACCAGACAGTTTAACAGCCACTTCACACTGCCCCGCCTCATCTCTCGCTAGACTTTCCCTTTTTGCCAAACACCACAGGGATGCTAACAACTCATACTGCCACGAGTATTTCATGTTTCCTCACCCTGTGTCCCTTTGCCCAGACTGTACTTTCTGCCTGGAATGCCCTTCTCTGACTTGTCAGCCACTATTCTTCAGCTCAAACACCTCCCTGTGCTCCAGTGCACAGGATACAAATGCCATTAAAACAACTGTCATATAGATTGTTTTGCAAGTTGAAGACATCATTTCAAATTTCTTATAAATACTTCCTGGGAATGGGCCAGATAATCTGCAGAATGTATTTGTTGTCTACCTGTATGTTTATTCCCATCTGGATGGGGTTGCTTGTATCCCAGGACTCGCCGCAGGGCATGGCACATCATGAGTATACAGTGGAGTTGTCTGTGGAATAAATGGGTGCATGAATTAATCGATACATGGCTGGGTGCTGTGGAGCCCTGAAATGGCCTCCTCAGTCAGGGCTCTGCTGTCTTTGCTTCTTTATCTCCAGGGCTGGTGGAACAAGGTGGTGTTAAGATAGAGCCACTTCCCAAGGAAGTGAAGGTCTACCTCCTGACCACTTCCACGGCTCCATATTGTGGTGAGTGCGGGCAAATGAGCTGCTCAGCTCTGCCATTGTGCTGTCCAGCTGAGTCCAGGGCTCCGTCTTGGGCTGTCTCCAGCCCAGCATGGTAGCTGAAGTGGGAGGTGAAGAACTGGGGCAAAAATGTCATGGGAAGGGAGAGGTGGGGGACAGAAGCTACTGGTCTTAGATAGAACCAAACCTTTTCAGAGCTAGCCCAAGCCACTGCTCTATGGATGAGAACTTGGGGGCATCTTACCTTACTGTTGGTACACTGGTCCTCATTCCTTCCCATCCCACCATGGAAACCTGCCTTCCAGTGTAGGTTCTCTCTGGAGTGGTATTTGGGAGTACCTTTTGGATTTCTCCTTCCTACATACATTTCCCCCTCCTTATTGCCCATCCTATGTGTCTCCCACTCTGGCAGCCCTCCTAGGTCAGGGTCCACGAGGAAAACTGAACCTTCATATACATATTCCAGCTGTTTACTATGGCTCCTAACCACTGCATTTCATTGAAGCTAAGATGCCAGCGATTGTGAGAGATGTTTAATGTGAGAAAAATGGGTGTCTTAGAATCTATGACATACATTACAGGCTGAACCATCCTCCTTCCCTATGCTATTTGCATCTTAACTAGGTTGACTGTACTTCCTGATTTTGTTATCCTGGGGTCCTGTTATCCTGGTTTATTGTGTGTTCAGAATAGAAGTACGCTGGTTTGGATGGGACATTATATGACCACCCTAATTCTAAATGATTTTCTGATCAGCTGGCGTCTGGTTGGTTGGTGGAGGGATCTTTGTGGCTATACCTTCCTGGAACTAGAGGGCCTAGTGAAGTGTGAGACAGAGCCCGAAGCTCAGGCTCTGTGGTCACCCAGACCTGGATTTGAATCTCGGCTTCTCCATTCACCAGCTGTGTCATCAGGAACAAGTTTTTTTAAACCTCTATATACTTATGTGGAAAATGGGAAAAATAACAGTACCTATTTCAAAGAATCAATTGTGAGGATAAAATAAAATACATAGTACACAGACAATCACCAGCACAGTGACTGGAACTCAGTAAGTAATAATTCCCTTCCCTCTGTCAATGGGAGAATTTGGGAGATGAGATGGGGGTGTTTCTAACTTCATGCCAGAGAGAATACGTGGCTACTTCTTAGGAATAAAGTGGGTTACAAGAGTCACCTGTGGGCTTTCCACATGTATCAGCTCATCTGAGAATCCAACTCCAAGCGGTGATGTGCCCAAGGCTACATGGGTGGGTGAAGAAGTCAGCATTCAACTCCAGGTCTTCTGACTCCAAAATCTTTACCTTTTCCGGGTCATCATCTGCCTCCATACTTGTGTCTCTGCCCCCTCTTCCAAGAACCCGCTCTTTTCAGCTGTATTTCTCAGTTACTCTGGGGTCTTGCCGTCCCTCAGAGGTCAGCCTGAGGGAGGACTTTGTCCGGGTCGGAGGCAGGGCTGCGGGGACCAGACACCCCGTTTCTACTTCCAGCTCCAGGGCAGCTTCGCGGAAGCTCCTCTCTGTCGGCACAGCCAGGGAGCCTGAGGAACACCTGGAAGTTAAAGGCGTTTTTAGGTCCCTGCTAAGGGTGATTCACCAAGCCATACATTTTCTGACTGTTTCATTTTTGTCGTGAGACTCCCTCCCCATTCCCCCAGAAGTATGGCTGTGTCTGTTCAAAAACTTCAGCGGGCCTGCCTCTTCTTTTTTTTTTTTTTTTTTTTTTTGTGGTACGCGGGCCTCTCACTGCTGCTGTGGCCTCTCCCGTTGCAGAGCACAGGCTCCGAACGCGCAGGCCCAGCGGCCATGGCTCACGGGCCCAGCCGCTCCGCGGCATGTGGGATCCTCCTGGACCACGGCACGAACCCGTGTCCCCTGCATCGGCAGGCGGACTCTCAACCACTGAGCCACCAGGGAAGCCCAGGGCCTGCCTCTTCTGAGCCTTCCGTTCTGAGCATCAGAGCTGGGCCCATCTTCTCCTGAGGGTGGGAGGTATGGGGCACCCACCGGGTAGCCCACCTGGCAGCTCCCACTCTCACCCACTCCCAAGCCATCATGGCACTGAGCTCCCATTGTCCAGCACTCTTGGCCTGCAGTCACCCTTGGCCTCTGCCAGGCAGGCACCAGAATGGACAGAGAATCTTCTCCAAAAAATCATTTTTCTAACAATATTACTTTTCTCTTGTAGAGCAGTGTTGCACCCGAAATGTTTTCTCCCCGTCACCTCATTTAATCCTCATCATGTTCTGTGAGGTGATTTTGGGGGTTATTGATTATAGATGAAGGAACTGAGGCACGGAGAGGTTCAGTGACTTAGGCAAGGCGATACAACTAGTAAGCAGCAGGCCTGGCCTTGGACCCAGTTCCCCTGGCAAACCATCCAGGGCTCATGTGCTGTTTCCCATGTCATGTCCCCAAGCAGGTTGGATTTCACTGCCAGCTCCCACCCACCCACCGTTAGCAGACCTGGCCCTCCTAGGGCTTTCAGGGTAATCAGAGAAGAGAGAAGCAGAACCTCAGGAAACTTTCTTAATCAGTGATACATGCTGATAAAGGAAGAAGCGATATAATATATCAAACTCAGCCCAGAGAATTAAATTCCTAAAGCTATGTAAGTTAGCCATTTTTCCACATTGCAAATATCCACTCCAATTCAGCCCTTGCCCATCAACATAACAATCTGCATCCATAATGAACACCTGAGAAAGAGAGACAGAAGGGACGTGGCATCTGATGTTTCGCTCTGTGGAGCGGGGGGCATGTAGCGCTCTCTCGTCTTCTTGGGTGTTCTTGGCAGTAAGTCCTGTTACTAACCCCATGAGCCCCGATGGACCACATCACTCCTCCGACTTAGAGCTGACTCTTCTTAAATTCACTTAGTCCCTCCTCACAATGTTCACCCATAAAACATGACAAATGAAAAAGTACAGGTAGGGCAGAGCTCTTGCTATGTCCCAACCACCAAAGGAGTCTGTGAAAATGTTCAGAGACCGAAGTCACTGCATGGTGCCACCAGATGGGCTTACCCCTTAATGAGGAAAGGATGGGGTGCTGGGGAAGCTGTAACCCTTCTTAACCTCTCTTGCCAAAGGGGCAGCAGGTCTGGGGATATCACCGTGAACCAGGCTGCTCAGCCAGTCTGTGTCGACAATACCAGCTTTGAGAGCCTCAGTGTCTGTGCTGCCCAAGCGGGTGGAGATGCCACCCAGGCACCCAGCCACCACAGGGAGGGCAGTAGTCATCTCCTGCACACATGGTGGGTTCCCTGACACAGGGTGTATGCTAAGGTGGGGAGAGGCGTTGCTCTATTTTATGAATTAATTGTTTAGTATAAGGTAGACCCTTTTTGGTTCTTTCAAAATCACACCATCAGGATAATGTCACTCGTTGGTAACAAAGAGTGACACCCTGCCAAAGAGTGGCACATTCTAGGATTACAAGTAATAATAAAAACTATCATGTATTGAATGATTGCTAGGCACAGGCACTGTCTAAGGACTTTATATGCATTAACTCATTTAATTCTCATTCAGACCTGTGGGATATGTAATTTTATTATCCCAATTTACACTAGAGGAAGCCGAGAACCTGCGACAACAGGTAATCTGCTCCAGGTCACACAGCTGCTAAGAGCTAGAGCGAGATTTCCTAATTGCCCTGCTGCTCTCTGGGACATTTTGTGCATTGCACCCACTGACCTCTGGCCCAGTTGTCTGCTCTGCTTTGGTTTCCTAGTGCATCACAGCCTCGTGGAGTTTTACTTGCAGGAGCTAAGAAACCAGGACACCTGCATCACGGTCACCTTCCTTAGCAGCAGTGTCACCTCCTCGGTCAAGATCACCATGTACGTAAGTGTCCCACATGGTTGGCTTCTCTCCTTCCATTTACATACATGCACATATATCCCAGGACAGGCACTGTGTGATCACTGATGGGTGCGTGGAGCCCGCTGAGCTGGGGATGGGGGTGAGGGTGGCACCTGCCACAGATGGACCCGCAGACACATGCTGGGCAACTGTTCCAGGTTCAGCATCAGTACTGGGTCCAAGTATAGTGTATTCAGACAATAGCAGACAAGCTGGCAGACAGCAGTAATGGAATGTCCCAACAGGTGGTAAGAGTTTGGGGATTGGGTCCCTGATAGGAAACAGCATCAGGAATCCAGGCAGGGGGCATTAGGGATGTCAGCAAGTAGGAAGGCCTCAGCCATTTGCCCAGGGAGGGCTGGCCAGAGGCTGGGAAGCACCTACTCCTGGGTGGAGGGATGGGAGGAGAAGGGAGCAGAACTGGATGGGTTTCTAGAACAGACTCTCAGGCAGAGGGTCAGTTAGCAAATGAGTGCAAGGTGAGGGCCAGCAGGGTTGATGCTGAGTGGTGCCAATCCCTGGAACTGGGGCTGATTTCCTTCCTTTGTTGGGTCACACTTGGGCCTCTCAGCTGGTGAGACCAGGCTTGAGGTAAGCAGGCAGAGAGCCTCAACTGCAGGGAGCCGCAAGCCTGGCAGGGGACAGGAACTCAGCAGCAGTGGTGCATGTTTCTTTAAAAAGTCATTGGTTAGTTACTCACAAGCCAGCAGGAGACAGACTAATCAGATGAATCAGTGTCTCAGTCAGGGCTCAGTCTGGAAACCAGAGCCCAAGCCAGGCAGTCCAATAGAAGGAAATTAACACAAAGAGCTAATTACAAATGTGTTGGGAGAACTGAAAACCCAAAAGGAGGATGGGGAGGCAAGGCAGAGATCAGCAACAAGAGTCACTCCACCCCAGAGCTCGAGGGACAAAGCCAGGTGGTGTTGGTGGAACAAGGAAGGGGATGGGGGGTGGAGGGTGGGAATGATTGGCAGGAGTTGGAAGCCGGGAGGAAATGCAGCTCCTCCAAATCACTGCCTGAAGCAGTGTCCCGCCTGTGCCGGGGAGCCTGAGAAGTGTGGTTTGCAGGGGGATGGATGGAGCACAAACAGGGACGTGACCGGTGCCCATACACAGAAATGCACAATTGTCAGCAGTGGCAGGGGCTACGAGAACAAATAAGATAGAGCCTGACCAAGTGTGAAGAAACAATGTTTGAGTTGAGATCTGAAGGATTTGGAGGATCCTTCCCCCCAGACCAGGGGTTAGTGAGATATGACACGGGGAGCAGACAGCAGTGGGACCAGGCATGGGGAGAGGAGGCTGGAGGGGCAAGTCAGGGTCAGAGCATGCCACGCCTGGAAGGACAGGGTAGGGATTTTGGGTTTTATCCTGAGAGCAGTTTGGAGAGCTGCTGGGAATTTTAAACAGGAGAGTGACGGGATCAGATTTGGGTTTGGAAACATTTCTCAGGCTGCAGTGATGGATATTAACTGTGCTGTCAGGGAAAGACAAGTTTCTGCTGGGAGGAGCTCACGTCTGGGCTCCCAAACACTCTGCCACCAGGCAGGGTTCCAACTCACCCAGGCCGCACAGCACAGGACAGCAGGCAGTCAGGACACCCACACAGATCTTGGGGTGCCCACGTGAGCCTTGCAGATTATAGCTGAGTAATTTTCATTAGATCAGTTCAAGGTCACGTTACTTTTGCAAGGGTGTTTTTATCACCTTTCTAGCCCACTGGTAGATGAGCTGACACTGGCAGGAATCATGACAATGACACACAACTCTGGCTGCTTGTTAGAACCACCTGGAGAGCTTTAAAGAATACTGACAGCAAGCCCCACCCCAGACCAGTAGCAGTACAATCTCCAGGTATGGCTTCAACCACTACACTGTTAGAAGCTCCCTGAGTGATCAGAATGGACATCCACAGATTCCTTCTTCTTTCTCCCCAAAGAGATTTGCGTTACTGTTTTGAAGAAGGCTATCAGAACATGATTATCTTCAATTCCTTGGTTCTTGTTTCCTCTTGCAGAACAGAAATTTAAAAGAAGGGAGGGGGTTTATGTGTGGTCTTTCCCCTACTTTTTATAACTTTGTGAAACCCCAAGATTTCCTTCCAATTAGAAAATTTACCCAGGCCAAGTCCCCAGGCCACTCACTCACAGTGTCCTTTGTAGCCCTTCTAGTTTTCAAGCTCTCCATCCAAGCAGACTCTTAAAGTGAATAAGCTTCTTCTTTTTTCCTCTGAAATACTTCAAAACACTTTTGAAATCTAAAAAAAAAAAAAGAGAGAAAGGAAGAAAATGGAACAGCTTTTAAACAAAGTTTTACGGAATCTTCCTCAAAAGGACAAAACAAACTATATGACTAATCCTGGGTTAGAAAGTACACAAAGAAGACATTTCATCAGTATGAAGAGGCCGGAAAGGAAAGGGAAACCATGCTCAGTTTAGACAACACCCAGTGCCACAGCAGAGGGGAAAGCAGCGCCCTCCGGGCTCTCCCTCTTTCTCACAGCCCCTCTTTCTGAGCCCAGAGGGGACTGTAACAGGCCAGAGCAGGGCACAGGGGAGGGGGGGCTGGGACTTAGACCTAGGGCTGTGTGACTCCAAAGCCACAGCTGGGAGGAGACCACACGTGGACTCCACCACAGCTCTGTCTGGCTTCGAGGCCTGTTGTTTGTTTGTTCATTTGTTTCCATCTACACTTTCATACCCAGTCTAAAATAGAGTAGTCCTCACACAAAATTCTTGGAACTGAACATCCTAGAAGAGGCCTCTACTTCCAGGTAGATGAACCTGAGACTGAAGATATTCACTAATCAGAATTCAGATCTTCACTAACCTGAATTCAGTTCTTCACTAACTAGGACCCTTTTCCAGATGTGAAAATCCAAGGGCTACTATTTTGCTGCAGGGTCCACTTATTTACTTTCAAAAAGCAACACCTATTTTCTGCATCACATTCAAAGCTGTGAGGGTGTGGGCCGAGGGGCTCGTGAAGGTGATGCCGAGGACCGTGGAGCCCACCTTCCAGGAACTAACCGACCGGGCTACCCGCAGAGCCCCTAGGAGCCAAGGGGAGGCAAAGGCCAAATGTGTGCGGCAGTAAGTTACTTTGCCTTTTCCTTACAGACCTAGACAGCAACGCCACGGGAAAGGAATCATAGCTCACCCCAGCCCTCAGTGCCAGATAAACCAGGTGAAATTCAAGTTTCAGCCTCCCCACCGAGTTTGGAAAAAAGAACGGACTATCATTATCGGGAAGTTCTGCACTGCTCCTTTGCCCGTCAATGACAAGTAAGCCCCGTATCCACCCCGCCCCAGACACACCCACAAGGACCAATCCTGACCTTAGATGTGACACTTGTTGAGGTGCAATCTCATCACGGGTATGAGCTTCCGTGATGCGGAGGTGACAAAGACCCAGGGTTTTCCTGAACCTCCTGCAGGGCCGTCTTGGGTTGGGATACTAAGAAGACAAAGAGGTTGGACTTTAATTCCCCGTCCCCACTTTAATATAAGAAACACCATTTTATCTGAAATATATATATTAAATATGTATAGATAATTATAACATACTGTATATAATATATATTTATATATATATATGTTTTATTACCTGCTATACTTAGTTTCTCTATAAGATTTCATTGGAACAAACATTGCTCATTGCATATTTCCTCTTCTTTAGCCTCCACTGGTCACAGTTATGGGTGTGGATCCAGAATCCCTGTCCCCTTTACCCCACCTCTAGCAGGCATTTAGAGTATTAGTCTTACCACACCTGGCCCTCAGAGGACAGGAGTGGGCTCATCGTAATCCAAGAGCAATCATCCCATAGACGATTGTAGAATTCTTTCACCTGACATCACGGAAACACAGGTGCATGCAACTCTGAGCCCTCTCTCCCGACCAACCAGGAACCTGCCCTGAGGACACACCCTCTTGTTGCTCTTCTCTTGCAGTAAAAAGACGGTCTGCTTACCTGAGCCAGTGAACTTACAAGCAAGTGAGACTGTTTCTCGTGACCTGAAAATAACCTGTATATAGTTAATATAAGGGCAGGATACATCTCCCTGGATTGGGGGTGGCAGTTCAACTTATTCTAAGCCATTACTGCTAAGAAAGAACGCAAAAGTCTTGGTTATTTTCCCCATAATTAGCCACCTTAGAGAGGAGCGAGAGCTCATTTTACAGAGCTTTATCTCCATTGTGAAGTTAAAGAAGCTTACAAAGATACCATTTCAACTTTCCTATTCATACTTAACTGCAATTGCCCCATATCCTTGGACATCTGTACCTAGGATTCAACAGAAACATATACAGGAAAAAGGGCTCTTTTTTTTTTTTTTCAAATAAAACTCCATGGAATATCTGAATCGTTTAATTGTTTTATTGGTTTTTCTGTTATGTACAAAAAATGTGATTTACGGTCTGTGGGATTGGAGAAAACAGTAGATGCTGAATTCTCTATATTAAAATAGCAATTGTGGGACTTTCTGGTGGCCCAGTGGTTAAGAATCTGCCTTCCAATGCAGGGGACATGGGTTCGATCCCTGGTCAGGGTACTAAGATCCCACATGCCACAGGGCAACTAAGCCCGTGTGCTGCAACTAAGAGCCAAGGCAGCCAAATAAATAAATAAATGTTTTTAAAAAAATAGCAATTGGAAAGAAGTGCTTGGTATAAGAGAGGGGGTGGAGGGTGGGGAGGAAGATGGTACCACTCACCATCCCTTACCATTGCCTTCTCTGGGTATCTGGAAGGTTTGGGGGATCAGAGAGATCTTTTGGGAATATAGGTGGATTTTCTTTGGGTCAGTGTGTCCCAAACTTTGATCTTTATAAATAACCTTGTATCAAGCCACAGTCCAACAAGAAACAGATGGTATGCTCAAATTGTGTAATTTGAGAATTTAATAAAAGAACTATTTATAAAGGTGTTAGTAGGAAGTGAGGAAACCACAAGGGACAGTGCAGTTCCCTGGGACTGGGGCCAGTGGGAGCTACTACTGTCTTATGTCTGAAGAGGCCAGAGGAAGGAGCACCAGAGTCTGGAGACTAGAGAGGTCTGCGGGACCTTTGGTCAAGGAACAGTCATCTGGCAGCAATCCTGCAGGCAGAGAACCAGGGGAAGAGATTCTCCACCCTTACTCTTCTTTCCTCCTCCATTCTGCTGGTGCTCCCACTGAGTGATTGCAACTAGAAGCCAGAAGGCAAGGGGCACTGGCCCCGGGGTATAAAGCAGGGCAGAGAACGGTGAGAATGGCTGCGATGGCCGTGGGAACAGACAGAGAGACATGACACATACCTTCACTGCTTTCTCCATAGCCAGGTATTCCTGGATTCCTCTATACTTAATGATTTTGTTTAACTCTTAAAAACCATTTTAACCATTTTTAAGTGTACAATTCTGTAGTATTCACTACATTCACATTGTTGTGCAGCCATTACCACTATCCGTCTCCAGAACTTTTTCATCATCCCGAACTGAAACTCTGTCCCCATTAAACAATAACTCCCCATTGCCCCTCCCACCAGCCCCTGGTGACCACCATTCTAATTTCTGTCTCTATGAATTCTACTCTTCTAGAGTATCTGATACAACCATACTGTGTTTACTTTCGTATCTGGCTTGTTTTACTTAACATAATGTTTTCAAGGTTCATCCACGTTGCAGCATGTGTCAGAATTCCCTTCCTTTTTAAAGGTGAATAATGTTCCATTGTGTGTATAAACCACATTTTGCTTATTGATTCATCCATCAGTGGACACTTGGATTGCTTCCACCTTTTGGCTATCGTGAATAATGCTGCTATGAACATGGGGATACATACAATGTTTGAGACTTTTTTAAAAAAACCTAAATAAATGGGCTTTGAAAGGAAACTGCTGACTTGCCGATTCACTCTCCACAGTAAAGGCTGGGTGAATGATGCAAGCAACAGGCTGCAACTGCTCCATCTGGGCCAAGTCACCTAGGTCACCAGGAGAGAGAGAGAGCCTTTGTCTGAAGGACAGGTGATGCATTGTGAATGCTCACAGACACACTTTGTTTTCTGCACCGTCCACCCCAGTCAGTAGGAGAACAACATGTTTGAAGAAACTTCTTCAATATGCAGGATTGGAGTTCTTCTTTTTTTTTCCAAAACCCAAACCCCTCTTTTGTTTTATCCCTCCCTTTACTCTACCCAGGTTCCCAGCAAGAACCTTCCTAGAGACAGACCTACCCTGGGCTGTATGAGGCTGTACTTCCTGTTCTCTTCCTTTAAATCACTGTTAGACTCCCTCACATTTTATTTTGCTCCCCATCAGAAACTTTAGATCATTACCTTAAATGGAAAACCAGTTTTCCTTATCATAAATTAATCCTAAAAATAAATACAATGAGAGCATAACAATGTTTAAAATTCCAACTAGATACCGTGGCTTGCTGCAAGCTCTATGCCCCAGGCCTGTTTTTTCCTTATTAAAAAGAAAAGATTAACAAGTATAAGGGAAATGTCAAAAACTTATCAACACCAAACAGAGACTTTCTTCTATATATGTAACCAGTGGACTGAAAGAAATTTAGAGTCGGACTAGCAATTTCACCGAGATTTGATGGTATTTAATGCTGGGTCTATGTAAACTGTTTTGCCCAGGGGTACATTGCCCACACTCTAGAAAACCTGGCTTTACTAAAGTAGGTGGAATGTGTGTGGGGTTAGGAAAAAGGGAGCAGTGACAGAACTTGCTTGACGGCAGGGCAAAGGCAGAGCATGGGCTTCCCCTCCACACCCTTGTCGTTCCCAACCCCTGCCGAGAACTTTTCTTGAACAGAGACTACCACACAAGTAATTCAAGAGTCAATCCCTGCCCTTACATGGCACTGCACACATGAATTCCAGAGGCTTCCTGTCTCTGGTCACTCTACTCTGAGTTTGTTCAGTTTGTACTGCAGTCCCAGGACTGGGCTCCATATACCAGGCCTTCTCCCCCAGGGTACACCAGAGGCACAAGTTCATTTGTTCTTTGTTGTAATCCTCCATTGCTTCACCCAAGAGTCGCTTTAGGGTTACCCACAATACTTCAGCTTTTAAAGGTCTGTATTCTTATTGATCCAGCTTGCTTGCTTTCTTGTGGAGTTGACTTTTTGAACCTGAATGAACTTTTCATGTAACCCAGTTCCTTTACATATTATTATTGTAGTTTCTCCAACCTGTCGGGAATTTTTCACATCCTAATCTTATCCTTAAGAATACTTAGCTCTCCCTCCAAGCTTTCTGTCATTTATATCTATATCTATACGCAGATATATGACATTTTTTGTAGATTCCTTTTTCATAACTATAGCTAAGAACTTGAAAGGAGACGTTCAAGGGTAGACACCTACCTCTAGAAGCATCTTTAAGATCAGTCAATACTCTGAACCTTCATGTATATTTCTAACTCATGTTTATCTTGGCTACTTACATATTATGAGAAAAGTTCCAATTTTTATATTTACAACAATCCCCTGATTAAAATATGATTAATTTAACTTTAGCATGACTTAATTCCCAGAAATGCAGGCTCTTAATAATTGCTACTTTATTTCCTAAATACATGCAAGCAAACTTTTTAGTGATTTGTTCCTGGACTTTGCTGGGAATCAACATCAAACTTCCTGATCTCTAATTTTAAGAGTCTCTGCTTTCTGATTACTGGAGCAAATATATTCATACACCGACTTCTACCTCTTCTCTTTGGGATTACCTAGTGATGACTGAATAAAGACCCCAGTTACCCCACAAGGTCTTCCTAAAACAAGATTATAATTCAGGGTCTGAGTACCAGGATTGATTTAAAGCAGTTGAGTGATTTCAATCTTGGTCTTCATGTTAATTTCCCTCCAAAATCCACCCCACCTTACTATATACATATATTTTTAATTACAAAAGCGATACATGTGCATTTTAACAAGTCAGACTGTAGACACATAGTTTCCGTGGCCCCGAGGTAATAAATGTTAATAGCTAGGTGTATGTCCTACACATCTCTCCACATTAATACAAATATATACACACATGATTGTTGTTGTTTTTTGTTTTGTTTTGTTTTACACAAAAATGAAATCATAGCACACACATCATTCTGCAATTTTCTTTGTTATTCACAATATATCATGAATATTCCTCCTGGGCTATACATAGACTTAATTTATTCCCTGGATGTATACATTCCACAGTATGGGCATGTCATAATTTAGCCAACCGTTTTCTTGGTGATGAATATTAAGGTTGTTTCTAGTTTTCTTCAACTACAAATGATGCTGCAATAAGTTCTTTCGTACATCTATTCTCATACTGGTGCCTTCATTTCTATATGATAGATTTCTTTGGTGAGAATAGCTAGGTCAACAGATATATCAAAAGGTTAGCAGTGCTGGATTACTTTCCAAAAATGTCATACGAATTCACATACACTCTGACAATGGTTGAAAGAAATAGTTTCCTTGCGATTACTTATTCAAGTAATTGCCTCCCTAAGATAAGTAGCCCAAATCACCAAATTTCTCCTGTGGAGTTACTATGTGCTGTTCAGCACTTTCCAAGTTGGCCGACCAGTTATGCATCTGTGAAACTGGAATGATGGGCTGTCCTACAGAAGTATAGGGGCCTGAGATTTTACTACCTTTTTGAAATGACATTCATTCAGACAGAGTAGTCTTCAGAGCAGTGAAACTCCCTATGGGTGAATTATGATGAACTTTTAAAAATAAAGTCTATTTTTTTATGATTATAAAATTCAACTAATTTAAAAATTTTCAGTCAATACAGAATGCTATGTAAGAGAAAGTGAAAAGCTAAAACTTCCTGAGCATTTAGTATGTGCCAGGTAGCATTCTAATCTCTTTATATAAATTATCTTATGTCATCTTCCCAACAATTTTGTGTATTACTTCATTTTACATACAAGAAAACTGAGGGACAGGAAAAATTAAACAACTTTCCCATGGTTAGACAACTAGCAAAGAGTGAAATCAGGATTCACACCAAGCCATCTGACTCCATTATCTGGGCTCTAACCGCCACATTATAGTTATACATGTAAACTTGCTCAGGTTGGTTTCTTGTATTTAGATGTCTTAACCAACATATCTAAAGAGAGATCTCCTCAGTCTGGCCCCACTCAATCTAACTAAAGTTACCTGCCATTTCCCTCAATGTGCTTAAGCCCAGATCCCCTAACAAATACTGTGGACAATGCCATCTCCAAGCCTTTGCACCTGCTGCCCCCACTACCTCCGTTCAGATTCTGCCAGTCATTCTGGGTCCACTTCCAGTTCTACCTCCCCCGGGAAGCCTGCCACCCACATGTCATTGCAGTTGGTACCGGTGCAGCCTCACAATGGCGGTTTATAGCTTATTCCATGTTGGTCAGGTTTCTATGATGGGATTGTAAGGTCCTTAAGGGCAAGGACTATGTTTTCTCATTCTCTGTGTTTTCCACGTTGTAAGCATGCAATAAAAGCTCCTTGGGCTTCCCTGGTGGCGCAGTGGTTGCGCGTCCGCCTGCCGATGCAGGGGAA
Organism: Physeter macrocephalus; assembly: GCF_002837175.3. Taxonomy (NCBI): domain Eukaryota; kingdom Metazoa; phylum Chordata; class Mammalia; order Artiodactyla; family Physeteridae; genus Physeter; species Physeter macrocephalus. The sequence continues at coordinate 94,703,746 of NC_041214.2, read as the reverse complement.
CCGGGTTCGCGCCCCGGTCTGGGAGGATCCCGCGTGCCGCGGAGCGGCTGGGCCCGTGAGCCATGGCCGCTGGGCCTGCGCGTCCGGAGCCTGTGCTCTGCAACGGGAGAGGCCACAGCAGAGGGAGGCCCGCATACCACAAAAAAAAAAATAAATAAATAAATAAATAAAATAAAAAATAAAAGCTCCTTGAATTGAATTAAAGACAATACTCTAATCATGTAGACAAAGGCAACGAGAGAAGATCAGGCACAGAGAAGAGTGGCTTAACTCTACAGGTTGGTGTTTTCATAAGTTTCAGGAATGGCCTTCATTTATGCAACTTGTTGTAAAATTTCACCTGCCATTGTTACACTTTAACCTTTAAAATCTCTACAGGAAGAAGCTCTGGTTGTACATGTAAAGGAAATTATATTGAAACATAAATCTTCCCAAATTGCTGCATTCTCATCTAGTCCTTGACCTCCTTGTTGAGTGGTCCTAACTGACATTCTGAAAGTGACATACTGCTTTCCCCAGCCTAAACACACCTCTGACCTCACTCTTGAGCACACCCAGGCCCAGGGGTGACCATCATAGCCCTGCCTCTACCCCAGAAGAGATGGCTCCTTTCCCTTAGAGGAGAGCTTTGAGGTGATAGGACTACTGCCATGCCTGAGTCCTTCCATGCCCTTTTGAAAGCCCTGAAATCCTCCCTGATCCTCAATATTCACCCTCTCGTTTATGAAACCATACTGATTTATGTGGCCATTCAGTGTCTTGACAGCAGCCCAGACTCAATCCATGCAAAATCAAATCAACATCTCCCCTAAAGTTGTTCCTCCTCTCCTTACTGTAATAGCATCCACCATCATCTGCCATCCAGGCTTGAAGCCTGAGTCATCTTTGACTCAGAATATCACAGTGCTCAAAAAAAAAAAAAAAAGCTCATTTCCCTCCTTCCTCCTAATACTTGATTTACACTCAGACACTGTCACTTTCTTCAAAATTTGCCTGATATGTGTCCCTTCCTGCCTGTTCCGTCAGACATGTGGTAAGACCCTGGATCTGGTACCAACCTCGAACTAGTCTCTTTTCCTCCAGCTTCTTTCTCCTCTAGTCCATTCTATTTACCTGTGCAGATAATTCCTTCTATAAACTCTTTAAACTTATCATTCTCCTGCTCCAAAATTTTCACTGATGTCCTTAGCTTAAGGGCTTCATTAACTTCTTAACCTAGAATTCAGGAACTTTCGTTGTGGCTAAATCCTTATCTTTTTTCCTTTATTTCTTTCTTACTCTTTACCAGAAGAAATCCTTAGCGCCTGCTGGGTTGATTCACTGTAATTATTATTACTGTGTTCTTTAAATAACCTTTTATATTAGTCATCAAGCCACAGAGTGTCAGAGGAGGAAACCAAGGCCCAGAAAGATTAGGGGAATTGCCCAAGGTCATCAGCCAGTAGAGGAAAACATAACCCCTCTCCCATTTATATTGCACTTCCAAACCTGGGCTGCACTTCTACTGGGTTTTAATGACTCTAAATGACCTTCATTACACATAAGCGTGAGCTTTAATAACGTTTTGAAGATAAACAAAGGACAGTGTTTATCTGAAAGTAAATTCCAGCTGCTGCCTTGAAGCTCTGGATCTCTTACATCAATCCAGGCCTAAGCCAGTACAGATTCTTATTTTAGACAGAGCTGGAGGGTGGAGAGGTGGAAAGAAATCTATGTTTAGATCCTGGGAAGGTCAGCCCAATATGTGGGCACCCCTCTTCATGGCACTGGGGTCAGACTGACTCAACTAAAAATGCCCCTTCTCTCTCTTGCAGTCACCAGGACTCTCAACTTTAAAACTCCCAGTGTTCACTCAGCCCTCCTGGTTTGGGCTTGAAACTGAATCCACTCCAACCTCAAGATCACACTCCCTTTGACTCTCAACCTAACCTTCCATTCAGAAGTTACCCTCTGCTATATTCTTTATCTGAAGAATACAATGAAATGGGTAAAAACTGGAGGCAAGTAATCACAAAAGCAGAATGTTCATTCATTCATTCAGCAAAACTTTACTATAAGCCAGTGATGTACTGTGTACCAGGCACCATTCTGAGGGCAGTCTTCTTAACAATACAACATACTGAATGCTTACTATGTGCCAGGCATGGTTTTAAGTATATATATATAGAGAGAGAGAGAGACAGAGAGAGAGAGAGACAGAGAGAGAGAGAGAAAACTCTTACAACAAACATGAGATAGGTTCTTTTTTATTGCCATTTTACATAAGAACAAGCTGAGGTGCAGAGCAGTTAAGTTATTGGACTGTGAATGACACAAGGCTAAGTGGCAGAGCTGAAATTCGAACCCAGGCAGTCCAGCTCCAGAGCTTCGTATTCTTAACATTATGTTGATAGGGCATCCTAACCCAATGTCTACTTGTGTCGCCCCCATCTCCTTTTTAAAGAAAACTTAATTTAACAGACATTTAGGGCTTCCCTGATGGCGCAGTGGTTGAGAATCCGCCTGCCGATGCAGGGGATACGGGTTCGTGCCCCGGTCCGGGAAGATCCCACATGCCGCGGAGCGGCTGGGCCCGTGAGCCATGGCCGCTGAGTCTGCGCGTCCGGAGCCTGTGCTCTGCAACGGGAGAGGCCACAACAGTGAGAGGCCCGCGTACCACGAAAAAAAAAAAAACAAACATTTACTGGCAATGACAAAGTGTCTGGCCATGTGCTACATGCCAAGAATGAAAATACAAATAAGACAGAAAGGACTGTTCTCTTCAGAAGCTCACACATAAGTGAGCCATCATATGCCAATGTTGGTGGTCTTATAATTTACTTTAAAATACTTCAGCTAGACAGTGTGATAAATGAGTTATCTTTAGTCACATTCTTGGAATGTTTGATCATTTATCCAAATCAGGAGTAATACTTTAGGGGCAGTTATCTGACATTTCATCAAAAGCTCACCATCCAGAGGCAGCTACTATAATCGCTTCAGTCCTCTTCATGTCCCCATGTCCCCCTTTCAACCCTCAGAATCCCTGGGAAGCTTTTACAACTACAGATTCTAAGCCTAGGGGCCCCAGAAATTCAATTTTTTGAATTTTAGGCCCAGTTTTATATTATTTTACATATTTATATAATATATATATTTAGTTTTAAACTTTTTATTATGGGACATTTCAAACACATACAAAATTAGAAATATAGCATAATGAATCTCCATGTACCCATTATCCAGCTTCAACAACTATCAGCTCTTGTGGCTGGCTTGTTTTATGTATGCCATGGGTATTTTTTATAAACTTCCCAGTTTATTTTAATATGCAGCCAGGGTTGAGAATCACTGCTCTAAACAAATAATTTCAATGGGATCACTTCAAACAAAGAAGTATGCATCAGACATAGTGGAAGCAGGGAGGGGGATGATGAACTCTGACCACTTAGGGAAAAGGGGTAGGGTTTCCATGACTCCTCTCTGGATCTCAGGGTCTCCAGGGCTAAACCATCCCTTGGCAGCTCTGATGTCTGTGAACCCGCCAGAGGTGCTTCTTTAGCTTGGCCTGAGGATCCCAGGCTGGAAGGTGGAATCACATGCCCACACACCCACAAAATGAAGGCCTTCTCAAATATATATATATTTAGTTGCATTAAAGTGGGGGTTACTAGGTTAAAGTAACACAGTATAAACGTGAGAATTTTTTTAAAATATGCTTATGTTTGTGACAAAGAAAACAGATGTTAAAATCATTTAGGCGTTATTGGAAGGGGGAAAAGGAAAGAAACAGAAGGGGAGCCGTGAATAATGAGGAATCGGGTTATGTGATAGATTGGGGCAGGGCGCAGCCCTTAGCACTCGGCTGTTGCAGCGCTCTGTTACCATGCAACCCGTTACCAGGCAACGGTTACCGGGAGACCACTAACGCCAGACGGTTAGAGCGGCAGTTGGAAGACCAGCTCGCTCTGCCCCGGCTTGGCGCCGCAGTGGGCCCCTCCCCCCAACGAGCAACTGTCAATGAGCCACCGTTAGTTGCCCCCCTCGGCCAACGGTCGGCAGAGTGGTGGCCCTCCAAAGGAGAGTGAGGTAAGAGGCAGATCCCGGCCTTCTCCCCGGGGCCCTCCAGCTCACCAGGCCTTGGGCAGGTGAGCTGGGGGCCCCAGGGAACAGGCTGGGGGCTGTGTCCTGCAGGGCTCCAGGTCTCCAGAGCCCTCGCCACGGCCATCCACTGGCCCGGCCCAGGCCTCGACGTGGCGGTGAACCTCTCCCCCATCCCCGCCTCTGTGACCTAATGACAGCCGCAGTCTGCATGGGTTGCAGTCTGTGGGGCCTGGCCTCCTTACCGCCGTTTGGGCGGCCTGAGGAGCCTGAGGACGGGTTGGGTCCTGGGCACCTGGTTTCCTCAGTGATGACGGCTGGGCAGGGTCTGGGGACCTGGCCCTGAGGGCACCACCAGCTGAGATCTGCCTCGTGGGCCGGGCCTGGGCACTGATGGGAGGACCCAGCCTGGTGCTGGATGAATGCTCCCGGGCAGGGTAGCCGGCCCCCGCAGGGACCCCCTCCTCTTAGCCAGGACCTGGACCTCGGAGGGTGAAGGTTGAGTCTTGGGACCTTGCCCTTTCTCATCAGAACAGAGAATAACATTTGTTTTGGTGGAGGTTTGCAGGAACATCGTGACCTGACCGTGACCTGACCTCAAGGACAAAGGATCTGACACCAAGAAGTCTGCAACAACTAACCACTCCCCTCCCTCATCTTTCCTATAAAAGGGCTTTGCTGAAAGCTTTCAGAGAGTTCGGGGTATTTAAGGCATGAGCCACGTGTTTCCTCACAGGGCCTTGCCATAAACCTTTCTCTGTTCCAAACTCCTGATGTTTTGGTATTGTTTGGGCTCACTGTGCATCGGGCACACGGATTTGTCCTCAGTAACAACTGCAAGAAACAGGGAAAAGAGAAGAAACCAAATCGGAGAAAGGAGAAGGAGTCACCAGTGTTTTCCTCTCAGACACTTCAGGGAGGAACAGGCATGAAGGCCAAGCTGTCCAGGGGCAGGAGATGGGGAGCACCAGGCCTGAGCCTGGAGACACCAGACAGAAAGGACCTCCTTCCTCAGTCACACATGAGTCAAAGAGAAAGAGTTCTGGCTTGAATAGTGGACAGAAGCCAAAGAAAACTGCAAAGCAGAACTAGACGTCTCTAAAATCCCACGTGTTAATCTGACTCAAGTTGAAATGGGTAGCAACTGAGTTTAGCAAAGCTCTAACCGTTACCACCTAAACGCCAGACCTGTAGCACCGTGTGAGGTGCTGGGACCATGGCCACAAGTCAGAGTCCGCCCAGCCCTCTGGTGCCTCCATAGGGAGTCTAGGGGGAGAGGAGGGCTGGGCAAGGTGGCCCCAGAGGATCTAGGGTCCTGTGGGGACTGGTGATACAGAGCTGGAGGGAAATGGTGAGAGTGTGGGAAGGGAGGGGACGTTGGCACTAGCCTTGAGGGACGAATAGGGTTCAGGGCTGATAGGAAGGGCAGAGGGCAATTCCAGGCCATTGAGCAGCTGGCAATTGCAATCATGTGCTGTGCAGAGGAGGACTCCTGGGAAACCTCACGTCAGATAAGTGAACCAAGAGTGAAATAAAATCCCATGACCTCCAGGGAATTTCTGAGTAGGAGTCAGTGTATAAATTCAATGACGATTAGAAGTGAAACTGCTGAGGGCATTGCTCACACTTCTTCAGTCATCATCAGGATTTGCGGAGGCGTCTACAGGAAACCAGGGTGTCCAGAACATACAGGGAAGAAGGCACAGAGCCTCTAAGGTGGACTCGACTCCCCTCCCAGGCAGCTCTCCCAGGGTCCCGCACAAGTGCCTCTCTTCCCTTCGCCATCACACGCTCTGGCCTCTGGTAGGGGCGGAGCAGGCGCGCAGCTCTTAGCCCGAGACTGTTATCGCGAGACGTTAGCGCAGTAATTAGAGGTCAGGCTCCGCCAGCAGTCAGCCTCGCAGGGCTCTCGCGGCAGAGAGTGCGGTGAGAGGTGGATCCCGGCCTTCTCCCTGGGGCCCTCTAGGGCCCTTGGCCTAGGGGCCGGTAGGTGAGCTGGGGGCCCCGGGGACAGGCTGAGGGCTGTGTCCCGCAGAGCTCCAGAGCCCTCGCCATGGCCGACCACTGGCCGGGCCCAGGACCCAGCTCTGCGTGCGACCTAATGGGGTCGCAGTCCACGGAGGCCTCAGCAACTGGAGTATATGGACACTGCCATTAAGGTAACAGCTTCAACCAGCTTCAGTCTTTCCGTTCAAGTTTCAAAAATTGATACAGCTGAGACCGGTTGTCTACCCCTAGGAGGCGGCCAGAGGTCAGGGTTAGGCTGCAAGGACGTCGCACGTTGTTACTTCAGGTCCGCCTCTGTGGTGGGCTGCTCTCAAAGAAGGGCGACTGTGAGCTGGGAATTCGCCCGATTGGTATTCGCCACAATATGTACTCCTTCAGATCCTACACAAATGATACTCTCCAGTGTAAATGAAAAGCCTGAGGGCCGGCTGGGTCCTGGGCGCCGGGCATCCTCAGTGATGACGGCTGGGCAGGGTCTGGGGACCTGGCCCTGAGGGCACCACCAGCTGAGATCTGCCTCGTGGGCCGGGCCTGGGCACTGGTGGGAGGACCCAGCCTGGTGCTGGATGAATGCTCCCGGGCAGGGTAGCCGGCCCCCGCAGGGACCCCCTCCTCTTAGCCAGGACCTGGACCTCGGAGGGTGAAGGTTGAGTCTTGGGACCTTGCCCTTTCTCATCAGAACAGAGAATAACATTTGTTTTGGTAGAGGTTTACAGGAACATCGTGACCTGACCGTGACCTGACCTCAAGGACAAAGGATCTGACACCAAGAAGTTTGCAACAACTAACCACGCCCCTCCCTCACCTTTCCTATGAAAGGGCTTTGCTGAAAGCTTTCGTGGAGTTCTGGATTTTTAAGGCATGAGTCACCCATCTCCTTGCATGGCCCTGCAATAAACTTTTCTCTGCTCCAAACTACGACATTTTGGTATTGTTTGTCCTCACTGTGTGTTGGGCACACGGACTTGCATTCAATAACAGTATCTCACAACCCACTGACCATTTCAACAGCTTTGATTATTCTCCTGGCTTTGTTCTCTCTACTCAAGTCCCTCAGAACTTGAATATTTGGGAAACAGCTATGCTCTGCCAGGCGCTGTGGTGTGCACTGAACACAATCTCCCTCCATGCTGCTTTGAGAGCACGATTTCCTGGCTCACGTCCCACTGCGTTGTGACTGGAGCTCAGATTCCACAGCTGGTCACTGAGAGCTGTTGCTTCTCTTCTGCAAGCATGCTTTACTTGTACCTCCAGCCCACAGAGTCACGTGCATCTTTTACCTGGATTTTTTTCTGCTTTGCCTACCTTTCTCTGTATTTTTTTTTTTTTTTGCGGTACGTGGACCTCTCACTGTTGTGGCCTCTCCCGCTGCGGAGCACAGGCTCTGGACACGCAGGCCCAGTGGCCACGGCCCACGGGCCCAGCCGCTCCGCGGCATGTGGGATCCTCCCGGACCAGGTCACGAACCCGTGCCCCCTGCATCGGCAGGCAGACTCTCAACCACTGCGCCACCAGGGAAGCCCCCCTTTCTCCGTATTTTAAGGCACAGCTCAAAGTCAGCTTCTTCACAAACCCCTCCTGATCCCAGAAATGGGAAGTGACACCTGCTGAACTTCTGTAGCTCTTGTAGTGGTTTCAACTACTCATGTAAGGCTTTCCACAATGGACTGGAGTAGTGCTTATTTGTATATGTATCAGGGATCCAGCTTCACCTTAAACTGGTTATGAGCCACAAGAAGCCTGTTAATCTTCAGAGGAGTCAGGCCCAGGGAGCTTGACTTAATAAGGCCTTGGTGGAGATGTGGGAGAGTGCCTATAACTCATGTATCTTCTTTTCTAGATCTGGAGCTCCTTCAGGGCAGAGACCATGATTGAATTCACCCAGCAAAGTCTGTGGTGTCCAGAATGGTGTTTGACAGCAGTGGATATTTAGTAAGTCTTCATGAGATAAAAGAATATTTATTGTCCTCTCCTTAGAGCAAATCTGACTATATGTCAGGTTTTATTCCAGAATACATGAAGTTGTAACCCAAAGATTTTATTTTCACATGTGTGGACCTCTAGCATGGGATTTTGTAAGAGGTTCACAAATCCATATAGTGTCAACAATATTATGGAGGCTGAATAAACACAATGCTTTGTAGATATATGTAATGCTCTGTTTCAAATAGGTAAAGATACCATTGTGGTAAATTTTTTAAATCTACAAATTTATCTATAACCTTTATTGGAATCCAAATGTGTTATGCCATTACATATGACATTAGATAATAAAAGCACAACTTCTACCACGTTAAGGTCTGATCCATTTATTTATTTATTTGTTTCTTTATTTATTTATTTTTGTGGCAGTCCTTGCTGATAGTTTTATTTTTTAAAGAAAGGAATACAAATCACTTTCCAAAGTTAGCTTAAATGCTATCCTGCCTGGGAAGAAGGATAATGGGCTAAATGACTTCTCAAGTTCTTTCTTTCTTTCTTTTTTTAGGATTTCAATCCATAATTTTTATTTTTTAAAAATTTTTATTGGTGTATATTTGATTTAAAATTTTGTGTTAGTTTCTGCTGTATAGCAAAGTTAATCAGTTATTATACATATACATATATCCACTCCTTTTTAGATTCTTTTCCTTTATAGGCCATTACAGAATGTTGAGTGAGTTACCTGTGCTATACAGTAGGTCCTTGTTGCTTAACAATTTAAATACCGTAGTATATACATGTCAATCCCAAACTACCAATCTGTCCCTCCCCACTATTTCCCCTTTGGTAACCATAAGTTTGTTTTCTATATCTGTGACTCTATTTCTGTTTTGTAAGTAAGTTCATTTGTACCATTTTTTTAGATTCCACGTAAAAGCGATAAGGTCTGATCCTTTTGAAAACACACACACGTTAAAAGCGGTTCACATCCTGAAGAACCTCTGTTATATACCACATGTGTGTAACAACAGCCCTGCCTGGGCCATCCTCCAGCTTGGGGGGTGGCCTTGCACCCCAGGTAACATTTTTGAGTCTCAGTTTACAATGTACAAGGAGCTTTTTTTGTTGTTTATTGCTTCATTCACTCCCTACAACAGCCCTCAAGGATTGACAAGAGAGCTGTTGAATTTGTCAAGACTGACAAAGGGCTTGTATTGTGAAATGTACGTGGAAGAGACAGAATTCCAACAAGAAAGAAAATAAATACATAGTATAACTTTAGGGAAAAAAATGAGAAAAGAACAGAAGAGCAATATAGAACACACTGCAAAGTTCTACAGAGCACATAATGGGAATCCTAAAAGGTGAGGAAAGAGAACATAGGGCTCTGAAGACAGGGCAAGAGGACAGACGGTGGTGGTGAGGTGAGGTGGGTGTCTTAGCTGGGTTGGTGACATTGAGCTGAGAACTGAGTGACCAGAAGAAGTCAGCCAGGAGAAGGTATGATTGAAAAGGATTGCAGAGAGAAAGCAAAAGCCCTGATATAGAAAGGAGCTGGGTGTGTGTGAGGAGCACCCAAAAGTCTAGTGTGGCTGAAACATGATGAGTGAGAATAAGAGCAGAATGGTGTATGGCTGGAGAGACAGGCAGGTGGGGTCTTGTGGATCCTAAGTAGCTAGAAGAGTAGCATTCATCAGCATTCTCTTTACTCTCCCACATTGCCCAGTCCCTTTAATCAACAGAACACAGAGCTGATTATTAAGTAGGTCCATGTGACTAGTAGAAGGGATTCGTGTCACTTCTGGGCCAAAGCATCAAAGAGCCAGTACAGGAACATCAAGCTGTCTCTTTCTTTAGATAACAAAGCCAGAAGGTCAAAGTAGGTTGCATCATTGAGTTGCAACATGAAGACAGTTGCCCTGATGAGTCACACAGATTCTCAGTAGACTTTAAGAGCAATAAATCTGTGTGCCATTAAGTCATAATAAGCTGATTCTGACTAATATCATGTGGTAAGAAATTTCGATTTTATTCTAAGTGGAGTAGGAAGTCATTTGAAATTTTGAGCAAGAGAGTGAAGACATCATACACATTTTGAAATGACCACTTTGTGTAGAATAGATTATGGGGAGGACAGACAGGAGAGATCAGGAGCCAGTTATAAATCTATTAAAGTTAATCTAGCTATGAAATAATGGTGGCTTGAAATTAGTGGTGGCAGTGGACATGGTGAGTTGAATTGGGGATATATTTTGAAGATAGAACTAGCAAGACTGATGGAAAGACTCCAAGGTTTTGGGCCTGGGCAACTGAGTGGAATGAGAATGAAGAGTTATAAAACTTTTTTGGTTTAAAGATCTCTTTCATAGGACAGGGGAACTTCCCAACTCCTTTCACAAAGTCAGCATAACCTTGATATTAAAATCTGACAATGATATGACAAGGTACATAGATTAAAAACTCCTAAACAAAATATTTACAAACCAAGTTCATAAATACATAAAGAGGAAAATACATCATAATAAGATTGGATTTGCTCCAGGGATGCAAGTTTGTTTTAACATTCACATACCTATTAATGTAGTTCGTTAACAGAATAAAGCAGAAAAATAAACTCAATTAGTGCAGAAAAATCATTTGAATCTGAATAAAAGAACTGACTTGTCCTAGAGCCCAAGCTCTTACTCAATATGCTACTACCTCCTAAACTACTCTTAAACTATAAATCAGGGCTCCCCTGGCGGTGCAGTGGTTAAGAATCCGGTGGCCAATGCAGGGGACACAGGTTCGAGCCCTGGTCCAGGAAGATCCCACATGCCACAGAGCAACTAAGCCCATGCGCCACAACTACTAAGCCTGCGCTCTAGAGCCCTCGAGCCACAACTACTGAGGCTGCGTGCCACAACTACTGAAGCCTGCCCACCTAGAGCCCATGCTCCGCAACAAGAGAAGCCACTGCAATGAGAAGCCCGCGCACCACAATGAAGAGTAGCCCCCGCTAGCCACTAGAGAAAGCCCGTGTGCAGCAACTAAGACCCAACGCAGCCAAAAATAAATAATAAAAAAAAAGAACCACAATGATATGCTGCTACATACACCCAAATGGCTAAAATGAAAAAAAAAAAAAAAAGACAATGCCAACTATTGGAGAAGATGAGAAGCAACCAGAACACTCATACACAGTGGGAATATTAATTGGTATAATCACCTAGGAAAAGTGTTTGGCAGTATTTACTATAGTTGAACATATACATACCCAATGCCTCAGTAATTCCAGTATATACCCCCAAAATGTGTACCAAAAGATAAGTTCAAGAATGTTCATAGTAGCACTATTCGTAATTGCCCCAAGCTAGAAACTACCCAAACGCTTATCAATAGTGGAATGGATAAGTAGATTGTGGTATATTCACACAACAGAGTAGTATACAGCAACAAAATGAACAAACTCTTGAGAGAGCAAGGGTTGCCCAAGGATTCCCAGATGTTTCAGCCCTCAACTGTTTTGAGTCTTCCCAGCCTGGGCCCCAGACACATGCATGAAGAAGCCTTTGAGTTGATTCTGGCTGTAGTCACTGTCTGAATGCAACAACACAAGAAACCCTGAATGCAAACAGCCCAGCCGAGCCCAGCCAAGCCCCACTTTTGTGAGCAAAGCAAAGTATCATGATGATTTTAACTCACTGCTTTAGGGATGAATGTTACACAGCAACAGGTAACCAGAATACATGTGGCAGTATTTGGGGGAAAAAAATAAAATATAATATGTTAAATTTGTAAGTCTACTTTAAAATGTTTAAGGAAATTTAATTAAATCGATTTGTAAAAATCCTTCTAAAAACTACGGTTTAATATTAGGGTCATAAATAGAGGGAAAGATTTGTAAGTTGAACTTAAAAGCTTAATGGCAAACTAGGTTCTAAAATTTCTACCCTATGTTGAACCTTAATGAAAAAAATTTTTAAATAAAACAAGACAAAAACAGTGAAAACTTCTTGGATAGCTGACTTCATTGATCCTTTCAGAACGCTGAAAGAAACAACATAAGGAAAGGAAATGAGTGATTTATTGAGTGCTTACTAGGTGCCACGCCATGTCCTAGGTGCTTTACCTGAATCAAATCATTGAATCCTCACAACCCTGTGAACTGGGTTTTTTTTTTTTTTTTTTTTTTTTTTTTTTTGTG
>NC_041214.2:94665766-94691492 GCF_002837175.3 Physeter macrocephalus | reverse complement strand
CTTCCTGGACCGGGGCACGAACCCGTGTCCCCTGCACCGGCAGGCGGACTCCCAGCCACTGCGCCACCAGGGAAGCCCTGAACTGGGTTTTATAATCCCCACTTTACAGACACTCAGAGAGGCTATGTGACTTGCCTGAGATTCTGCAGTTTGTAAAGGATAGAATCTGTGCTTTTGCACTTTTGGATGCCTTCTCTGGGAAGGAAGCCTGGTGAAGGCAAAGTTCTAAAAGTCACTCGGAGGCCTTGGTGGCTGCAGCACTTTAGCACTTAGCATCTTCTGTGTCTGCTCCGACCTTGCCTGTGAGCCTTCCAGTGGGTGAGAAGAGGGGTGTGCACACGAGTGACCTTCCTGTGAGGATTAACGTGGCCAGAGAAAAGGATGGTCCATTGATCCTTACAGTTCAGGAGTCAGAGTTGGAGCCAAGGGGGCCCGTCCCCTGGACATAACTTGAGAGTAGCTCTGGAGAGGAGTTCTAGAAGCTGTGGAAAGACAGAGGAAGGATTTTAGCACTGTGGCTCCAGATAGCTCGCATAACTTCACAGGGTTCTTTTCACGTCTTTTTTTCCTCTACCAGTTCCCAATATTTTAACTGTACCCAATGCCTAACATAATAGGGGCAGATGTATCTTTGAATCATTTCCTTCTAGAATATTAGGGTGAGTCAGCTTTGAAGTTATATAGTCCAGTCCTCTCATTTTATAGGAGAAGAGACCAAGAGATCAACTTTGGTTGCTCCCTGTGAAGAATCTATACGCTTGCTATGAAGAATCCTGCCTAACATTACAGAATGAGTTCTCAAAAATCTGCACAGAAAATTGGTGAGTTTTATAAAACCCTGTCTTTTATTTTTACAAAGAGAGGGATAGGTAAATGAGGCCCGTAAAACAGAAGTAGAAGAATAACCTGGGGGTGGGCCCTGGTTGTAGGCTGCTGGGATCCCGAGGGCAGGGAGGGAACTGCTGCCTCTAACTTACCTGCCTGAACACGGAGCCTTGGCAGGTCGAGTAGAGCTACCATCTAGAGACCCAGACCCTGAGGCCCCAGGCAGCTCCTGCCATGCCACCTTCAAGGGCAAGTCTTCTGCCCCAGGAGGCTTTCGAGTGGTTCTGGGAGAAACATACTATTTAACAACACTGACAGCTAACTAAGCACCTTACAGCCACTTCCGAGGGAAAGAGCCTGAATATAGTGTGACGGTGATCAGTCTCTCCTGGGCAAATAAAACAGGTGAAGGTGTGGCTATAGCTTAGTTATTCAGGGGCCAAGGAGCTAGTGTGTGCTTTCTTTGGATCACCACCTTTTTGCTGTTCCTTTTGTTGTCAGGGGATCCTGTCAGCTGCTACTTTCCTTGGAATACCAGACTGGAGAAAATAAGATGGGAAATCATGTATCTCAGAGGAGGAGGGGTAGGGAGCGGAAGAGAGAAGCAGGGGCAGCGTGGGGGAGGAGTTTGTTAAATAATTCTATACAGAACAGAATTTTAAAATACCTTATACATTAAACTAGTGCTTTATAGCTTACAAATTGCTTTGTGTACTTTATCTCAATTACTCCTCACAGCAACCTGGTAAGGTAGACAGACCTATCTACTTATCAGTAGGTATTAATTATCTATGAGACTACTAGCCCTGTTTCGCAGATGAGGAGCTGCTCTTGAAGGTGGTTAACTGGCAGGACTAGAGTCACATCTTAGAATCACAGAATCATAGCATCACGGAGTTAGAAGGCACCTTAATAGCAATAACCTAAGGCATCCTTCTCTCAGAGTTTGAATCACCTTAAAAAAACCTCTGAGAAGATTTCTTCTGATCCCTATTTGAATTGTTCCAGTGACGAATAACTCACTACTCCTTGAGGCAAATCCATTATTAATACTGAGCTAAAATCCTCTCCTTATAGCTTTCAGCCCTTAATTCATTTCTGTCCTCAAGAACTTCACCAAATTAAGGGAAATTGTAATTCCTCTTCTTTTCAAAATTTGAAGGTATTACTCTTGTCCATCTCTTGCAGATTAAGCATCTTACATTCTTCCAACTGTTACTCATGATTACTCATAATGTGATTACCTGGCACAGTGCCTGAAATACACAGTGGATACTCAGTGAATGTTTGTTGAATTGGTTCTCTGGCCCTTGGTACTATGTCCTGGTCCTGGCTGCTTTCCTTGACCACAATTAGCCTCCATTTTGTAATCTGTTTCTCATTTGTTTGTTTATTTAAATAATAGAAAGGAAACAATATATAGTATTTACTTTCAAACCACAAAGTCTTCAGAACAACTTGAAAACATAAGCAAAATTCTCCAAATTTCAGACAGCTTTCAGTTAATTTGTGATAATGGACTCATTATCTGACTTAACTGACCACTTCAGAGATGCATTCATTGAGCATCTCCTTTAAGTAAGACATCAAATGGAGCACTGTGGAGTGTGTTCATAGAATTAACTGGAAAGATTCTAGTGAAGGCAGGGTTAAGTTGAGGTCTAACTGTAAGACCCTGCATGAATACATTATCCTACAGCACTGCTTTGCATGTTAAAAAAAGTAGCACCCAATTGTGGATAATTCTGGGCACCACCAAACTGAAAAATGTGCTCTCTTCGAAAATAAGCTCCAGTAGAACCTCTGACTATTTTTAGTTGGTCTTAAATTGTCTTGGTGTGAGGGACAAGTGCTGGCATCAGTGTGATGAAGCTGTGTCCTGACAATGCAGAATCCAGTCAGCTTCATGCCTCTTATGTAAGTGCTGGGCGGGGATGAATAGCAATGAGCTTACAGTTTTGGTCATTGAAGAGCTCGGGACTAGATGGTGAATTGTGCCCTGCTTTAGAAAGGAAACAAGAGTAAATTGCTACCAATCACGAGGGACTATGCTTATTCATTACAGTAATAACCCTAAAAGGAGTTTGATGGCAAATAAGTCAAACCAAACACCCTAAAACACAATTCGAGGAAAAGGTCTCTGGGTTAAATTATCCCATTATCACAGCCTAAATTGAAAGCCGTCTAAAATTTGGCCGATTTGATCATGTTTTCAAGTTGTTCTGAAAACTCTGTGGAAGTAAACAATGTGTTTTCTCCTTTCTCTCTATTACTTAAGCCAAAGAACATTTAAAAACCTACTCTCTTTATACTACAAATACTAGTACTTTAGAAAGTGAGTTATGTTAGCAGTTTTCTCATCTTGAGCCTCAGAAAAGGCTGAATTTGGAAAGAGGCCTTTTATGCAATAGTATTAAGGGTGGAGGACCTGGGAGATGGAGTCGTGACCGCCCTGCACATGAGCATCTGCACTGTCATCACATGGTAGGTGATAGACTCTTCACAGGTACAGAATGGAGAGAACTCCTAGTCAAGCAGGACCTACCACCCAGCAGGGAGGAGGACAGTCCCAAGTCACAAGAGAAATCATAGTGAAATACAGCAGCGACTTCTTGCTGGAAGACACGCTGATGTCCTGGGGCGTGTGTCCATTATACCGTTGACTGGCTGCTTCTCTTTCTTCCTCTGAACAGCACATCCTTTGCCTTCTCACATAAATCCTGGAGGGCCTTTGGGGGCCAGCTGGGCCAAC
Source organism: Physeter macrocephalus (assembly GCF_002837175.3). Lineage (NCBI taxonomy): Eukaryota > Metazoa > Chordata > Mammalia > Artiodactyla > Physeteridae > Physeter > Physeter macrocephalus. The sequence goes on along the minus strand of NC_041214.2, from coordinate 94,687,915 downwards.
ACACTCACATGAAGAAAGTGAGGTTCAGTGAGGTTGTGTGGTTTGCAATCAGTAGCAGAGCCAGACATAGCAGCTAGGACTTCGGGCTCCCAGTGTGGGTCTCTTTCTTGTTTACAACCCCGCCTGCCTCTTAACGTTTGGGATAACGCATGCATAAGATGTGTAGCCACCAAAGGTGGGAATATTCACACCTTCACTTGAATGGTTTTCTTTATAGGCAGAGGGAGAGGTACTGATCTTGGAAGAGTCAGGATTAAAAACTAAGTTGGGGATACAGGGCAGCTTAGGAAGAAGAAGAGACAGAGCAAAATAGGAAGTAGGGCAAATGGGAAGAAGGCAACAGAGAGATAAATACAGCAACAGTAAAATGGGGAAGACGTGGAGGACAAATATGGAGAGGGGAAATTAACTGAGAAGAAGAAACAGGCCTTTTTCTTCTTAAGAGCAGCAAACTGAGGGAACCAAGGACTGAGCAGAAGTCAGAAGGAAGGGAGAAAGAGGAGAACAAATAGAGCCAGGAAAAGAGAAGAAAGCCGGGAAGAACATGAGGACACAGGGAGCTGCTGTGAGTTCAGAGTGTGTGCAGGTGGGTAGGTGTGTTGGACAAAGAGAGGGACCCACAGGATAGAATCCATATGCACTGGTGGGGGTGGGCAAGTAGGGCACAGTGGGAAGGAGGCAACAGGAGAGGACAGCACAAATGGAGGAGGTCAAGAAAGTGATCTCGGGTGCCAGACGCTGGTTGTAAGGACTCTGCTTCCATAGATTATCAATTCCACACCTATGAAACCAAATAGCTAACCTTTTATCATTTGCCTCTCTTGCCTCTTTTGTCATTTATATGACTTGCTTTTCAAAATATACAAACATTCACTTACTTACCTCAAGTACCCTAAATGCCTTCCTCACTGAACTAGTTTCTTGGGAAAATAGTCAGTGTTTCCTAGAGAATGATTAATCTCTTAGCTAGCCCTCCCCCACCTTGGAAATGCCTTCCAAATTGGGAACAGTGGGATTTTCCTCAGGAAAAGCCAGGCCTGCGCCATGGTTGGCTGGAGTCCTAGAGGAATAAGTCACTCAGCATTGTGAGAGCAGCCAGGGGGAACATGAAAGCAGTTACCCAGAACTGCTCAGCACACACTTTTCTTGTACACTCTCCTAAGGTGTGAGGGAAATCCTGCATGTTAGTCCCACCCAGATTATGTCCACTCTACCTCCCACAGGTGTGGTTTTCTGGGAAAGTCACCCTATCATAGTAATATTCAGTCACAGCAGTGTCCAGTGCTGTGCCTGAGCAAATAACACACTTTCCACTGGCCCAGAGGAGAGCAAGGTGGGGACATTTTCCTCCCAGCGTCATTAGCCTCTAATCACAAGCCTCTTCGAAATACTCGATGTTAACAGAGGTACCTGTCCAATCCAGGCTAAATAATGACTGCTTTCCAGAGCTGACTATATGCCAAGAAGAACCATTAGGAATTAGAACCATGCCAGCTTTTTAAAAAATCCTTTAAAATGCATGCCACAAATAAAATCCCCTTTAGTCTTAGCTGTGGCCTTAGTTATTAGCACAACCTTGCAAAAAAAATTAGCAACCTATCTGCTTGCTCAAAATGTTGACCAGCCAGCCCACTTTCAAAAATGCAATCACACTTAATAAGGGATGAGTTAAAAATAAAATTTAAAAAAAACTCTCATGCTTTGCGTGCACCAGGAGTGAGTTGCTATCTGCAGGGTTGGGTTAATGCCACTTTCTGGGACTCCTCGGGAGGACAGGCTCCATGAAACGATTTTTTGCCCTTACAAACCCAGTTAAGGCCAGCTGTTGGCAAGAAAGTGGCAGCTGCCTTCTGAGTACTTACACAGGATCCTGAGCCAGGCAGCTGTGCCCATGTTAGTTCTCCCCTCACCTCATGTACTCCCCATCACTCTGATAATCCATGAACGATTCTGATCCCGACACCTCCTCAAAATCCTCCAGCACCAGACTGGTAGAGTCCTCACCCAGGACGCTGCTGTCGGGCCTGGACATCCTGACCCAGGGAGGAGGTGCAGGAGGGTTGGTGGCCGCTGGAGGTGGGGAGCTAGGGGGTGTTTGCTGGACAGATGTGGGCAGGGCCTGAGGAGAGGGGGATGCGGCAGGCTCACGGACGTCCTTGTCATCCTTCTGAGACTCTGGTCCTGCATCTGGGGCAGCAGGACCTAGGACGTGGTAGAGGCTAGGGAGACGGATGTCGAAGCGCAGCCCGAACTTAGCAAAGAGCTTGTCATTGAGAGCGTAGAGCTTCTCCGAGATGTCATAGCCCAGCAGGGCCGAGAAGAGGCGAGAGATGTATTGCTCTTTGGCCAGAAGGAGGTGGAGACTTTTCCGGGGCCAGGAAATGTAGCTACATTCAGTCTCGGCTGTCAGAGTGACCTGAGAGGGGTCAGGAGCAGAGAGTAAAAGTTGAAACTAGAAAATGTGTCCATGCTTAGCACAGAGAAATATAGTGTTTACTTGGCAAACTGCTGCACTTTTCCTGAAGAAGCTGTGGAAGTAGCTCTCCATGGCCTTGCCTGGAAGAGGTCCTATGACTGACGTTTATTGCGTGCACTGACATGACGGGTGGGGGGTGCTTGTGTGTGGAGGCTGCTCTTGTCAGGAGCCCTGAGATCAGCCCTTCACTCGCTGGGCCCTCACCTCCTAGAGGCTCAGTGTCCACCTCCGGTCTCCTCAGCTCTCCTACTCTGTGTCCCATGGCTGATCTCACTAATGGCTACAGAAGGTTCTGAGCCCGCTGTGATTACAGGAGAGAAAAAGGGGCTCCTAGTGCTCGGAAGAAATGTCAGGATGCTGATGAAAGTTTGTTTTAAGGATAAAAAGAGATAATATATTGGAGTGGGGACACAAAAGAGAGTTGGAAAGAATTTCAGTGAGAGAAGAGCCAGGCTGCATCCAGTAGACAGAATGCTGGCTTGGGATTCAGGCCCATGAGCTGCTCTTGACTTGGGCCCTACAAGTAACCAAATGGATCTGATGACTGAAGTCAGAAAAAGGGCACAGAGGAAGAGGAACTCTTTCTTTGGGGTTGGGGGGGCCACCACCTTGCGGCATGCGGGATCTTAGTTTCCCCGATCAGGGATCGAACCTGTGCCCCCTGCATTGGAAGCACAGAGTCTTAACCACTGGACCTCCAGGGAAGTCCCAAGAGGAACTCTTAAGAGCACAAAGTAGAAGGACACCCCACTCTCCATTTATTTAGACATCTAGAAATTTCTGGGCACTCGCTATGTGCCCATGATACAAAGCTAAATTACACTTGCAGGGTCAATAACGTGCCCAGCACAGAGTAGGTGCTTGATAAACCTTGTTAAAACAATGATGGTAAAGCTAGGTTTCAAATGAAAACATGCTTAGGATAGTAAAGGAAAAGGGTGTGGAATCACACCATTCTTTATACTCTGGCCATAATACTTTAAATGTGAGCAGGTTGGCAGAGATCAAGATGAAGATTTGTGAATCGAGACAGTGGAAATGAGGAGGAGGAGGACAGCAGCTGACATTTACTGAGAGGCGACCACATGTTGGCATTGTGTTAAATCCTTTATGTGGGTCGTCTCATTAAAGGTAGGGTTGGCTTTCCAAACATTCTTTGTTAGAGATCATATATAATCCTTTTATTTCTTTGCCTCCAGAACTCCCCCTCCCCTCCCCTCAATCATCAGCACTGAAGTCAGGGCTCTAAATTAACTCATCAAGACCAGAAACAAGTTTCAAGTTCTGGCTTTACTGCTTTACTAGCTGTGTGACATCAGATGAATTGCTTAATCTCTCCGGGCTTGTTGCCTCATGGGAAAGAATTATTACTCACAATCCATCCATTACTAATTTGGTTCAGCAAGTAATTGTCACATCTGCCATAACCTGTACTTTCGATGTACTTAGTAACAATTCCCAAACAAGAAATAAGTGTGCTGCACATGAAGTGGGTGTGCGTAAGAGCTAATCTGGACGCAAACAGAGTCCTCAAAGCTGAACACAAAGACCGTGGGCATTCTTGTGAACATGCTGTTACTTCTTCCATCTTAAAATGAATGAAAATTTTAAAATTAAAATCCTTTTTCTTCACTTCACTTCCTTGGCTAGCTAAAACTCCATTGATTTGCTCTCCTTTTCAGCAAAGCTCCATGAAAAAGTTGTCTATACTTGCTGTTACCAACTCCTCTTGCACTCTCTCTTCAGCCAGCAAGGCTTTGCCCCAGTGGTCCACAAACTGTTCCTGGCAAGGTCACCAATGACCTCTACATTGCTGAGTCTGACAGTCAGTTTTCATAGCATTCAGTCTCTCCTCTTTGATACTCTTTACTTGGTTCCCAGCATGCCATACTCTCCTGGTATAATCTCCTGATTGGTCCCTTTCAGCTTCCTTTGCTGCTTCCTCTTTTTCCCTCCAACTTCTAAACACTAGAGTATCCCAGAGTTAATGGATTCTTGAACCCCCTTTCTGTCTACACGCACACACTTGGTGGTCTTGTCCAGTCCAATGGCTTTAAATATCATCTGTGTGCTACGACTTCCAGACTTATGTCTCAAGCTCAGACCTTGTTCCTTAATTCCGGACTCAAATATGCAGCTGCCTATGCAGTGTCGCCATTTAAATGTCCATAGATGACGCAAATCTAACACTCCCCAAACTGGACTTCCTCTCTTCTCACAAAGCCGATACTATCCTAGCCTTCCTTATCTCAGCTGATAGCAGCTCCATCCTTCCAGTTGCTCAGGTCAAAAGTCTTAGAGGTTTTCTTAATCCTCTTTCTCTCATGCACTACATCCAATGCGTTAGGAAATCCTTTTGGCTCTATCTAGAAAATATACGCTCTGGCCCTAGACGATGTGGCTCCATATCACCTCTCTGACTTCCTCTCCTACTATTCTCTCCCCTCCCTCTCTCTGTTCCAGCCACATTGGCCTTCTTTCTGAACCTCAAACATGCTAGTCCTTCCCACCACCCAGCTTTTGCACTGGCTCTTCCCTCTGTCTAATATGCTGTTCCCCCTGATATTCTCAGAGCTCACACTACCAATCACTTCAGGTCTTTGCTCAAATGTCACCCATTCAACAAAGACTTCCATGAACACCCCATTTAAAATTGCAGCTACAGTTGACCCTTGAGCAACACGGGTTTGAACTGCGTGTGTCCATTTAAATGGGGATTTTTTTTTTAATAGTAAATACTAAAGTACTACACAATCGGCCGGTTGGTTGAATCTGAGGATGTGGAACCCCAGATATGGGGGAACATATATTTGGTGGTCGGACTATAAATTATACGTGGATTTTCTACTGCGTGAAGGGTTGGTGCCGCTACCTCCTGTGTTGTTCAAGGGTCAACTATATCTCTCCCTTAATAAAACTACTCTATTTTTTTTTTACTAGAAGTTATTATCTTTTAACATATTACATAATTTACTTATTCATTATGTCTATGGCTTATTTTTTGTCTCCCCTACTAGAATGTAAATTGCATGAAGGCAGGGACCTTCATCTGTTCTGTTGACTGATATATTCCAAGCACTTTTAATAGTGCCCAGGTGAGAATTCCCTGGCGGTCCAGTGGTTAGGACTCTGCGCTTCCACTGCAGGGGGCACAGGTTCAATCCCTGGTTGGGGAACTAAGATCCCACATGCCACATGGCGTGGCCAAAAAAAAAAAAAGATAGTGCCCAGGTTACAATAACTGCTCAATAAATACTACTGAAGTGAATGAATGAAATCAGGTGAAGACTACCAATCTTGTATGTCGCAAAACCACCTGATGTCATTTTCTCATGTCCTATGTAAAATCCTTCCTAAAGGTCTTCAGGAAACCAATGGTTTGACTGATTCCCACATACACATGCACATGTCTGTAATAAAGTTTTGACCAGATCTTTCTTTAATCCTCACCTTCGAAGCTGGTTGAATGGATTAAATAAGCTGACGTACGTAAAGAGATCTTGGGTCCAGTAAAACATGATGCAAGTTGGAGAAATAATGCTGATTTTTGTGTGATCCTTCCCATGCTATGTTCTTGGTGACTAATGAGAGGGTCACAGTGCTTAACAGTCAATAAATTCTTAATTGAATTCTTGAGATGTGTGATGGAATGTTGATTCCCTTGTGGTAAACTCAGTAAGAATTATGATTCAGTCACTGTGGATTCCCTATTAGTCAACAAAGACTATGCAATTGCAAAGGCAAGGACAAGATGAACTACAACCCGAGACAACACTTGACATTTGCAAAGAGGAAATGGGACTTCACAGAGCCAAGAGCAAATATGTAGATCTCATTGCTCCCAATGGGGATGCATGCTAAAAATACAAATGGGAGAAATATGACAGTCCCTACCTCCCTCTCAGATGACTGAGAGGACATCTGGGGTCACAGCCCTTCCTTTGAAGCATAACTTAGGGGAGGACGCCCGGCTTATCCACCACCTGTTTCTCAGTTTCAGTGTCAGAAACAGAGCCTGGTCTGGCTGGCTCAGGACCTGACTCAGGCCTCCTGAGGGTTCTTATGGTCCTGGGAGGGTTCTCAAAGGAGACTGCTGGGCGGCTTGGAGAGGACGTGAGTGTGTGGTGGATGAGGCACGTTCAGAGGGGATCTGTGGCCGGTGGTCTAGGCAGGGATCAGGATTGTCTCTCAGGCTCTCCTCACAGAGCCCAGAGTCAGGGTGGGGCGGAAGCAGGCCCAGCCAGGTGGCACTGCCTGGCATGTGTCTATTCTGGGCTTGGCTCGAATGCTCGCCTGAGGGACTCCCTGAGATAACTGGTAGGAGGCACAAGGAACCCAGTACTGGCAAACTATCTGGACAGAGGAGTCCCTATAATGGTGGGTATGTGTGAACTCCACTCTCCTGGTAACCCTCCCATTTAAAAAAAGAACAGAAATAGTGGTGTCAGGCCCCTTGGCTTTGCCACTTTCTAGATGAAGACCTTGGGCAAATTACTTGAGGTTTCTAAGCCTTAGTTCCCTCATCTGTTAAACATGTTAATAATAACATTCAACCCAGAGGACGGTTGTGAGAATCAATAAAGCAAAAAAATAGGTAGTGCCTGCCACGTGCTAGCCATTCAGTAAGTGAGAACTACAAAGAAGGTAACTGAAATCTGAAGGACTGGCAGAGAAGAGAGGAGGGCTCTAGCAGCCAGGGCCTGAACTTGGAGTGTGTATGTGATGTCCTCTGGAGCCCTCTGAGACACCAACTGCCCACTGCCGAGCCAGTGCAGCGAACCTTTACTGAACACCTACTACTGTGCACAAGGTATTGCCCTTTGGAGCCTGAAGATGGAGAGGAGAGCCCAGATTTCTACCTCAAGGAGTTTACTATGTGAAAGACAGAAAGGAAACCAAATCATTAGAGTCATGTGCACAGTCAGCATGGTAAAAGGAATAGAAGAGGCACGGAGGCTGTGTGCAGGGGCGGGGGAAACTGGTGAGGTCAGCCTGGGCAGACCTCAGAGGAAGTGAGATGCCATAGCCTCCTCTGGATGAGGAAAGCGCATTTCAGATAGAAGCGACAGTAGGAGCCAAGGCATGGCCATTGCAAAACAATGTGGTGTGTTTAGGGAAGAACTAGTAGTTTGGTAGGGCTGGTATGAGCAAGAACTGTGAGGAAGGAAGGGGCTGGAGATGTGGCTGGATGTCACTAAAGGTCTTAAGTTACTCCCTAAGGAGTGTGGGCTTTTATCTTGTGGTCACTGGGGTCTTCTGGAGAGTTTTAGGCATAGGAGTGACATAGCCCCCCTTTCAGGGGTCTGCACCTCCCTACCCCACCCTTCCTCTGCCGGGCACTTTTTCCACAGGAGGAGAGTGCTCCCATCCCAAGCATCATATTGGCAGTGGTTCAAATGACAGATGTTAGAGGGGAAAGATGGAGGCAGGGATATTGCTGGGTTACAGTGGGATGGGCTGGGGCGGTGCTGCCATGGGGTTCCCTATTACCTGGAAGACCCCCTCCGCAGAGGGATGCAGCGATTCCCACTCGGGAGAGTCCATGAACTGGTAAGGAAAGATGTAGTGCAGAAACTGCCCGTCCTGGCTCACACGAACCCTGGCAAAGGGAGAGAAGAGACTGTGTGGGAAAAGGGAAGTGGCTACCCGAATCCTCTCCAAAGTCTAAGTTACATGTTAAAAAGTGGAAAATGATTAGGGTCCAGTATGGGCTTTTTCCTCTTTTCCCCAGAAAACTCAAGAGTCTCAGCCTCAACCTCTCCTCTAAAGTGAGTTATACTGGGAAAGAAGGTTCCTCTATCAGGCAGAGGGGGCAGATCAAAAAGATCTCTAAGGTACATCCCGTCCATTTGGAAGGAGCTACTGTTCCACTTTTTCTGGGGCTTTATTGGCTAAACAATTATGTATGGAGCACCTTCTGTGTTCCTGGAAATCTGGGAATGTGGAGATGATCTGATCCTTGCCTTTAAAGACGTCACAATTTAGTGGAAGTAACAGGCACATAAATAACTGGCTGTAAGTCAGCATGTGCTACTGTGGGACAGGAGACTAGAGGACGGAGAGATCTTAGTTCTCTCCAAGTGGCAGACTTCTCAAAGATGATATTTGAGCTGAGTTTTGAAGGATGAATAGGATATTGAGAAGCAGATCAGAATGAGGATGGAGATCTGAGAAATCCAGTGTGGAATTCTGTTTTCCAGAATTTCCAATATCTGCTTTTTCCCTTCCTCCATATTTGGAATTTTAGCTGGGCTCATGGCTGCCCGGCTAAACTACATTTCCCTACCCCCCTTGCCGCAAGGTAGAGCCATGTGATTACATTTTGGCTAAGGGGATATTAGCACTCCACACCTTGCTCCTAGTGAATGCCTAGATATATATGTATGTGTGCAAATTACCAAAGACCACCATCAATTAATAAATTATTGCATATTATCTGACAACCTAAAGATGGAAGACAGAAGGGGACGTAGGTCTCAAACCAAGCCCAGGATGTGGTGTCAACCTACACTCTCTGATGGCAGAAACGCACCTGCTCCTACAAGACCTATCAATATGTGTAGATAGCCATCAGAACTTCCCTGAGTAATGAAAGGATACAAGGAAAGATGAAGTGCCGCGTTCTCCTACCTCACAGTCTTCACGTATTCTGTCCCCTCCAGCTGCCTCTCTTCCCAATCCCCACCTTCTCCTCAGGCCTCAGCTTAAACATTCCTTCCTCCAGGAAGTCTTGTCTGGCTGCCCCAAGAAAGTTAGGTCCACCGCTTAAATGCTCTCATTGCACTTTGCCTTTCTCCTTGGAAATACTATGTCTGTTATTCACCACTATGTCAAACATGAATTAGTGCATCTCTTCATAGACTGTAAGATCCGTGAGTACAAGGAAAATATTTTTCATTTTTTAACACAAGATCCCTAGTCCTCTTCGTAAATATTTTTGGAAAGGGAGAGGGAGGAAGGAAGGGAGAAAGGAAAGGAAGAAGGAAGGAACGATCAAACAAATGAACTCACTGTGTCACCATAAATGGGACCAAAACCTCAAAGAAAAGCTTCTCTAACAAAGGAAGAAAGACAACAGGAAAGAAATGAGGCTGCTGCTACACACATCAGATCCTCCCGTCCTCTCCCCAGGCCAGGAATCTGGACACCCAAGCAAGCCACTGAGGAGGGACAAGATTTTAGAGTGTGAGTAACATCTAATGAGCCTGCATGACTCCCCGAAGCCATTCACATTGTATATTGTATCCTTTGTAGTTTGAGTCTCCTCTTCCTTCTTGATCTCCTGGACATCAGGTAATTTCATCCTCCAAGAAGAGCTTAGACAGTTAGTTGCCTCTTCAGGAGTTCATGCTTGGGATTGTATATGAGAGAAAATCTCCAACAGTAAGCACAGCTTAACAGGGTGATGAACTTTGAGGAAGTCACTTTGCCTTTCTGAGTCTTGAAAGGGATTGATTGCTTTATGAAAATAAAACAAAAAGGACGTCTGAGATTTCAGCAAAGCGCTCCAGATGAGAGTCTGCACATGAACTGGGGAGGTCTCCACAGGAAGCCTCCATTTCCTGGCGTGGAGCTCTTGTCTGCTGCTTTGAGGTGTTTGGTACCTCACCAGCCAAAGGTACGATGATTCTCCTTTAAAGCTGGAGCCTGGTCATATAGACTAGAAGCCCCTTTCCCCAGCTCCAACTTAGCAAAGTTGAGACAGGATGACGTTGAAAGATCTCAAAACTCTTACTCCAAACCTTGCAAAGCAAGAAAAATATCAAAATTGTCTAATTTTTGACTCAGGTTTTGGATGCTAAGTATAATAGGAAAAGCCACACTGAGAGGGCAAGGCCCCCTCTCCTCTTCACAGGGACGTGGTCTTCTACAAGTTCATGGTAAATTCATTGTATAAAAGATACCTGAACCATACAATAATCCTGATGTATGGTTTATTTACACTTCAGTTCACTCATAAATGAAATGAAACATCACAAAACCTCATAGCTCATTCAACCCAGGACCTCAGACTCCAAACAAAATAAAAACATGTATACATCACACTTTGATTCTATACATTAATACATAAATGCATATTATTACTAGTAGCAGTAGTTGTTGTAGTACCATCATCATCAATGTCAAACTCCTTTTTTTCCCCACTGTGGCTGGCGGTCTTATCTGGTTTATTTCTTTTTTTTTTTGGAATCAGACCCTTCTGATTACTTTCTTGTCTTTCTACCACATTCTTCTGGTCTCAAGAAATCAGGAAAGAGGAAATTAAGGACAAAGCTTTTGAAATACTCTACTTGCTTTCCACAGAGCCAGCCCAAGTACATACCAGGTTAAGATGCTTACTATCAGATGCTCAGCTCCACATACAAGTCCCACTAGGGCAATATTTCAAAGAATTCACAATTTCCTACCAACTGTGCAGCACAGAGCTCCATGGTATATTTGTTCAGAAGAGATCAGTCAATGGCCAATGCTCGCATGCAGCCTGACTAGGCATACACTAATCCTGACAAAGCCCATTTCTGCTAAGGTCTGACTGTCAGCCTCCTTAAAAGGTGTCAGCCAGGTGTCTCCACCATACACTCAAAGAGACACACGTGGGCATCACTACTCCTCCCTCACTGTCTGGCCCACAGGTTTATAGCACTTTACTTCTTCGTCTGTAAGAATCTCAATAGAACAAATGGAAGTGGAAAAGTGGACAAGGGGTATTCCTGCTCCATACCTGGGTATATACAGAATGGCTTTACCATAGAATCTGTATGGGATATTCCCCAAGATCTTTGATGCCCTGGAGGGAACAGGGGTTACAGGAAACCCCCTCTGTTTTGGCACTGTTTCTTGTACATACTTGGCACTTAGCAAATGTTGAATGCATATGGAAGGAATGAATTAATCTTATTGAATGTCCAGTTTTCCAAAGCTTACAGAGATATTGCTTCAGTTTAGGCATGACATGCTGGCATGTGTGTGTGGTGTGGTCATTTCAGACCCAGGATCAAGAAACACTCACCCCGGGCTTCCCTGGTGGTGCAGTGGTTGGGAGTCTGCCTGCCGATGCAGGGGACATGGGTTCGTGCCCCGGTCCGGGAGGATCCCACATGCCGCGGAGCGGCTAGGCCCGTGGGCCACAACTACTGTGCCTGCGCGTCCGGAGCTGTGCTCCACAACGGGAGAGGCCACAACAGTGAGAGGCCCGCGTACCGCAAAAAAAAAAAACAAACAAAAAAAACAAAACACCCACCCCACACCTCCCAGCACAAGAGCACACACAATCCTTCCTGCCAACCAAGGTGCCTCATGAGCTAGTTTCCTCATGGAAAATGCTAAGAAAGGGGAAGCAAGCACATGCTTAGGGAAATCTATTTTGGTTTGTTTGACTTGCCACATCCTTCTTCAGTGGAAGGGACATGAAATGGAAAAGGAGGCACTGGGAACTGAGAAGCGTGGGCGTGGGGAAGAAATGCTGGGCATTGACGGAGCAGCTTACCGGCCAGAAAGCAGCAGGGACAGGCGGTCGATGGGCGTCTCGCCCTCCACGGCGTAGGTCTGCTCCATGGCCAGAGTCGAGACTTGCTCCTCGCAGCAGCGAACGATCTCCTTGTACGCTGGCAGGGGTACCTGCAGGGGCAGGCACAGCGTCTTGTAGAGGAGCTCGAACTCCTCGGGGAGGGTGTCCTCGCGCAGGCGGTACACCAGGTGTGCCAGCTGGAGCACGCAGGCAGTCGCCAGCAGGATGCTCCAGAGGACGATGTCCAGGCCGCAGGCATCCAACCAGCCCCACAGCACACAGCACAGGTAGCCCGTGCCCAGGAAGCCAAAGAGGTAGAAGCACCCATACACCCCGCTGCCCCCCATGAAGCCCAGGAGCAGGAGGCAGGTGGCCAGGTGGAAGAGAGCCCCTTCCTGGGCCCGCCTCCAGCCGACGCACAGCGGCCCGCTCCAGAGGAGCTGGCCCACTGCGCTGCCGTTGCTGCTCATCTTCGGGCCTCAAAGCCTGTTGGGCTCTAAGACTGTCCCCACGTGGGAAATTCAGGAAATGGGTTAGCCTGTCCTCTCAGATGTCATCTCACCATTGGCTTCACCCCACCATCTCCACCTTTTCTGGGAGGAATGCTTCCAGTAGCTTGGGGAATGAATGGCAGAACATAATACACTTCATGGAGAACTGAAAACCTTTCTTTCTCTTTCCCTCAGCAAGGCTCTGGCCCTCCCTGCAGAGCTCTGACAAGCGTCCACGGCTCCAAGTTTCTTAGGACGGTCTTCACATTTGGCTCTTGGCAGGAAACCTAAATTGTTCTGAGGAAAAGATAGGACTATGGGGCTGAAAACTTCAGCAGTGAGGGATAAAAAAGCAGCCACATCCTGCTCTCTGTTGTCCCCAAACAGAATGAGGAGAGCCCAGCATGGGAGGCACATTTGTGTACCATTTGGAATGCATCTCTCTTGGCACCGGAAGAAAGGGTGACCCCAGATGGATACCATGTTTGGAATTGGAATCCAAGAGGTACTGGCAGTGAGAAAAAACAGGCCAGGCACACAGGCAGGCTGGAAGAGCACTTAACATACTCCCCAGAGGACAAGATAAGACCTGGGGCAAAAGAGGCAAGTGTGTGTGTGTGTGTGTGTGTGTGTGTGTGTGTGTGTGTGTGTGTGTGTGTGAGGGGGTGGACAAAGGGAAAGTGAGCACAGAATTTACTGTCACACCTCAGGCAGGACACTGTCCAGAGCCCCCTCTGGAGGGCCGGGGGCTCTCCTGAGGTAGGAGGACACTTCAAGGTTGGAAAGTATGGGACTATTATCAGAAAAAATCCTAACAGTGAGAAGTGGAAAACCCCTTGAAAGCCTTTATGAAGTCACGTTGGAAATATGACTTTATTTGAAATAGAGGACAAGATAAGACCTGGGGCAGAAGAGGCAAGTGTGTGTGTGTGTGTGTGTGTGTGTGTGTGTGTGTGTGTGTGTGTGTGTGTGTGAGGGGGTGGACAAAGGGAAAGTGAGCACAGAATTTACTGTCACACCTCAGGCAGGACACTGTCCAGAGCCCCCTCTGGAGGGCCGGGGGCTCTCCTGAGGTAGGAGGACACTTCAAGGTTGGAAAGTATGGGACTATTATCAGAAAAAATCCTAACAGTGAGAAGTGGAAAACCCCTTGAAAGCCTTTATGAAGTCACGTTGGAAATATGACTTTATTTGAAATAGGCATTTATTTGACAACCATTAAACAAAATTAGCTATGCAAAGCAGCTTTTTGAATTCTGACTTTCTCCTGCGTGTATCTGGATCTAGTAATAGTTAATACAATGGTAATACATTGCTCAGACCATCACCCCACCCACCCCAATATTGGCAAATTATAATAACCATCACCTATTGAACACCTATAAAATGGCAGACGTAGATTAGGTATTTTACATACATATTGATTTAGTCATCACACAACCATTCCAAATAAATATTATCCTTCTTCTACATCTGAAAGAAACTCAGGTTTAGAGAGGTAACAAGTTCCCACAGGTAGTAAGTGACAGAGGCAGGATTTTTTTTTTTTTTTAATAAATTTATTTATTTATTTATTTTTGGCTGCATTGGGTCTTTGTTGCTGCCTGCGGGCTTTTGCTAGTTGCGGTGAGCGGGGACTACTCTTTGCTGTGGTGCGTGGGCTCTCATTGCAGTGGCTTCTCTTGTTGCGGAGCACGGGCTTCTAGGCACGTGGGCTTCAGTAATTGTGGCACGTGGGCTCCAGAGCGCAGGCTCAGTAGTTGTGGCTCACGGGCTCTAGGCACGCGGGCTTCAGTAGTTGTGGTGCACGGGCTTAGTTGCTCCGCGGCATGTGGGATCTTCCCGGACCAGGGCTCGAACCCGTGTCCCCTATATTAGCAGGCGGATTCTTAACCACTGTGCCACCAGGGAAGTCCGAGAGGCAGGATTTGATCTTATCTATCTGACTTATTGCTATGTCCCAAGTAGTTTGCACAGTTAGTGGAAATACAGGACGAGATCCATGACTCCTAACTCCACTCCCCCCAGAAAGTCTGAGGACGTTCAGGAACTTCTGGATGAACCTGGGGTCTACCTTGGGTCATCAATTTGAAATCTGGGAATATGCAAACACTAAACTAAGAAATGTCCCTCTGGCTTCCACATGACTCCTTGATTTTGTTTCCTTACTACCATTACTCCTACAGCCCCTGAGGTATGGGGGCGGGGACACGGGGTGGAGGCACCCAGTAACCTTCCAGAACTATTCAAGTGCTCCGATCCATGGGGACCTTTATTATACTGCTAGTAACCTAAGTAAAATTAGTGAGAAATTAGGAATTGTCAAATATGCAGAGGAGTAGAAGTTTTCAACTCAACACACATTGAGTGCCTGCTATGAGCCAAGCACTCAGAGAATCAAAGATTCCCAAGAGCTTTCACTCTATCAAGGGAGAGATACCTCAAAAAACAACCTCAATTCAGTGTGGGAAGCATAGTAACTGAGTTGAGTTTAGGAGAGGTGGCAGCCTAGAAGGAAGGTGGCATTGAAGAAGGAAGACACAGGTGCTAACAAGGAATTTGGGGTGCAGGGGTTGAATTAGCCAGGTAGAGGGAGAAGAGGATTTCTAGTTGTGAGAACAGCAGAAGAAGCATAGGCATGGAGGTGTGAAAATGTACGGCATGTTGAAAGAAGCTGGGTTTTTTTCTTCTTTAATTACAATCCCCTAACCAACAAATTTGCATCTTATTCCCTTTTTTCTAACGTTGAGGGGGAAAATCAGTGGCAAAGGAAAAGAGCTAGAGAGCTCCTGGAGAAGGCCCCATGCCCCACCCCGCCGGCCTCGCCCCCAGCCTTTCCCACAGCAACCATTTGGGTCCTTGATGTCATTTCAGCAGTGGAGTTTGGGGATTTCCATATGCTGCTTTTCTGTCACCTGCCTGCCTCCTGGCCAAGCCACCCCCTTTAGCAAGCAGCAGCTGCTCATCCTTCCACCTTAGTCATGCACCCCCTGAGCTGTCAGAGTGGCTGTCTCTGCCAGCTGTGAGCAGGGAAATGAGAAGCACAGGAACAGAGAAACAACCTAGGCTCTGCCCAGGATAGAATTTCAAAGCGGGTCATCTTTCTCAGCAAGCCTGACCAATGGGCTGGTCCTGATCCCTTAAAGAGACAGGCAGACCAACCGACTGCTGCTCTCAGCCTGCCTTCTTTGTCAGTGCACAAATGTGCTCATCTGAGCAGAAAGTACTAACATTTGTCAAGCAGTTATTGTTTCCTCATGTCTCCCCATGATACTTTATTTTTAATGGAAGAAACAAGCTCAGAGAGGTTAAGGAACATCCCCAAGGTGACAGGGATAGTATGTGAATAGGGGCTAAAGCATAGGTCATTGTGACTCTAAATTGTAGGTTCTCTGTGCTGTACCACCTTGCCAGGTACTTTGGGGAGTTAATATGTGTCCATATGCAGGCTCATTCATTGCTACCAGGGATTTGTGTATGCCGCTGGGGTGGCATAAACACCACATGCTGCCTGTAGTGACAGTGACAGTGATGCCTGTGGGGTGGGACCTATGACAGGAATACAGTGAAAAGCTGTATCTTTGTTTTTAAAACCAGGTTTGATAGAAGAAGAAAGATGTTTTTAAAACCAGGTTTGATAGAAGAAGAAAGAAAAATTGTGTGTCAGAATGGTATGTTCTTATAAGGAAAGCCACAAATATGCAGGCAGAAGCACAGTAGAAAATATTTGGGGAGAATAAAAGGAAAGACACAGAAGTCACATCATTTGTTGAGTCAATTCTATTGATTAAGCATTTACTTAGAACAAAGTATTTGTGCCAGGAACTGGGGATAGAAGATGAGGAAGACAATGAGTGAGGGAGAATGACCCAGAAAGAACTACAACCCCCAAAATACACTTATTGGGCATGTGACCAATGAGACATAAGAGGACGTGTCAGGGAGCTTCTGGAAGAAGTATACTCCCTGGTGGAGATAGTAAGGAGGCCTGCTACCTTTCATCCTGGCTTGAATACAGTTGTGTGATGATATAATGCTTGAAGCTACCACAACCATGAGATAGGAAGGGGTTCAAAGGAAGCACTGATAGGGGAGCAAAGAATTCAGGAAAAACATCACAAGGGAAGATGACATTTAAGCTGGTTTAAAAAGCCGAGTAGGTGTTCCCCAGCTAGGGGAGGGCATTCCAGGAAGGGAGAACAGAATGTGAAGTCAAGTCCAGAAGTAAAACAAAAATACATGGCATATTCTGGTAACAGAGAACAGTTTGTTATGAGTGAATCAAAGGGAACAGCAGGACACGAGGCAGGAGAGGCAGGCCAGGGCCAGATTATGAAGTCAGCCGGCTACACCATCTCTCCAAGAGTGGTCACGGACAATGGCTGGTCCGAGAGCTGTTACTGGTCCATGATGAGATATGGACAGAAACTGAGAGAACTTAAGACATCTTTATACAGTTTGACAGGAAACTTATTAGTCTGTGAATTGGAAAAAATTTAAGTAGTAGTAGTTTACTACTTGTAGTTTGAGAAACTACATGTAGTTTCACCACAGGTAGTTTTTGTTTTTCTTGTTTTTTGGGGTTTTTTTTTTTGCGGTACGCGGGCCTCTCACTGCTGTGGCCTCTCCGGTTGCGGAGCACAGGCTCCGGACGCGCAGGCTCAGCGGCCATGGCTCACGGGCCCAGCCGCTCCGCGGTATGTGGGATCCTCCCGGACCGGGGCACGAACCCGTGTCCCCTGCATCGGCAGGTGGACTCTCAACCACTGCGCCACCAGGGAAGCCCTCACCACAGGTAGTTTGAGAAACACTGGGCTTGGTGCTTTTAATGCTTTCCTAATACAGTTATTAAAATCGAACACAGGCATGATTCTAGGCATTGGACACATACTGCTGAGTTGATCTTAGGCAGACACTGCTGGTTCCTTATCCATTTCCCCTTTTTCCCCCAGTGTATGGAACTCTGATTTTGCTTGGGAGATGTATAAAGGAGGGTGGGCTTCTCTCCCAGTTGCCAGGGCCTGAAATAAGACTGGTCAAGGGACTTCCCTGGTGGCGCAATGGATAAGACGCCGAGCTCCCAATGTGGGGGGCCTGCGTTTGATTCCTGGTCAGGGAGATAGATCCCATATGCATGCTGCAACTACGAGTTCCCATGCCACAACTAAGGAGCCCACCTGCTGCAACTAAGACCCGGTACAACCAAATAAATAAATAAATATTTTTTAAAAAACAATAAAAACTGGTATCAAAAAGACTTCCAAGTTAAAAAAAAAAAAAGACTGGTCAAATCCAAGCACGATATCCCATTCCCCACTATGGCAACTAGTTTAAGAGTGGACATGTGACCAATGAGACATAAGAGGACACGTGTGTGGGAGTATCTGGGGAAAAGTATACTCCCTGATAGAGACAGTAAGGAAGCCTACTACCTTTCATCCTGGCTTGAATACAGCTGTATGATGATGTAATGTTTGAAGCCACTGTACCCATGAGATAGGATAGGCCTAAGGATGAGAAGGTTAAAGAGGAGAAAAACAGAA
Organism: Physeter macrocephalus; assembly: GCF_002837175.3. Lineage (NCBI taxonomy): Eukaryota > Metazoa > Chordata > Mammalia > Artiodactyla > Physeteridae > Physeter > Physeter macrocephalus. The sequence continues at coordinate 94,669,897 of NC_041214.2, read as the reverse complement.
CAAGCCTTGGTTCTTCAAAGTATCACTGAGCCATTGTCTCAAATCTGAAACTTTCAACCTTCAGACTTTATGTCAGGAGATAAATTACATTTATTGCTTAAGTCTCTGTAGTTGGGTATTCTGGTACTCGCAGTTGAAGGCATTCAGATTCCGATCTCCCTAAGGATCTCTGTAAGGACTACTCTTCAACCAACAGTTCTCCGAACATCTGCTGATTGTTTTATTCTATGAAAACTGAACGTCATATGACTTGTTATGTGCTACCAGTAATTTTCTCTCAAAAGTCTGAGTAAACTGAGAGGAATTGCTCCTCTAAACTCAATTTGACCATTCAGGATGACTTGGTTGTTAAGTGAATACAATGATTTAGTGCAAAGTTGGTTGTCTACTCAATACCCATTTACCATTTACCACTTCCTCCTTGTAACAGAATTCCAGTTTTGTTCTGATATCTCACCTACACGTGGATCCAAGGAGGAAATCCTGTTTAAGCCAGTCAGCAAAGGGCATTCTGTTGACAATTATTATTGGTCCATAAAAATACACATAACCTAATTTGGCTCAATCAGACCAAAAAAAAGGGGGGTGGGTGCAGGGACTTCATGCCTTAGGAATGATTTCTCTTTCCTCTGCTGCACTTGAACAAGAAAGCACATTATTAGCTTCATTAGTCCTAGGAGAGAGCTCTGAGATGAAAATAACTTGAGTTTTGGATGGCACCACTGAGCCTTGATATCACTGCATCTATAGCTTGCCCTAACCCTGGACTGCCAGTTATGTGTTTCCCTTGATGAGGATTTTGTATTACTTAGCTGTCAAAAGCACCATAATTAACACAGATAGAACTACCATCTAACAGTTTATAATAGCTAAAGAAAGAAACACTGGGTATAGTCACACATGCACTCTTTTAAGGAAAATATTTATCATAGCACTGAATATTCAACTTTATATTTTTATAGCTTATATACATATATCCAGCAGACTATAAGCTCTTTGAGAGCAGGCCATGTCTTACTAATCTTTGTTCACTACTTAGCACATAGTTGGCATTTAGTATATCCTCAGTAAATGGTGAGTCAAGCAGCCTCTATTCTTGAGGACAGGGGATATGTCTGTTTCACACATAAATACTCAACACTTAGGGCAGTTCCTTGCACATAATAAGCTTTCACTAAATATGTAATGAATGAATAGATGAATTTACAACTATGAATATATGATGTTTATATTAGACACCTGGTACAGGAAAGAACATTGGGCTTTTGGGCTTGAACTCTAATGACCAAGACTCACATCCCAGGTCACCAGACATTTAACCAGAGCAACTTCCTTAACCTGAGTGCCTGTACTCACCTGTAAAATGGGGATTATAGTTTCTCCATCACCCTCACATCAGACCTGCAGAAGGTATAGTTAACCTAATGGAGACCTTGCTTAGGGACATGGTCCTGTTCTTATCAACCTTCAAGGCAAATGTTTCACATTAGACGAAGGGAACTAATTATAGACAATACTGTGAATGTATCTGTATTGAGATTTTGGGATGTATTGTGAATAGCAGGGGCTTAGCAAAGAGGTATGTGGTGGTCAGAATGTGGTGATCACCTATTAGGAAGCTAAGTTCTTCATTTTTCAAATTATTGTGGTGACATCTATTACTTTTAGTACCAAAATGCTGCACATGATTTCTAGGAAGGCTTAAGCACTAGGGAAGGGTGGGCAGAGGGTCTTGTGAGATGTACTTTTAACTATGGCAGATGTCAAGAAGGGTGTGTGAATTCTTTACAAATCAGGTGAGCGTGTCAAACTGGCAAAGGCTGAAAATAATTAAACTTGCTAAGAGCTTAGGGAAACAGGCACCCACAGGTACTAAGGTATTATAAATGGGCACCCCCTTTCTAGAAATCAGTCAGGCAGTACTCATTCAAAGCCTTGAAAACTCTGGCCCATCCTTAGTTAAATGATTAGTAAAGACACTTATAAAGATTTTCCTATGGAAACTACCATTGCAGTATTATAATGGAGTAGCAAAAAAATAAAAATAAAAAGTAACATACATGCAGAAAGAGATAAATGGCAAGAAGGTCACCAAAAAGTGGCCATATTGTAGACTGGTGGGATTTCAGGTGACTTCTTTCTTTCTTCCTTACATGTCTCCATAAAACCAGCCAGCAAAACAATGTATTTTAAAATCAGAAATAATTTAGGTATCTGTTATGTATCCTGTTCAATTCTGAGACCCAATTCCTAGAAGGGTATCTGACACACAGCAGGCATTCTATAAAACATTTGATTGTTGAATGTATGTAGATAGGGAATTGGTAAGCCATAGAGTAGATTTATACATAGCTACTACAACTCATATTGTAGAACTGAACTCACAGGTGGTAAAATATATTAAGGGGAGAAGGCAATTAATATTGTGATTGCATTACAAATATGTAGTATAGAAAAATGATCTAATTTTTGTTTTAGAAAAATGTATAAGAAAAGTTTGGAACAGCAAAAATTAACATTGGGAGATGATAAAGTTAGGGATTTTCTTTTTTTTTCCTTTGTAGTCCCAGGACATATTCAAGCAGAACCTGGATAACCATCTGCCAAGGATCTGTATTGGCTCGGAAGTTGGTTCACATCATCTGCCTTAGGAGTCCAAGATTCTATTCTTCACCCTAAAAGAATGCTCTGAAAACTATAAAGTGCTTACTATCAATAAAATAAAAACTCTACATCCAAACGAATATTAAAGTGAAAAATATGAATACAGACTCAAAGAATTAGAGAATGTTAGTAACACTGAATGTTACCATGCCAAATGCTTTATGTACACCATTTCAATGCGTATGCACAATCTTGTAACTTAGGTATTGCTACTCTCCCTGTTTTTTTCTTTCAGATGAGAAAAACAGACACAAACGGTTGACTTGCTTGCGGTCACATAGCCAGCTGTTGAACTCAAGTCTGTCACACTTTGAAGCCATGCTCTTAATTAACTAGGAAGGAATCTTAGGGAACATTTTAGTTCAGCTCTTTTGTAAGAGGCAATTTTCCAATCTTGATACATGAACCCTACATATTCACTTATTTATGTTTCTCAGTGTCTTTTGTTGTTGAGATCTAAAACTCCATTTACTTGAAGACAGAATATGACCATTGTCTCGTTAGCTCATAAGCAGCTAATAGGACCACAGGGCTTGTATTACAAGATTTGTTTATACCACAGTCATCCCTCAGGATCCTGGGCGATTGGTTCCAGGACCCCTGTGGATACTGAAATCTGCATTTGCTCAAGTCCATTATATATTGATAAAATGGTGTAGTTTTTCTATATAACTTAAGCATATCCTCCTATATACTTTAAATCATCTCCTGATCACTTACAATACATAATAAAATGTAAATGTTATGCAAATACTTGTAAGTACAATGTAAACAGTTGTAAACACTATGTAAATAGTTGAAAAAGCAGCAAACTCAAGTTTTACTGGAATTCACCGCCCCCCCCCACCCCACCCCGTACGCGGGCCCTTCACTGTTGTGGCCTCTCCCATTGCGGAGCACAGGCTCCTGCCTCAGCGGCCATGGCTCACAGGCCCAGCCGCTCCGCGCATGTGGGATCCTCCCGGACCGGGGCACGAACCCGTGTTCCCTACATAGGCAGGCGGACTCTCAACCACTGTGCCACCAGGGAAGCCCCTCCCCCAATATTTTTGATATAAGGTTGGTTGAATCCACAGATGAGGAACCCACAGGTATTTTTTTTTTAATGTCTTTATTGGAGTATAATTGCTTTACCATGGTGTGTTAGTTTCTGCTTTATAACAAAGTGAATCAGCTGTACATATACATATATCCCCGTATCTCCTCGCTCTTGCGTCTCCCTCCCACCCTCCCTATCCCACCCCTCCAGGTGGTCACAAAGCACCGAGCTCATCTCCCTGTGCTATGCGGCTGCTTCCCACTAGCTATCTATTTTGGTAGTATATATAAGTCCACGCCACTCTCTTTGTCCCGGCTTACCCTTCCCCCTCCCCGTGTCCCCAAGTCCGTTCTCTACATCTGCGTCTTTACTCCTGTCCTGCCCCTAGGTTCTTCAGAACCTTTTTTTTTTTTTAAGATTCCATATAT
>NC_041214.2:94632242-94665701 GCF_002837175.3 Physeter macrocephalus | reverse complement strand
ATAACTCAATTTCGTTTCCTTTTATGGCTGAGTAATATTCCATTGTATATATGTGCCACATCTTCTTTATCCATTCATCTGTCAATGGACACTTAGGCTGCTTCCATGTCCTGGCTATTGTAAATAGAACTGCAATGAACATTGTGGTACATAACTCTTTTTGAATTATGGCCACAGGTATTCTTTAAGAAAAATAAATACATAAACACCATGTGAGGAACACAAAAAGAAACACACCTAAAGACTTTTGACCAGGGATATTCTTTTTTTTTAATAAGTTATAAATACTTTTTAATTTATCAATGTTCATCAAAGAGCTCCCAAAGTTATTAAATCTTCATTTTTTCAGGAATTATTCATTCCCAGAGCAGACCACCTGCAGAAAAAGATGTATTTTAGAAAGTCAGATTTCAAGCATCATGTCAGACCTATGGAGTCAGGGAATTAAGATGCTAGAAATGAATGCCTCAGCTGAGGACTATTAACTAACTGCCACAATTATTCTAAACCAGTCATGAAATAAAAGATCCACATTTTAAAATTCTAGTTCTGTTTAAATAAAAACATCACGGAAACTGTTCAATCCATTACAAGGTTTAACCTTTAAAGTCTTTGTTGAAGTAAAAACTATACATTTATTTATTTTCTCAAAAACATCTTCCACAAAAGACTAAGGGAGTTTACTTTTGCAGATACTAAAGAGAAGAGACCTGTAGCCTCCTCCGTTCTGACTCAAGTGTTTGGCAAAGGTTCATGAAGTGGAAGGCAGAAGGTCAGCTCTACACAGGCATTTCCTGTGGAAAGTTACTCAATCCCAAGGGCAAAGTAAGGGTAACACTTCTGAAATGAATTTGGAAAGATCAAAAAGGGAGAGCCGCAGAGGATGGGGTTGCTGGTGTACCAGGCTTCTCTCCAGACAGCTGGCAGCCCCGCCACCCCCACCCCCATCCCCCATCCCAGAACACAGGAACAATGCTATAAAGGTAACTGAGTAATTTGGGCTAGCCAACTCTTCAAGTCTAATTCAAGCGCTTCCCTCACCTAGCTATTCCCTGCATTTGGTTTAGAAAAGAAGATAAGCCTTAACAACAATATAAATATATAAACTCTCTTTTCTAAAGCTCAAAGGAAGAATACACTTAAAGATAAGCAAAAATGAAGCCACTCAACATTTCAAGAGATAGCAGTCTATATAGCATTGCTACCGCTTTGTTACCAGATACTATACATCAGGAGGGGCTACCCACTGAAAGCCTCTGGGTACAAAGTCCTTGACAGAAGAGACCCTGTGTCATCTCATCTTGGCATTTTCTAGAGTTTTAAACAATAGATATCTATTGAATGAATAAATGTTCAAATAGCAGAAATGACCCTTTTTCTTGACTCTCAGGATCATATTTTCATACATCATCAGTTGTCTCTGTGTGTGTTCTGTGTGTGTGAACTACTAAGTTCAGTTAAGCTTAATAAATACTGAGTATCACCACCTCTCAGTGCCGGTCCTTTAATTTCTTTCAATGATTTTAGCCCCCGAGCTGGATTCTCTAGGTTCCTCCTGGCTCCTAAAGGCAGAAAGATACCAGCTGCCATTTCCTCTTTACATTTCTAAGCAGGTTTTAGGTTCCTCTAGTTTCTCTTTCAGTAAATGAAGCAGTCAAAAGATAGAAGTGACTAGAATCACCACCATCACACCCTGTTTTTCCTTAGTAGTTTTCAAGTCTCTGCCTTGGCTGCTATTAAATCTTTAGACAATTTATATTTATTTATACTATCCCTACTACGTCTTCAGCTTAAGCCAGTGGTTCTTAAAGAGGGGGACACTTGAAAATTATCTAGGAGCTTCTGAGTCAACCGGTACAGTTCAGGGCTCAGGCTTGTGAATTTTGGAAAACATTCCTCGGGTGATTATAAAGGTACACTTACTTTCATACTAAGTCCAATTTACTGGATTCAAGGTACAATTAAGATCTATCTTATTTAGAAAATAACATTAAAATCTACAAAGGTTTTTGAATTAAGGAAGTTTCATGAGCATTACTGGGAAGATCTAAGATTGCAGAATATTTTTCCTTTGAAGCTATCCTTGGAAAAATGTGGTCTAATAGTCTAAGAGATACCAATTTAGTTAAGTTTATCTTATAACAGTGCAGACAGTAGCACTGGATTTTACCTTACAGTCACTGACCTGGTTACTGAGTTATATACACCTATGCATTTCAACAACAGGTCTTTGTAATTAGCATTCAAAATAAAGTTTTAGGATTGAAGTTCAAGACTATGTGTAATCCTAAAAATGAATATGTTGGAATAAAATCTCATTAAGTGCAAGGAGTGAAGTATAAAGTGCTTGAGACTTGGAGAGTAAAAAAGACCTAGATTCTAGTTTGAATGCCACCACCTATCCACTCTTAACTTGAGAAAGTCTCTTTTTTGACTTCACTGTCCTTCCATTTCCCCATGGGGGCCAGGGAAATAGGACACCTGGGACCAATGTAGATCCAAACACCTGTTCTTCCTCCAAAAGTAGTATTATGCTGAAAATTTTAAAATGATTATTTTCAATTCTTGGAAAGGCCCTATGTGGATTCAGATTCTTCTTTTTGTAACCAGAATTCAAAAATAATCAGGACATATATTAAACAGACCTCAATAGAATGTCTGATATCCATGACTCCCAAGATATGGCTCTTCTGTTCTGGTTTCTCTTTGACAGTTTACAAAGCCTATTCACACATATATCATTTAATCATCATAATGACTCTAATGAAGCAGTTTGGTCATGTACTGTTCTCTCTCCTTTACACATGAGAAAACTAAGGTTCAGAAAGTTAAGGACTTGCCCAAGATCGTACAATCAGTTAAACGTTAGGTCTTCTAAGTCCAAAGCTCTTGCATTTTCTTTTATACACAAATGAAGTACACAGGAATCACTCTTACTCTCTGTCCCAATAACATAGAAAACCATGATATCTTCTGGTCCTCATGAATATATGCTAGTTATAGAAATAATTGTATCATCTGTGAGGTCCACATGAAGTCCAAGAGACTTCTGATGCTCCTAAAAATTAGCATTTTAAAAAATCACCCTTTTTGTCAAGGCAGGCTTAACCCTAAGCAACAGCCAACAAAACTGACTAGGAAGAAAGTTAGATTAGGAACAAGGAAATCATGTACAAATGCTGAGATTTCATGTCTTTGAAATAATCAATAGTTATACTTTTTAAGAACAGCTCCCCACAACCATATTTACTTATTTTACAAAATGATTCACCATGGGATTTCTTTAAATAACCATCTAATCTTAAAGGCACTTAAATATATCTTGCATACACAGATATCATACCATGTGTAAAATCACAAAATATATTATGGTTCTTTTTATAAATGAAAAAAGTGAAATCCAGACAGGATTAATGTCTTGATGAATATAGATGTAGCTAACGTAAAACACGTGCTAAGCTAGAGAACAGGAGGACCAAAGTTAAGCCTCAGGACTTCCAGCCTAGACTGTTTTCCACTACACAGTGATACTTCTTATCAGCTGGGGACAGGTTCCTTATCCCTCCTTTTTCACAGCTCAGTGAGGAAGACTGGCCACATGTAAAATTCCAAAGAGGCAGGAAAGAGGTGAAAGGGAAAGAAGCCAGACTCTCTATTACTCCTACATTGGTATGTAGCCTTGGCATGATCTCTCAGCTATTATTCAGTTATAAGTGGTGGTGTGGTGTGGATCTTATGGGGGAGTAAGGGCACCAAGCAGAGGGAACCTCTGGAGACAGAGGTTCCAGTTCTGACCCTGCCTACAGGAAGTCACTTCATATCTATAGGCCTTAGTTTCCTCATTTATTGATTTAACAATCCTCTATTGAGCACCTACTATGTGCCAGGCACTGTTACTGGTCCTGGAGGTATGCCAGTGAGTAAACAGAAAAGTCTCAGAACTTACATTCTAATTGAAGTAAAACAATTCGGATGATAAATAAATACAAAATATGCAGGCAATGGTGTAGCCTAGCCACTAGCCATATGTGGCTATTAAAATAAAAAACCTAACATACAAAAAATTCAGTCCCTCAGCTTTACTAGCCACATTTCAAGGGCTCCACAGCCACATATGGCTAGTGGCTACCATACTGCATAGTGCAGGCACAGAACGTTTTCATTACCACAGAAAGTTCTACTGGACAGTGCCAGGATAGTGATGGGGAACGGATGCTATTTTAAATGGAATGTTGAGGGAAAGCCTCTTCAATTAGGAGCTTGAAAACAGATCTGAAAAGAGATCTGAAGTGAGGGATTAAGTCAAGTTGCTATCTGAAGGAAGAGGTCTCAAACAAAAGGAGATAATTTATTTGTGGTATTGTTGTATACACATCACTTAAGGTCCCTTTCAGCATTAAAATTTGAATTCAAAGTTCTTCAAAAAATGGTCTGAGGTTTTAGTTTTATTAGAATAAAGCATGGTACAAAAGAAACAGCAACAATTCCATTTCTGATTTGCAGAAAGCAATGATTCCATGTGCTGCCTACTCCGTATTTAAAAACACTTCCTAAAAACTCACAAGATTAGAAACAAAAAATAGAGAACATTTCCCTTTTAAGTCAGACAACTGAATATTTTGAACTTCCTAAGCCGTGATTCCTCTGTCTCTAACATAACTCTAAAGGCTCTTGCCAAGCCCTTTCTTGAAAGCTTAATTCTCCCCTTCCCAAATCCACCAAACACCTCTAATTTTTTTTTTTTTTTTTTTTTGGCTGCACCACGCATCATGCAGTATCCCTACCAACCAGAGATCAAACCCAGGTCCCCTGGAGTGGAAGCGTGGAGTCTTAACCACCAGACAGCCAGGGAAGTCCCACCCCTCTCAATTTATTAGCATCATTTACTCCGTACACTAGAAACTGAGACGATATCTTTCCAGTGATACTTAGGCATGTTAGATTAACCAGGTGAACTACCTTTCAGACATAATGCTGCCCAATGATCGCTAAATCTGTAAAGCAATACACAAATTTGAAGCAATCAGCCTATGTATTACCTTCCCAATAAGACAGTAGCATGCTCACCATTTCATATCTTAAATCCCAGGGCTTTCATGCATTCCTTGTGGGCCTCAATTAGGTGTCCACAGTTCTCTTCTCCTTTCTCAATGATGCTATAAAACAAAATGTACTTGTTATCTAACAAAGTAGGCACTAATCACATTAGTGGTAAATAAGCATGCAAGATAGTGATGGGGAGTGAGGCCGAACACAGATCTCACTGAATACAACTGGAGTTTTAAAGAATGCTATTATACCAAATGGCTTTGTTTTATTGGCCCTTGTGATACTTCCTTGCCCATGAAAATGTCCCACAGATAACTAGTTTTGGGGGGGCATGGAGGAATCTGATTAGAAGAAATAATTATGCATATTAAATATTACCTCTAGACAATATCCAAGGAATAATACCTCTCTATAATGAAATAAACTGAAAAGTTAATGTTAAGTGGACAGAAAGAAGAGCTTAATTTTTTGCCTATCCCAGAGGAATTAAATTTTTTATTCTGCTCTACATTCAAATACACCTAAGTAAATCTACTTCTAACCACAAGACACCCAACATAAAGAGCAAAAAACATTTGGCTGCCAAGAGCAGCCTGATGAGCCCAACTCCTGATGATCAAAGAACTTTTTACTTGTAAAATTCACAAAGGAAAGACTAGGACCACACAGCTTTATTTCTAAGGGCCTGAAAATGTAATTTTAGCAAAGAATCAAGTTAAGCCAAATTCAACTACAAAAAAAAATTGACTCCTGACTCTAGATATTTGGGGAGAAGCCATAGTGGTCAGAGGTAATTGATGCAGAAGTAATTTAAAGAAAGGTAGGTTCTCCTTCCTTCTAAATCCTACATATCCTTCAATAACTTTAAGGGCTGTCTGCTTGGGAGAGCAAGCTCCTTATGAAACTAATAGCTAGCCCTCCCTGATTGTTTACTGAATGCTGTAAATACTGTGCTAGGCACTTGATGTGGCTGATAGCACAGTAATCCTGGAGGCAGATACTTTTATTAGGCCCATTTTACAGATATGAGGCAGATATGTTAAATAATTTGCTCAAGGTCACAAAGCTGGTTGGTGGACCAGAATTCAAACCCTGACACTGGATCCCAGACTCTTAATCATGATACAATAATATCTGAAGGTTCAATAATACTTACTGTTAAAGTGTGTAAGTATAGTTACCGATCATAGTAGTCTTTCAATTCTCCCTTCACAGTATTATTTGCAAAGTATTGAGTATTAATAAAAAGCACTGAGCTCCTACAACTTTATTCCCCCTCTATGCCACTTATGATCTCTTTACTTTCTATGTGAGGACAAAAAGGGGCTGGAGGGAGAGGTGTACATTCACATTATCTGAAGATTTCTTCTGAGATTTGTTCCACAATAGAGGCTGTATACCAGCGGTCCCCAACCTTTTTGGCACCAGGGACCAGTTTTGTGGAAGACAATTTTTCCACAGGGTCGGGGGGGTGGGGTGGGTAGGTGTTGGTTCAAGCTGTAATGCGAGTGATGGGTGAATGGTTCAGGCTGTAATGAGAGCAATGGGGACCTGCCGAGCGGCAGATGAAGCTTCCCTCGCCCGTGGCTCGTGGCTTGCTGTGCAGCCCGGCTGGGGATCCTTGCTGTATAGAATAAGAAAAAACAAAACCTTTTGCGGGTTGATGGTATTTTAGATGTACTATTCTCAACACTATAATGTCATCTATGTCATAGCCTGGTTGATTTTTAAATCATCTACCTAAAAGGGGTGGGGTTAAGGGGATCTTCCCTACTATTAAGAAACGTACCCTGTCCTGTGTCCTACGATGTCTAATTTTGGAAGAAATTACCAGAAAACTTACTCTTTGACACTGCCAAACCTGGTACAGCAATCATTAACTTTAATGCTCCATTAACTTTAAGCTCTTTTAAATCAAGCAGCATCTTTTCCCGTTTCTACGTCTTCGGACCTAAGGCAGTGCTTGACCTATAACAGATGCTCAGAAACCCTTTGCAGTAAAGAATAAACGGACGGGGCTTTCCTGGTGGCGCAGTGGTTGAGAGTCCGCCTGCCGATGCAGGGGACACGGGTTCGTGCCCCGGTCCGGGAAGATCCCACTATGCCGCGGAGCGGCTGGGCCCGTGAGCTATGGCCGCTGACCCCGCGCGTCCGGAGCCTGTGCTCCGCAACGGGAGAGGCCACAACAGTGAGAGGCCCGCGTACCGAAAAAAAAAAAAAAAAAAAAAAAAAACGGACGAAGCGAGCCCGGGTCAATCCGATCTCTCTCCAATCCCCTCATTCCCCTCATGTTTCCCCAGCCTGAGCTATAGGCTCAGTCTACAGACAGCTGACTGCGAAGCCTACAGGGCTCTACAACCCTCAAGAGCGCCGCACGACAAAGCGAGGGCCACGACCAGCTCCAAGCGGGTCAGAGGCGCCCGAACGCAGCGCGCGAAGCCTGCCGGCCGCCCCCTCCCTGACTGCGCACTGACCACGCATCGCGCGCCTTCTTGGTCTCCGGGCAGGCGCAGCAGGGCTTCAGAGGCTTCTTCTCCTGCGACTCAGATGGGGCAGGGCTTGCGGCCGCCAGACCCGGCATTTTTCGCGCCAAAAGCAGCAACTAGTACGGACACCCTAAACTCTCCAACCTCCGCAAACGCCGCCGATTAGCCCGCAATCACTTCCGTCAGTCGCTGTGAAAAGAACAGGAAGTCCTACCTCCCTCTGACAATTGGGGGTGGGGGAAAGGAGAAGAAGGAATAAAAAGGGAAAAAAAGGCGCGTGCGCAGAAGAGGCAAAATGAAGCCAATAACGCGAGAGCGCCTCTTCCGCGCAGGCGCAGAGAGGGGAGATTGAAAGTGTTGCGAGTTTGTAAATCGACTTGGGGAGGACCCACAAAGGATGAAAGTAAGAGATATCTCAACCCTACACCCACCACGCATGTTGAAAACCGAAGCCCGAGAAGGTGAAATGACTTGTCCACGCGAAACAAGAGAAACCACTAGCGAAAGCCAGTTCCTCTTGAATATCAGATTAGTTCCCAGTATTTTATGCTCAGCATTATCTGCCTTTTTATTGTCCTCTCCACCCCCCTTCACTTTGAACAATCCAATTCACAAGTTTTGAAAAAAAAAAAACTCCTCTGCTACTCATACCTCACCCCACACGCTTTAAATCCTCAGCTAGTTGGTATTTATAGCTCCCTCTCCAACTGATTTGATTTCAGTATGAATATACAGAAATATACAGGGCAAATATACCCGTCACAGGGCAAATATACCCGTTAGAAAAATGCATTTTCCTCGTCATTTCTCAAATTCAGTTAACACCTATCTACCTAAGTAGATAAGTAAACTGGTGCCTACGTTATTTAGAATATAATGCCCATAACCATTGCGTTTTTTTCTGCAGAGAATTGTTGGAGAAAGAATGAACTTATTTTTTAAAGCAGGACTAACAGGCGTTCGTAAAATAGCTGCCTAGGGATAGATATTTTGGGTAATCAAACTTTCAGTATCACCTAACCGAGGTTTGTTTCTGTATTTCAGAGATTTAGCTCAGGGAATCCTGAGGTGTGTCTGTGAACTGGTGCCGTGTAGGAGTAATTTCTATGTGTGTATTTTCGAAGATACTAAAACCATCCCCATTTCGTCATCTAAAAACTACTAATTAGCATGATTTTTACTTCATTCTGCATTGATATGTTTAATAATACAACATCCTGCCCTTACATTCTCCTGAAGTCACCCATGTCTACTATTCTTTCAATTAGCCGTCCACTCCCATTGTTCCGTTATCTTGCTACTCAAAGAGTGCTTCTTGAACTGGCAACGTGGACATCGCTTGGAAATGTAGTATACTATAAACACAGTTCAACAAATCAATGGGGAAAATAAAATAAACTGGAAAAAATTAAATTCCACATCTAGATGTGAAAGGTCAAACTAAGAAATTAATAGAAGATAGTAGAGGAGATTATCTTTATACCAAGGGGGGAACAGCCTGTTTGACGACATTGCAAAAGAACAAATTGTAAGTAAAAAAATTGATGAAGTTAATTACATGAAAATAAAGGCTTGAGGATTTACAAAGGACATGCTAAATTATTTAAACTGTTACCCATACCTGCCCCTAAGAGCTAAAGGATCCTTGCCTTGATTTATCTCTTTGCTTATTTCAAAGCACCTGGTATTTGTCAAAGATGTAAAACAAAGATGTTTTACAGCTGTAATTCCAGAAACGTGCAGTGGTCAACCAACCTGAACCGGCTCTGAGTTCACCACAGAAATGTTTCTGCGCACATGAAAGCTGGCAGTGTCCAAAAGTTACTTTTGCTTCATTACTATGCTAAAATCTCCACCCAGTGGGGAAACTTGCACTTTGCTAGGCACAATCCATGCAGTGTGCAAAGAAGTGTGGAAGAATGCATGTGCCCCAGTTGCCCCTGAAAATCTCCCTCCATTTCCTAGAGCCTTGATTATGTCCCTGCCTCCTAACCACTTAAAATTCCTTTACTCCCCTCCCCTGGGGGAGAATGTATATTTAGGGCACAAGCTCTCCACCATTCCTTGATCAATGAATAAAGTTTCTGCTCTGCTATACCAAACCCGGGTTCATTTGATTGGCATTTGCAACTATAGGCAAAGGACCCATTGAGGGGTCACTGACCTGTTGGGGATCTCTAACAAAATAAGGAGACCATTAGACTGATGTGGCGCTAATGCTATGGCGACCTACATAATCAAACCAAAATTTAAGCCTATAAATGCCTCAAGGTTAAAAAAATCAAAATGCTAAAGGCAACCAATCACAAGCAGCTAACTAGCCTTTAAGCTGTAGCCAATAATTAATTGCCTTACTTTTCTTCCACCTTTTTTCTATAAAAGCCTCTCCCAGAACTCCTGTTGGTGAAGCTTTCCTAACCACTTCTAGTTTGGCGCTTCCTGATTGGAATCAATTTTTCCTCAATTGAACTCTTAAAAATTTTAATATGCCTCAGTGTCTTTTAACAGACACTGTAGACAAAGTTAACAAATAGATGACGAACTGGTAAAAGATATTTGAAATATCTAAATCCAACATGGGATTAATGTCTAAAATACTTATGGAACTTAGTAACAATAAGAGAACAGCAACCTCAATAGAAAAATGGAGACGAGATATGAACAGACAATATATAGAAGCAAAAATACTCAAGCAAATTTTTTTGTTTGTTTCTCTGCCTATTTAACACAGGAGAATACGTAGAATATGTAGAAAAGAAAATCCAAGGTCAGCACTCACAAAAAGGGCTGTTCCAAGAGTACTAATCATAAAAATGGAAAATAAAACAACAATGAGGTATCACTTTACACCCATTAGACTGAAATTAGATTAGTACTTGCATAATGCCAAGTACTGATGAGTATGCAGGAATCCTTGGGAATGGAGACTGGTCCTGACATTTTGGAAGGCAGTTAGGCAGTATCCAGTTAATTTAAGAATAGGTGCATATCCTATGACTCAGCAGTTCTATTCCTGGATCTATATTCCAAAGAACTTCCCAGCAAGTCCATAAGGGAACATGTTACGGGGATCATTGTCACAGCATATTTAAGTAGCAGGGAACTGGAGGCAATCTGGGCACTCATCACTGGGGAGGTAGATAGGGAAATGTGGAGTACAGGGTCCAAACTACAAGAAATTGACAACATACCCACATAGTAAAATGCACGCATTTTAAAAATAGCATGGGTAGTGGAAAAAAGTCAGAAAGAGAATAAATACATAGCCCAGTACTATTTGCATATATTTAAAGAAGGTGTGCAAAAACAAAAATATGTGTATGAACACATGTGTGAAATTATTTGCTTATTTAAACAGAATGGTTGCCTGTAAGGAGAGGCAAGTGGGGGCAGAGAATAAAGATAAATGCAACTAAAATACCCTTGCAGGGACCAATGATGATCATGTGTCATGCACAGAGGAGGACAATTAAGTCCTGCACCTGAAGACCAAGGACAACTATGCTGGTTGCATCCTGCTCTATGCAGTTTGGAAAACACTGCTTTATGGGGTAGAAATGGAATTTAATTATTTTAATGTCCTCTTTCACTACACTTTTAGGTGGTGTGGAACAAAGAGACTACACTTTGAGGTGGTGTGGAAAATTTTATTCTAAGGGTTAAGCCACTTCCTTGCTTCTAAGTAAAAACAATCATTTTGTCATAAAGAGGTACTGTGACTTTCTAGAAGATGTGTGGTCATCTTGTCATACTCATTTTGGGCCCCCAACTGTAGTTAGCACATGAGACACAGCATAACTGCTTTTTACTCAGACAAATTATTCCCCCAAAGCTTTATTTTGCCCTGTTGCTGCCAAGAATCTAGAAGCACTTTTTTCCACAGAAAGATCTCCCTTAAATAAGCAGAGAAACAAACAAAAACAAATACAAAAGAAAATGTTGTTTGGACTGATTTTTCCTTTTAGTTCTGTCCAGTAACTCATACTGGCACTAATAATTCTTTTTTTCATCACTTTAAAAAATATTTATTTATTTATTTTGGCTGTGCTGGGTCTTAGCTGCAGCGTGTGGGATCTTTGTTGCAGCATGCAGGATCTTCAGTTGCGGCATGCATGTGGGATCTAGCTCCCCAACCAGGGATCGAACCCGGGCCCCCTTCATTGGGAGCTCAGAGTCTTACCCACTGGACCACCAGGGAAGTCCCTGGCACTGATAATTCTTCACAGAGAGCCCAGATTTTTTTTTTTTTTTTTTTTTTTTTTTTGTGGTATGCGGGGCCTCCCTCTGCAGCCGCTCCGCAGCATGTGGGATCCTCCCAGACCGGGGCACGAACCCGGTTCCCCTGCATCGGCAGGCGGACGCGCAACCACTGCGCCACCAGGGAAGCCCGCAGATTTTTTAGAATGTGCTCACTTAGAATGAATAATCAGTTGAAATGACAACATAATCTTCAACTACAGTACCTTCCATATATGTAGGACTGTTGAGTTTGTGAACCATCATTTAATCTTCACAGTAGTTGTGAAAACAAGCAGGGACCCTTTGGGGCCCTCCCAGGTACAAAAGCCTTTCTAGGTCCTTGTTTCTTGTTTATAGGAAAAAGGCTTCAGCCTCCTAGACTTTCCCTGAGTCCCAAAGTACAGATTCAGATAGTTAGTGATTAGAACAATAGGGTCACAAGACTCCTAGTTCCTCCTAAAAGGATATACATAACAACCTGATACAGATCTGAGTCCCATTACAGGAACTAAGGCCCCCACCCAGGTGGAGGATGGTAGCTTCAGCCTGAGCACAAGCACAGGGGACCCCAGACTGGTTGGAACCACAAGGCTGATGATTAAGATTCTTGGAACACCACCCTGTTACCTCACCACCAACCAATCAGAAGAAAGTCACACACCCTGTGGCTCTCCCCGCAAATTTGCCTTTAAAAACTCTTCCCTGAAACGCATGGGGGAGTTCACGTCTTTTGAGCATGAGATGCCCATTCTCTTTGCTTGGCCCTTGTAATAAACATTTCTCTGCTCCAAACTCCAATGTTTCAGTTTGGTTGGCCTCACTGTGCATCCGGCACATGAACTTGGGTTCAATAACAGTTGAATGTGTTATCTACATTTATAGCTGAGACTATTGAGGTTCATAAATGGACATGATTTGTTCAAGGTCACATAACTTGTGACAGTTCTGAGTCTCCACATCTTCTCCCTCTAAGGTCTGTGGTCTATCTACTATTTCACTTAATTTGTCTAAATGAAAGGTGAATATTATTTTAAAATTAATCATTGTTCTGTATTTAGTTGGGCAACTGATCTCCTGTGTCTACGAAATGAACAAGGAAGAAATGAGAAATATCCAAGAGACTTTAGGGAGTTAAGAGAATTGTGATAAACTGTAGACACAGATTATAGACCAAAAAACTGAAACAGCCTTTCTGCAACCAAGAAAAGATTTTTCTTGCCCATTGTCCTTCCCTGCTTCAGTGAAGACAGGATACTTGCAGTGAGCACACTCTGCGACTTTCTCAGGGTAAGCTAGTATTGGCAGGCCTTGCCCCACCCACACTTCCTTTAACTTGCTGTGTTCAAGATATAAACAAGCTCTTGTTTTCCTCCCTGAGCACTGTGGGTCTTAAACTCTTTTCAACAAGCACTTCTTTGGGACTTAATATTCTCCTGCTCTTGAATAAAAGACCAAAGGATACTTCTTTCCAAAGTGAAATAGTCATTTATATCCAGCTACTTAACGCTCCTCTTGTTTCAGAATGGTACAGCTAACCCACACACACGGGTTATTTTTTCTTCTGCCTTTTAATTTATGAATAAGTAAGTGTTCAGATCAATTATTGATCTTTACATTAACATCATGCTTTACTTTTCTCACCGAGCCTAAATGCCTTTAGACTTATGGGATGGCCTTAGTTAAAGAAAAAGGAGTATAAAATATTGTAATTTAATGTTTCCCACTCTACCCCAGGAAAAAATCTCAATAACTCACTTCCCCCAAGAAAAACACAGCAGTTTGAGAGACCTGTAATTAGAGATTAAATTTAGAGTAGGTAGCTCGTGGAGACTAAGTAATGAAAGATTGGATTCAACCTGCTGTTTACGGAGGCAACTCGGAGGTTAGTTTGTATCAAGTTCTCACTTCCCAATTCCAATTTTAACCAGCAATACTTTACTTTTAACCCTCTGGCACTCTTTGCTGTTGCTATAATTGCTAAATTTGTAGGCAGCAAGAGTTGCAATGGTGACTGTAATGGACTTTTTCATAGTACAGTGAATCTGTTATTGTATGGTACTATGGGGACACATACCATAGTACCATAGCTACAGGTGGTACCAAGCAGGCATTCTGTGGATGGGATGACAGGCCTGGTGATGTAACAAGAAACAACTAAGGAAATACTTTCTAAAATCTCTCCATGATAAAGGTATTCTTAGCCATTTTTCATGCCTAACTAACCCCAGGTATGGAGACTTTATCAAGTAAGGGTGGATAGTTGAAGTTGGTAGAGAAGGAGTGACACCATATGCTGAGAGAGAAGAATTACAAGGCTTGAATTCTCACTTGTCTAGTTAATAGGTTCAGCAGAAATTTGTGTAGTATTTACATTTCTGCCACTGCAAAAAATATGCTTTCCAGTTGCCACAGATAAATACGTGCTGTACATAAATTCTCTATAGCTTTTCAAGAATGCTGAAGTGTCTTGAGATTTACCCTGTTTGCCTGCCACAGTTCCACGAATGCTGGTAGAAGCCAGCAAACTGCTGAGTCAGAGATGAAGGATCATTTATTACTTATAGCAGAAGCAACCAAGTATCAGAATTTTTGCACCACTTCCCTGAGCCCCAATTCCCACAGGGTGATGTGAAGAAGGCCAGGTGACATCACAGATGTTGCAACACAGAAAAGGAAGCTTAGGAAACCCAAATCTTTAATAATGGGCAGTAAGAAAGATTGCCCTTTGCTCAAAAGGAGACAGGATCTCTGACTTCTAAGGCTGTAAGCAAACCTGCCCCTTGCTCCAGAGATAGACATTATTTCTATTGTCCAAGGTTGTTTCCTACACAAACAAAGGAAAGGGCAGACAGCTACCCCCTTGCAAGACAAGCAGATGCATGAGAGACCCATGGAGAACTGTCTCCCAAACCTGCAAAGTGTAACTTTGATTTTAATGACCCTGTATTATTGACTAGCACCCCTCTCCAACTTAATTTCATAAAGATTGCATATTAGTCATTTCTTGCTGTGCAACAGTATTTCCACAAACCTAGTGGTAATACACATTTGTTATTATCGCACTTCTGTACTTAGGCATCTGGAATGGCTTAAGTGGCTCCTCTGATTAGGGTCTCAAGACGCAATCAGGATTTTGGCTGAGACTGTGGTCTCATCTGAGGTTCTACTGGGGAAAAATATGCTTTCAATCTCATTTAGGTTGTTGGCAGAATTCAGTTTCTTGCAGTTGTAGGACTGAAGGATTTGGTTTTGCACTTGCTGTGGTCAGAGGCCACCCTCATCTCCGAGAGGCTACCTGTAGTTCCTTGCCGCTTGGGGTTTCCAAACATGGCCACTTGCTTTCTCAAAGCCAGCAAGGGAGAGAGTGAGCAACTCCAGCAAAATGGAGTTACTACAGTCTATGTAAAACAATCACGTCGTCATATATAAACCAATACATTTGACATATTCTATTGGTTAGTGTCTTCCATTATGCTTATTAAGGGGGCTGGCTGTTGGCTACCTCAGATGATTTGTCTGATAGAGTGAGGAAAAGTCTTTCTGAGGAGGGGACATTCTAGCTGAGACTTCAGATGATGAGGAGTCAGCAGGGATAAGATATGGGGGTAGGGGTGAGGAGCATTCTGGGAAGAAGGAACAGAAAGTGGGAAATGTAGCTATACCCGAAGACAGAAAAATATTATCATGCCATTATAACATTGTATTTTACATGTTTTTGAGTCTGTTTTCTCCATCATACAGTGCGCTGTACAAATTATCTTAGATCTTCAATACCTATTTCATAGTAGACAGTAAATTTATATTATAAATGGATGGATTTATTCACTTAGGAATCATTTTGTTAAGCTTTCAGGTACCAGGTACTTCAGAGATACAAAATGACATGTAAAGGCCTGTGCCCTCAATGAACTCACAGGTGTGGAGAGCAAAGTTGCAAACAATTACTAATACAAGGTGGTCAATGCCATTGGTGCTACTACAGCACTGGAAGAAAGAAAGAAGCCTTGGTCTATTTGGGTGATTTGGGAGACTACATAAAGGTGGCAAAATTAGCACTGAGTCTTGAAGCATACCTAAATTAGTTGAGGGGTATAAACAGGAAAAAGCATTTTAGGCAAAGGAATCAGTTTGAGTGGCAAAATATCTGGCTGGTTTGCAAAAAACCCAAGAATTTCAGGAGTAGAGAAAATAAAACCAGGAGTATGTGTGGAAAGAGGGATAGCAGGCCAGGAGGCTTATTGAAGTGTCGATTATATCAAAAAGACAAAGACGCTAACTCTAATGTGCGACACTAGCCAAATGGGATAATTTGAGCATCATAAAGTATAATGATAATGGATTAAAAGAATCTGATATGTAAAAATGCATGCATTCATAATGATACTAATCAAAGAAAATCTTATTGGTTAACATTGGAGGTTGCTAGGGCACCAACTCATTTCTGTGAAATTTGATAACTAAAGTGAAAGAATCCAGCATTCATGCAGACTTTTCTCTATGATCCCTGTATTTCAGGATAACCAATGAGTTGGTGAGGGAAAGTTCTTTTTACAGAGGAATCCCAGGTAATAAAGAAAACTATTGAAGGTATCAGAAATTCACTGTTCTAGCATAAAAGACTTAAGAGATACCAAAATGCAATGTGAAGACTTTTTTTTGGATCTTTTGATCAGAAAAAAACAACTATTAAATGACATCTTGGACTCAACCAGCGACATTTGAATACATACTGAGTATTAGATACATAGGAATTATTAATTTTGTTAGATGTTGACAATGGTGATTAAATTAAAAATCCGTATCAGTTTGAGATGCAGATTAATTTAAGGGTAAAATAATGTCTGGGTTTGTTTTAAAATCAAGCAAAAAGGGGAGGTAGGCGATAGATGAAACTAGATTGGCAAAATGTTGATAATTGTTGAATCCTGGTGATGGCTAGTGAGGGTTCAGTACTAAAACTGGATTCACTTTTGCCTATGTTAAAAAATTTTCCATAATAGTTTTAAAAAGGAGAGCCAGTGCCTACTACACCACATCATCTTCAGCTGATTTAATGCCCAGGGCTCAGAAAAGGGTAGCAGAATGCGAATCAACAGTTACTAATTACCCAGCCCACCCCAAACGCTGATACCCACGGCTTGAGCTCAGTGTACCAAAGGCTGACGTTCAGGAGCTTGGATTCCTCAGCTCGAACAAGCCCCGCGGAGACGCGATGTCCGAAATGAAAGCCCCCAACTATTCTAGAAGGTGCTGAGATTTCCCAAGCATTTCCGAAAGAGGCTAACGGAGTGTAACTGGCCGAGGGCTGCAGGATTTAAGCAGCAGCCTTTTCCCCAGCCTGCGGCCCCCTGGCCTTGACCCTGGTGGGCGACTAAATGCTCGTGGCTTGGTCACGGGAGTGAAGTGGGAAGCGAGGCCGTCCCTCTCCCTCTCCCTTCCCTCCTCCCCTCCCCTCCCCAGACCTGCCCTTCTCTCCTCCTTTCTTCGCCCTTCTTCCCCCACCCCTCACGCTCCTCTCCTCTGCGCACTTTCCGGTCTTTCCGCTCCTGCGCCTCGCCCCACCCCTCCCTTGTCATCACTCGGCTCCTCCTCCCCCAGCCAGCCCCGCCCCTCCCATCACGAGCCCCGCCCCGAATCTTCGCTCAGCCCCGCCTCTCCTGCTCCTCGCCCCGCCCCTTCCTTGTCGTCACTCGGCTCCTCCTCTCTCACACGAGTCCCGCCCTTTTCTTCTGGACTAGCTGCGTGTCCTCGCTCAGCCCTCGCTCCTCGCGGGGGTTACCATAGCTACGTTACACACCGCATTTCCGTCTCCCTAGTCGGTCCCGGCTGGCTGCAGGGAAGAGCCGGCACCATGAGTCACGTAGTGACCATCGAAGAGCCCCAGGCCAAGCCGCAGATGTCTCAAACCCGGTGCGGAGGGAGGTCGGGGCCCTGGGGCAAAGTCTCTGCCAATCGAACGTATGATTTCCTATACGGTAAGGGCGGCTCCAGACCTCCCTCCTGAGTTGCCGACTCCTGTGCCAGGTGGGCTTTGAGACGGTGGGACCTGGCCGGGGGCGCTGCGGACAAAAGACGAGCCTCAGGACGGAACCTTTGCCCGCGGTCGTCTTCTGTTGGGTGGGGGCAGCTCCAAGCCCCCTAGGTGGTGGCGCTCTCGCGGCGGGGTGGGGTGGGGTGTGGGGCGGGGGGGGGTGGTGTCTCGGAGACCGCAGGTGCGCTCTGCGTCTCAGAGCAGTGAGCGGGAACACCTGACTCTTCTCCACCCTCTTTTTCTGATAATTTGCACAGCCTTAAGCAATCGTCCTGAATCCTGTTCCTGGCGTTCTGACTTGGAGATTCACTCAACACTCCCGCATGCAAACTGCATAAAATGCCCAAAGAGAATGACCTTCCTGCTCCCATTCCCTGGGCAACTCCAAATTTGGCATTCTAGGTAAAGAAGGGCCAGTTTATCTCATCTTTGTTTTCAGGTGTCTCTTTTTATTTAGGCTTATTCTTATCCATCAAAGTGTTGCTTATAAACTAGGTCTACTAGGTCCTTTGGGCCAGTAAAGCCCCAGTTTATTTTAATGACCTGATTGTTCATTTATGTTCTGTCTCTTCTACTGGACCATAAGTTCCCTGAGTTCTTTAAGTTCTTGTTCTATACATTTTTGTAGCCTTCTCAGCACTTATTCTAGTGCTGGTATATATGTTAGGTGCTATGTGATTTATGATGAATTATTTGAATTATTGAATTTACAACTACAATAATTATAATCAGTAAAGCATGATTTTTTCCAGTTTTCCCTCGTCACCCTACTTTTTTTTTTTTTTTTTTTTTTTTTTTGCGTTACGCGGGCCTCTACTGTTGTTGTCTCTCCCGTTGCGGAGCACAGGCTCTGGACGCGCAGGCTCAGCGGCCATGGCTCACGGGCCCAGCCGCTCTTTGGCACGTGGGATCTTTCCGGACCGGGGCACGAACCCGGGTCCCCTGCATCGGACTCCCAACCACTGCGCCACCAGGGAAGCCCTCGTCACCCTACTTTTAACCACGTGGTATCTCCTCTGGGAATCCCAGGGTCTCCTTTGGATGGGAATCTTTAGGGTAGCCATTTCCTGGTGTTGGGAATGTGTAATGATTGCTTACATTTGTATAGTACTTTACAGTTAACACCATTCTTTTATAAATCTTAACCTCATTTATATACCATTTTGCATTTAACTTGACTTTAATGCTTTGTATCTCTCAAGTGCCTCACTCCAAGTGCCCACAATACTTTCTCGCTTCCCTGAATCTACATTTGTTGATGGATTAGTAGCTACACTACTGCCCTGCTAATTAAAATCTTTTAAATATGATATATTTTTCCCAGCTTCCAAAAATATTTTATAATACTTTCTGGGTTTATCAAGAGCTCTTTCCTCCTTTCTTTCCCCCCAGAATCTGCAATTTATTATAGTTTTCCCAAAAAGTAATCGTCATATTTTGGGGTTTGAAACACTTCCTCATCGTCACCATTACTTGGTTGTGACAACTTCCTGTGCTTCTTAGAATTATTTTTACAATATGGGTAAACTGGCTGAGGGGCTCTTTCATGATTTCCATGGAAAAATTTCCCCCATTAAATTCATGGGCTTTTGATAACATTATATATTATGTATAGTAGTTTGTATCTGTTAATCCCATACTCCTAATTTATCCCTCCTACCTCCCTTTCCCCTTTGGTAACCATAAGTTTATTCTCTATGTCTGTGAGTCTGTTTTGTATGTAGATTCATTTGTGTTATTTTTCAGATTCCCCATATAAGTGATATCGTATAATATTTGTCTCTGTCTGACTTACTCTGCCAA
This sequence comes from Physeter macrocephalus, assembly GCF_002837175.3. Taxonomy (NCBI): domain Eukaryota; kingdom Metazoa; phylum Chordata; class Mammalia; order Artiodactyla; family Physeteridae; genus Physeter; species Physeter macrocephalus. The sequence continues at coordinate 94,646,093 of NC_041214.2, read as the reverse complement.
GTATAATATTCTCTAGGTTCATACATGTTGCTGCAAATGGCAATATTTCATTCATTTTCTATGGATGAGTAATAGTCCATTGTGTATGTGTGTGTGTGTGTGTGTGTGAGTATATATATATATACACCACATCTTCTTAAGCCAATCATCTGCTTATGGGCACTGGGTTGCTTCCATATTTTGGCTGTTGTAAATACTGCTGCTATGAACATTGGGGTGCAGGTATCTTTTCAAATTAGAGTTTTCAATTTTTACAGATATATACCCAGGAGTGGAATTAGTGGATCATATGTTAGCTCTAGTTTTAGTTTTTTAAGGAACCTCCATACTATTTTCCATAGTGGCTGCACCAGTTTATACATTCCCACCAACAGTGTAGGAGGGTTCCCTTTTTTCCACACCCTCTTAGGAATTTATTACTTAATAGACTTTTTCATGATAGCCATTTTGACCACTGTGCGGTGATACCTTATGGTGGTTTTGATTTGCATTTCTTTAATAATTAGTCATGTTAAGCAATTTCTCATATGCTTCTTGGCCATCTGTATGTCTTCTTTGGAAAATGTCTATTTAGGTTCTTCTGCCCATTTTTTGATTGGGTATTTATTTATTTATCTATCTATCTATTTATTTATTTATTGCCACATTGGGTCTTTGTTGCTGCGTGCGGGCTTTCTCTCTTTGCAGCGAGCAGGGGCTACTCTTTGATGCGGTGCGCAGGCTTCTCATTGCATTGGCTTCTCTTGTTGCGGAACATGGGCTCTTTGCATGCGGGCTTCAGTAGTTGCAGAACGTGGGCTCAGTAGTTGTGGCACGCAGGCTTTAGGGCACGTGGGCTTCAGTAGTTGCGGCACATGGGCTCAGGAGTTGTGGCTCGCGGGCTCTAGAGTGCAGGCTCAGTAGTTGTGGCACACAGGCTTAGTTGCTCCGTGGCATGTGGGATCTTCCCTGGACCAGGGATCAAACCCATGTCGCCTGCATTGGCAGGTGGATTCTTAACCACTGTGCCACCGGGGAAGTCCCTGTTTGTTTTTGATATTGAGTTGTGTGAGCTGTTTGTATATTTTGGTTATTAACCCTTTGTTGGTCACATTGTTTGCAAATATTTTCTCCCATTCCGTAGGTTTTTTCAGTTTGTTGATGGTTTGCTTTATTGTGCAAAATCTTTTAAGTTGGATTAGGTGCCATTTGTTTATTTTTGCTTTTATTTCTTTTGCCTTGGGAGACTGATCTAAGAAAATATTGCTACAATTTATGTCAGAGGATGTTTCCCCTATGTTCTCTTCTAGGAGTTTTATGGTTTCATGTCTTACATTTAGGTCTTTAAATCATTTTGAGTTTATTTTTGTAAATGGTTTGAGGGAGTGTTCTAATTGCATTAATTTACATGTAGCTAGCTGTCCAGCTTTCCCAGTACCACTTGTTGAAGAGACTGTCTTTTCTCCGTTGTATATTCTTGCCTCCTTTGTCATAGATTAATTGACCATAGGTACATGGGTTTATTGCTGGGCTCTCTATTCTGTTCTGTTGATCTATATGTCTGTTTTTGTGCCAATACCATGCTGTTTTGATTACTGTAGCTTTGTAGAATAGTTTGAGGTCTGGAAGGGTTATGTCTCCAGTTTTGTTCTTTTTCCTCAGGATTGCTTTGACAATTCTGGGTCTTTTGTGGTTCCATATAAATTTTAGGATTATTTGTTCTAGTTGTGTGAAAAACGTTATGGATATTTTGATAAGGATTGTATTAAATCTGTAGATTGCTTTGGGTAGTATGGCCATTTTAACAATACTGATTGTTCGACTCCAAGAGCATGGGATATCTTTCCATTTGTTTGAATCATCTTCAGTTTCCTTTATCAATGTTTTATAGTTTCCAGCATACAGGTCTTTCACTTCCTTGGTTAGGTTTATTCCTAGATATTTTTTTATTGATGCAATTTTAAATGGGATTTTTTTAAAAAACTTTCTGATATTTAATTGTTAGTATAAAGAAATGTAACAAATTTCTGTATATTAATCTTGTATCCTGCTACCTTGCTGAATTCGTTTATTAGTTCTAATAGTTTTTGTATGGATACTTTAGTGTCTTCTATATAGAGTCTCATGCCATCTGCAAATAGTGACAGTTTTACTTCTTCCCTTCCAATTTGGATACTTTTAAATTTCTTTTTCTTGTCTCATTGCTATGGCTATGCCTTCCAATACTATGTTGAATAGAGGTGGTGAGAGTGGGCATCCTTTTCTTGTTCCTGAATTTAGCTAGAAGGCTTTCAGCTTTTCACCATTGACTTTTATGTTGGCTGTGGGTTTGTGGTTTATTATGTTCCCTCTATACCCACTTTGGTGAGAGTTTTTATCATGAATGGATGTTGAATTTGGTCAAATGCTTTTTCTGTGTGTATTGAGATGGTTATATGGTTTTTGTCTTTCCTTCTGTTAATGTGGTGTACCACATTGATTGATTTGTGTATGTTGAACCATCCTTGCTACCCTGGAATGAATCCAACTTGATCATGGTGTATGATCCTTTTTATGTATTGTTGGATTTGGTTTGCTAATATTTTGTTGAGGATTTTTGTATCTATATTCATCAAAGATATTAGCCTGTAATTTTCTTTTTTGGTAGTGGCTTTGTCTGGTTTTGCTATCAGGATGATGGTAGCTTCACAGAATGACTTTGGGAGTGTTCCCTCCTCTTAATTTTTTGGAATAGTTTGAGCAGGATAGGTATAAATTCTTCTTTGTAAGTTTGGTAAATTCCCAAGTGAAGTCATCCTGACCTGGACTTTTCTTTGGAGGGAGTTTTGTTTTGTTTTGTTTTGTTTTTTAAGTAGAGTTAATTTACAATGTGGAGGGAGTTTTTGTTTTTTTAATTACAGATTCTGTTTCACCTTAATGATTGGTCTGTTTGAATTATCTGTTTCTTCTTGGCTCAGTTTTGGCAGGTTGTATGTTGCTAGAAACTTGTTCATTTCTTCTAGATTGTCCAATTTGTTGGCATATAACTATTCACAGTATTGTCTTATGAGTTATTGTATTTATGTGGTGTCAGTTGTTATTTCGCCTCTTTCATTTCTTATTTTATTTATTTGGGTCCTCTCTCTTTTCTTCTTGGTGAGCCTGGCTAGAGGTTTGTCAATTTTGTTCCTCTTTTCAAAAAAAACAAAAAAACACAAAAAAACAGCACTTGGTTTTATTGATCTTTTCTATGGTTATTTTATCTCTGTCTTATTTCCTCACTGATCTTTATTATTTCCTTCCTTCTTCTGACTTTGGGTTTTGTTTGTTCTTCTTTTTCTATTTTTTTTCCCCAATATCAGCTGTTTTCCTGTGGTCTTTTCTGAAAGCAGACCTTGAGGTAAACGTTCATAGGCTACTACTTTATTAAGAAGTACAATCCAAAAGAAACCAGAGATAGGGAAATATGACTGAGACAGGGAATGTCAGAGAGAAAATAAAACCATGTGTTACCAGGGTGATTACCACAAAGTTTGTATCAAGTAAAAGTAAAACCATTTTTCTGAGCAGTATGTGTTACTTTGCCTATTGATAATCCAGCCCTGGAGTGGAAGGAGAACTTACCTGCTGGCTTCTGTCTCTCTTTGGTTAAAACTTTGCTTTATGTATCCTCAGTAAGAGACATGTGAAGGTGATATGCATTTCACATGGATTTTCACGTCTCCAGGTCACAGAGAAAAACTAAGGGGAAGGTGAGGGACACTTGGTGCAGGCATGAGGTAAAGAGACACTGAGCTGTGCCTGCTGCTTGGCTGCAGCTTGGTTGAGCCAAAACAGAAATTGTTGCTCTGGTTAGTTGGTAGGAAACAAGTTGGCAAGAGCTCCAGACATCTGCAAATTACAAGTTTATGAAATCATGTAAATGAAGTGGCTGATCCAAACATACCAAAACCAGAACCAAACAAAACAGCACTTCTGGGCTTCCCTGGTGGTGCAGTGGTTGGGGGTCCGCCTGCCGGTGCGGGGGTCGCGGGTTCATGCCCCGGTCCGAGGGGGATCCCGCATGCCACGGGGTGGCTGGGCCCATGGGCCATGGCCAGTGAGCCTGCGCGTCCAGGGCCTGTGCTCCACGGTGGGGGGGGCCGCGGCGGTGAGAGGCCCGCGTACCACAAAAAACAACAACAACAAAAAACAGCACTTCTCTTCCCCACACTCTCCTACCCTTTTGATTATTACCTCCCAGAGGGAAAACTTTCAATTCTTTTTAGCTCTTTCTTCTCATATTTAGTAAAATATTCTTTTCATCTTTTCTTAAAAAAATTTTTTAATTAAAATTTTTAACCATTTAAAAAATTTAAGTAGAATTAATTTACAATGTTGTTAGTTTCAGATGTACAACAAAGTGATTCAGATACATATATATATATACACACACACGTATATACTTTTTCAGATTCTTTTCTTTTATAGGTTATTATAAGATATTGGATATAGTTTCCCGTGCAATACAGTAGGTCTTTTTTGTTTATCTGTTTTATATATAGTAGTGCGTATATGTTAATCCTAAACTCCTAATTTATCTCTCCCCTCCCCTCCCACACTATCCCCTTTGGTAACCATAAGTTTGTTTTCTACGTCTGAGTCTGTTTCTGTTTTGTAAATAAGTTCATTTGTATCATTTTTTTAAGATTCCACATATAAGTGATATCATATGATATTTGTCTTTCTCTGCCTGATTTACTTCACTTAATATGATAGATAATCTCTAAGTCCATCCATGTTGCTGCAAATGTCATTATTTCTTTCTTTTTTAAGGCCGAGTAATAGTCCATTGTATATACATATATATATATACACAAAAACTTCTTTATCCGTTCATCTGTTGATGTTCATTTAGGTTGCTTCCAGGTCTTGGCTATTGTAAATAGTGCTGCTTTGAACTTTGGGGTGCATGTATCTCTTCAAATTAGAGTTTTCTCCAGGTAAATGCCCAGGAGTGGGATTTAAGGATCATACGGTAACTCTATTTTTAGTTTTTTAAAGAACCTCCATGCTGTTCTCCATAGTGGCTGCACCAATTTACATTCCCACCAACAGTGTAGGAGGGTTCCTTTTTCTCCACACCCTCTCCAGTATTTATTATTTGTAGACTTGTTAATGATGGTCATTCTGATGTGAGGTGATACCTCATTGTAGTTTTGATTTGCATTTCTCTAATAATTAGCGATATTGAACATCTTTTCATGTGCCTGTTGGCCATCTATATGCCTTCTTGGAGAAATGTCTATTTAGGTATTCTGGTCACTTTTTATTGGGTTGTTTTTTTTTTGGTATTAAAGTATATGAGCTGTTGGTGTATTTTGGAAATTAATCCCTTGTTGGTAGCATCATTTGCAAATATTTTTTCCCACTTTGTAGGTTGTCTTTTTGTTTTGTTTATGGTTTCCTTTGCTATGCAAAAGCTTTTAAGTTTAGTTAGGTCCCATTTGTTTATTTTTGGTTTTGTTTCCATTACTCTAGGAGATGGATCCAAAAAAAATATTGCTATGATTTATGTCAGAGTCTTCTGCCTATGTTTTCCTCTAGGAGTTTTATAGTATCTGGTCTTACACTTAGGTGTTTAATCCATCTTGAGTTTATTTTTGTATATGGTGTTAGAGAATGTTCTAATTTCATTCTTTTACATGTAGCTGTCCAGTTTTCCCAGCACCACTTATTGAAGAGATTGTCTCTTCTCCATTGTATATTCTTGCCTCCTTTGTCATAGATTAATTGCCTGTAGGTGTATGGGTTTATTTCTGGGCTCTCTATTCTGTTCCATTGATATGTACATCTTTTTTTTGCCAGTACCATACTGTTTTGATTATTGTAGCTTTGTAGTATAGTGTGAAGTCTGAGAGTGTGATTCCTCCAGCTCTGTTCTTCTTTCTCAAGGTTGTTTTGGCTATTCGGGGTCTTTTGTGTTTCCATCCAAATTAAAACATTTTTTTTCTAGTTCTGTGAAAATGCCATTGGTAATTTGATAGGGATTGCATTGAATCTGTAGAGTGCCTTGGGTAGTATGGTCATTTTAACAATATGGATTCTTCCAATTCAAGAACATGGTTTTTCCATCTGTTTCCATCTATTTCATTCTTTCTATCTGTTTGTGTCATCTTCAGTTTCTTTCATCAGTGTCTTATAGTTTTCAGAGTAGAGGTCTTTTGCCTCCTTAGGTAGGTTTATTTCTAGGTGTTTTATTCTTTTTGATATAATGTAAACAGGATTGTTTTCTTAATTTCTCTTTCTGATATTGCCTTGTTAGTGTATAGAAATGCAGCAGTTTTCTGTACATTAATTTTGTATCTAGAAACTTTACCAAATTCACTGATGAGCTCTAGTAGTTTTCTGATAGCATCTTTAGGATTTTCTATGTATAGCATCATGTCATGTGCAAACAATGACAGTTTTACTTATTCTTTTTAATTTGGATTCCTTTTATTTATTTTTCTTCCCTGATTGCTGTGGCTAGGACTTCCAAAACTCTGTTCAATAAAAGTGGTGACAGTGGGCATCCTTGTCTTCTTCCTGATCTTAGAGGAAATACTTTTTGCTTTTCATCATTGAGTATGATGTTAGCTGTGGGTTTGTCATATATGGCCTGTATTATGTTGAGGTTGGTTCCCTCTGTGTCCACTTTCTGAAAAATTTTTATCATAAATGGATGTTGAATTTTATCAAAAGCTTTTCCTGTACCTATTGAGATGTTCATATGGGTTTTTTTTGTTGTTTGTTTTATATTTGTTTTTTTGTTTTGCGGTACATGGGCCTCTCACTGTTGTGGCCTCTCCCACTGTGGAGCACAGGCTCCGGACACGCAGGCTCAGCGGCCATGGCTCACGGGCCCAGCTGCTCCGCAGCATGTGGGATCTTCCCGGACCGGGGCACAAACCCATGTCCCCTGCATTGGCAGGCGGATTCTCAACCACTGCGCCACCAGGGAAGCCCTGTTCATATGGTTTTTATTCTTCAGTTTGTTAAGGGTGTATCACACTGATTGATTTGTGGATATTGAAAAATCCTGGCATCTCTGGGATAAATCCCACTTGATCATGGTGTATGATCCTTTTAATGTATTGTTGGAATCAGTTTGCTAGTATCTTTTGTTTTTTAATTTATTTATTTTATTCTTTTTATTTTTTTTTTGGCTGAGTTGGGTCTTCATTGCTGCATGCAGGCTTTCTCTAGTTGAGGTGAGTGGGGGCTACTCTTCACTGCAGTGCTTGGGTTTCTCACTGCAGTGACTTCTCTTGTTGTGGAGCACGGGCTCTAGGTGCACGGGCTTCAGTAGTTGTGGCACGTGGGCTCAGCAATTGTGGCTTGCGGGCTCTAGAGCGCAGGCTCAGTAGTTGTGGCGCATGGGCTTAGTTGCTCCATGGCATGTGGAATCTTCCTGGACCAGGGCTCAAACCTGTATCCCCTGCATTGGCAGGCAGATTCTTAACCACTGCACCACCAGGGAAGTCCCCACTCTATGTCTTTTGATTGGAGTTTTTAGTCCATCAACACTTAAAGTAATTGTTGATAGGTATGTACTTATTGCCATTTTAAAACTTGTTTTTGTAGTTCTTCTTCGTTCATGTAGTCTTTTTGTTTTCCCTTTTGTGGTTTAATGATTTTCTTTTATAGTATTCTTGAGTTCTTTTCTTTTTGGTTTTTGTGAATCTGCTTTTTTTTTTTTTTTTTTTTTTGCGTTGGTTCTTCATTGCTGCGTATGGGTTTTCTCTAGTTGTGGTGAGCGGGGGCTACTCTTCGTTCCCTGCATTGGCAGGCGGATTCTCAACCACTGCGCCACCAGGGAAGCCCTGTTCATATGGTTTTTATTCTTCAGTTTGTTAAGGGTGTATCACACTGATTGATTTGTGGATATTGAAAAATCCTGGCATCTCTGGGATAAATCCCACTTGATCATGGTGTATGATCCTTTTAATGTATTGTTGGAATCAGTTTGCTAGTATCTTTTGTTTTTTAATTTATTTATTTTATTCTTTTTATTTTTTTTTTGGCTGAGTTGGGTCTTCATTGCTGCATGCAGGCTTTCTCTAGTTGAGGTGAGTGGGGGCTACTCTTCACTGCAGTGCTTGGGTTTCTCACTGCAGTGACTTCTCTTGTTGTGGAGCACGGGCTCTAGGTGCACGGGCTTCAGTAGTTGTGGCACGTGGGCTCAGCAATTGTGGCTTGCGGGCTCTAGAGCGCAGGCTCAGTAGTTGTGGCGCATGGGCTTAGTTGCTCCATGGCATGTGGAATCTTCCTGGACCAGGGCTCAAACCTGTATCCCCTGCATTGGCAGGCAGATTCTTAACCACTGCACCACCAGGGAAGTCCCCACTCTATGTCTTTTGATTGGAGTTTTTAGTCCATCAACACTTAAAGTAATTGTTGATAGGTATGTACTTATTGCCATTTTAAAACTTGTTTTTGTAGTTCTTCTTCGTTCATGTAGTCTTTTTGTTTTCCCTTTTGTGGTTTAATGATTTTCTTTTATAGTATTCTTGAGTTCTTTTCTTTTTGGTTTTTGTGAATCTGCTTTTTTTTTTTTTTTTTTTTTTGCGTTGGTTCTTCATTGCTGCGTATGGGTTTTCTCTAGTTGTGGTGAGCGGGGGCTACTCTTCGTTGCAGTGCGTGGGCTTCTCATTGTGGTGGCTTCTCTTGTTGCAGAGCACGGGCTCTAGGTGTGCAGGTTTCAGTAGTTGCGGCATGTGGGCTCAGTAGTTGTGGCTCGCGGGCTCTAGAGCACAGGCTCAGTAGTTATGGCACACAGGCTTAGTTGCTCTGCAGCATGTGAGATCTTCCCGGACCATGGATCAAACCCATATCCCCTGCATTGGCGGACAGATTCTTAACCACTGCACCACCAGGTAAGTCCCCCTATTGTATGTTTTTGATTTGTGGTTACCATGGAATTCAAGTATGTTGACCCACAACTGTATCCACTTGCTTTAAATTTATAGTTATACATATTCTAAAAGATCAACATTTTTATACTCCCCTCCCCCACAGGTTGTGATTTTGATGCCCTATTTTACATCTTCATGCTATCCTTTTACTGTTAATTGTAGTTATAGTCGCTTTTACAGAGTATTTTTTAATCTATGTACTGGCTTATTTAAATGATATTTAATCCTTTTATATATTTGCCTTTCCTATAGTTTCTTCTTTTCTGTTTAGAGAAGACCCTTCAATATTTCTTTTAGGGTAGCTTAGTATTGCTGAATTCATTTAGTTTTAGGACGTCTGAGATATTTTTAAATCTCTCCTTCTATTCTAAATGATAATCTTGCTGGGTAGAGTATCCTGGGTTGCAGTTTTTTCCCTTTCAGGACTTTGAATATACCATGGCCCTCCCTTCTGGCCTACAAAGTTTCTGTAGAGAAATCAGCTGATAGCCTTATGAGGTTTTCCTTGTAACTAACTCTTTGTTTTTTTCTTGCTGCCTTTAGAATTCTCTGTTTAACTTTTGCTGTTTTAATTATGATATGTCTTGGTGTGGGTCTGTTTGTGTTCATCTTGTTTGGGACCCTCTTTGCTTCCTGTACCTGGATATCTGTTTCCTTATTTAGGTTTGGGAACTTTTCAGCCATAATTTCTTCAAATACATTCTTGAGCCCCTTCTCTCTCTCTCTCTTCTCCTTCTAGAACCCCTATTATGTGTAGGTTGGCATACTTCATATTATCCCATAGATCTCATATGTTGCCTTTATTTTTTTCATTTGTCTTTCTGTCTGCTGTTCTGATTGAATTATTTCCATTATTCTATCTTCCAGATCACTTATTCATTCTTCTGTGTCCTTTAGTCTGCTATTCATTGCTTCTAGATTGGCTTTTATCTCAGCAATTGTCTAATTTTGATTGGTTCATCTTTATAGTTTCTAGTTCCTTGTTACAGTGATCTGCATTTCTATTGATAATCTTTCTTAATTCTTTTAGCATTTTTATTACCTTCTTTTTGAACTCAATGTCTAGTAGACTGGTGAGGTCTGTTTCATTATTTGTTCTTTCCTGTTCTGTTGATTGGAAATAGTTCCTATGCTTTTTAATTTTACTTAACTTTCTCTGTCTATGAATTTAGAAAAAACAGCTGTCTACTGTGGTCTGGAAGGGGTGTTTTTATGTGGGATTGACCCTGCAAAGACGGTATGTCTCCAGTACTTTTGGTGCAAGGGCTGATTTTGGTATGGATGCCAGCCACATTTTTCCTCAGGGTGTGCTGGTCGTTACCCCCTTGATAGGGGGTGTGCTTGCTGTTGTCATATCTAGAGCCTGTGCTGGATGTTAGGCAGGGCTTTCTCTCTGCTCCATGGCTGTCACTGTACTTTTGGGACTAGGGCCTGCTCCCCAGTTGGAATAGATGGCCTGAGGGTTGGGTTCGATCAGGCTCCGTAGCCCTTGAGTGTGCACCCTGCCCCAAGGGAGGTAAATCCTGAAGCAAATGCGGCCTGTGTGGTCACAGAAGACCTGTACACCACCTGTGTGGGCATCCGTGGTTCCATTCAGAGGCAGTCCAAGTTCACGTCCCTTTCTCTGTTGAGTTCATCCCAGATCTAGTGCAGGGCTGTGGTGTGGAGTGGGTGGGGCTGGGGCATTTGCTAGGCTGGGGCTGGCGGTCAGATTGTGGTTTCAGGAGTTGAGCTGGCTGCTTTGCTGCCTGAGATCTGGGCTGCCTCTGTGGCAGTCTTTTCCAGGACCGTTCTTCCCCAGACGTAGTGCTAAGCTGTGGTGTGGAGTGGACGGAGCCTGGGCACTCTTGCTGGGAAATGAAATGCTGCATACCCCTGCCCAGGGCCTGTCTGCCTGAGATTCAGTACTTAGCCCCTTCGCACTCTTGTGGTGCCACCAGGTACACACGCTGACAATTTCTGCCTAGCTAGACCCACTGCCCCTGTGTGTGCACTTATAATGGGCTCTGCAGGGCCCCCCAACCCCGATAACCTCCCAGGCCCTCTGGTCTGTCTCTGCATAGCTAGACCAGGTCTCTGCCCAGATCTCATGCCAAGCTGTGGTGTGGACTGAGTGGGGCTAGGGCATTCGCCCATTTGGATTGGGAAGTGCGGTGAGGTGGCAGCCACCAGTGCAAGCCTCTCTCATCCCTGATTGTTAGCAAGCCAGCATACATGCACTCCTATAGAGTAGAGTCTAGGCTTCTTCAGTCTTTCTGTCTGTCTCAGTGAATTTCCCAGCAGGCAAGGGGGCTTTACTCCTCTGTGCAGGAATCCCAGGAATTGGATGCCCAAACTGTGGCTTGATCTGCTCACTCCCCAGAGTGAAGGTCCACCAATGTGGACCTTTTCTTCCTTTCAGATCCCTCCCAGGGATGCAGGTCCTGATCTGATACCTTTTTTTCCCAACATACCCAGTTACATGGAGATCTTTATTGCAGCTTTGGTTGCATAGCAGTTCTTCTGCCAGTTTCCAGTTAATTTTCATTGAGAATTGTTCCACATGTAGATATATTTTTGATGTGTTTATGTGGGGGAGGTGAGCTCCATGTCCTCCTACTCCACCATTTTGATCCCTTCAGTTCGTTTCCTTTTCTATAAAATGGAGGCCTAGTGCTGACCTCATTGGGTTTTTTGAGGATTAAACGGAATATTGCACATAAAGCACTTAATAACTGTCTAGGAGTAAGCAAGTAATGACCTGATGACTGCTATTACTTGGGCATCTCAGAGACCTCTCTACTGCCATTTGAGCACTGGTTTTGAGTACAGTTTTAGGCTATGTTGTAGAATGTGTAGTCATAAATCATAGAGTATTGTGTCATTATCTTTTATAGATGTAAAAATGTTCCTGTAGATATCATGTCTTCACACTCCTTATGGAAATAAGAGGAGAATGGTTTATTATTTATTATTCAGACTTAGGAGAAATGTGGGTTAAATTAATTTCAGTTGACCAACCACTGACCCAGTGATATCGAGTTGAGAAGTGATGGAAACTGGGCTGATTAGGAATGAAGAAACCAGATTTTATGGCCTCAAATTATATGCTACTGAATTTGAAGACAGAATGAATGCACCTGTTTAAACAGAAGAAAGACTATAGCTCCAACATCTCTGGTATATTGGAAATAGTATAGGACAAAGTGAAATTTCTACATACTCTTATTTTAAATGATTTAAAAGAAATCACTGGGTCAGTGGTTGCAGTTGTGCTGTTCGTCTGCAACTGGGTAACTGAGGAATGAGGAGTCATTAGGTTCTGGAAATTGACTTACATCATCTAAATTCAAAAGAGATTTATTTCTAAATCACAATACTAATTTAATAATTTCTGTGGAGAAATATATGTTACCAAGATGTCTAGACTAGTTGGCCAGGATATTTGTTTCTCAAGAGATGTCTACCTGATAAATCAAGTCTGTATCTGAAGATTGCTTGTGAACTTAATGTCAAATTGTTTGATTTTAAGGGGTAGTATAATCAGTAATGAATATTCTTTGTCACTTTAGAGATATATCTAACAAACCCATATTTATAGCAGCAGGGCAATCTTTTCTGAACTGGGAGAAATAAGTTAGTCCCATCTTAAGGGGTGATTCTAAAAATAGCTGATCTTCTTTATCTCTTATTAGAGAATGACATTTTCTTACCCTGTCTACCAGTTATGGGTGATACACTGTTAAGAGTTTGTATCTCTCCTGTGAACTGAATATGAGAGATAGTGCCCAAAGTTATTGTTTCTTTCCCTTGGAAATGGGTGTTGTGTGTATATACATGATCTTTCTTCTTGCAGTATTTCCAGGACTATCCAGACCCAGAAGGTGGTTTGTTCATAGGAGAGAAGAGAGCCTGTTTAGGCTATGGTGCTTGAAACATGTTCAGCCTTTTTTTTGCATTGTGATTCTATTAACTGACTTTGGAATACACAGAAAAGAAATGCATCTCATAGACCCTCACTGGTGGTAGAGTAATAAGGCTATAAGCTGCTGCAGAGTTAGGCAATATCTAAGTTTTCTAATTTGTTTTCCAATTAAGAAATTATATTTCTTTACTATTATTCTCTGCCTAGGAGTAGATATGTTCTCTTCCTTATACTACCTTATTGTTTATTTCACAGATCCATTGTTTATCATGTCAAGTGAGAAAGACCACAACCAGGCAAATATTCAGGCCACCCTGATTCGAAGCAAACTGGTAGGTCTTATTCATCCAGACTAAGGCAGCCTAATGGACCTCAACCATCTAGTTTGGCTAACTGCGCTGATCAGATTGACTAATCACCAAATCTCCACTGGATTTTATATTCTGCAGAAATTACTTTGCCACGATTACCAGGGGACAAAGTGTCTTAATACTTGTGGCCCAATGTGAGGATTAACTAACTAATAGTGAATAAAGGACCCATTATAACCTAAGTTATTTCAATGAGAAAAGTAATATATGCCTGTGTTGAAAGAATTCAAATAGTACAAAAGCTTATATGGTATAAAGTAAATGCTACCCTTAGCCCTCTTCACATAATCATCCATTAGCACCAGTTTCTTGAGTACCCTTCTAGAGATAGTCTATGCATATACCAATAGCCTATGTCATATACACTGTTTTGTGCCTTTAAAAAGTTTGCAGTAATAAAATACTTTAGAAAATCTGATGATATAATTTTGTCCTTTTTCCCCCTGCCTTCCTGTCCTAACATTAGAGAAGGGTTCCCAGGTATAGAACCATGTTCAGTAGCCTGTTTCATTATCCAAGATATTCTGTATATTGGAGCAAGGCAGATCCTGTTCCATCATTCATCAGTCGGGACTGGAAGGGACATGAGGAGAGACACAAAGAAACCCTCCGGAAACTTGCTGTGTAAGTGTCAGGTAGCTTCAGCTGCTACTCATGTTTTTTTTTTTTTTTTTTTTTTTTT
>NC_041214.2:94629210-94632090 GCF_002837175.3 Physeter macrocephalus | reverse complement strand
CTCTAGTTGTGGCAAGTGGGAGCCACTCTTCATCGTGGTGTGCGGGCCTCTCACTATCACGGCTTCTCTTGTTGCGGACCACAGGCTCCAGAAGCACAGGCTCAGTAATTGTGGCTCTCAGGCCCAGTTGCTCCGCGGCATGTGGGATCTTCCCAGACCAGGGCTCGAACCCGTGTCCCCTGCATTGGCAGGCAGACTCTCAACCACTGCGCCACCAGGGAAGCCCTACTCATGTTTTTAATGAATGCATTTTTCTTCTTAAAAATTTTATTTATTCATTCTGTATTATTTTAAAATGTACAGGGACTTGCCTGGTGGTCCAGTGGTTAAGACTTTGCCTTCCAATGCAGGGGGTGCAGGTTCCATCCCTGGTCAGGGAACTAAGATCCCACATGCTTCGTGGCTAAAAAACCAAAACATAAAACAGAAGCAATATTGTAACAAATTCAATAAAGACTTTAAAAATGGTCCACATCAAAAAAAAAAATCTTAAAAAAAAATGTACAATTGTGATGTTATACCTAGACCAATTGAGCTCAAATTCTCTTTCTTAAGCCCTTTGACCAAAACAAGCCTGATTCAGGAGCAATGGTTATAGGTTTATTGGTTAGTAGATGTTCTCCAAAGGTTGGAGTGCATATGTATATTAAGTGATAACTTACCACCAAAGGTAGAAGTGAATGCGTTTGTTGTTTCTTTGATTCATCTTAGAAATTGCAAGTGTACTTTTCTGCTAGTATCCAAATACACTTTTTGGAGACTTGCAGCCAAGGCATCTTCAGAGACAGATCTCTTGAATTGCTTATTCTTTTAAGGAATATTTACAAGTTCATACTTAGTAAATTTCTTTTAAAATGCTACCTTACAGCCTAGACATAAAACTTCAGTTTTTAAAATTTTGTAATTCTCATGTGCTATTAACTAAAAGTGGGTAGTTTCGTATGTGAGATTTCATAAGTCTACTCATTTATTAGCTTTCAGTTCCACTTGTTGGCTCCTGGTTTCCTGGCTCAGGGAAAGTATTCTAGTCTGAGATGTAGGACAGTAAGATGCATGTTATAGAAGACTTTGCTCTCAGTCTGAGCTACCCTGTGTATCCCCTACTTTATAGACATATAAATATGAATTGGAAATTATATGTTAGACTTGAATAATGTTTTCCTGCTTCGTTTTAGAACTGACACTTCTTTTCAGATGCCTAAAGAAGTTTATGAAGATCCTGATGTTACTGGAAAGAATCGCTATAAATATTTTGAAAGGTAGAAAATAATTACTGTGAATATGAGCCCCAGTATTATTAGAGACCACTTTGTAATAATGATAGCAGCTCTCATTTTTAAGTGCATGCAGTGTGCCAGGTATCACTTTATAAGTGCTTTACATATACAATATCAATTTTCAGAACAGAAATATAGGATAAGATATATTATCCCCATTTTACCCGTAAGGAAGCTGAGACCAAGAGAGGAGAAGTAAATTGCTCAAGGTCACATAAATTAGCAAGTGGTAGAGTTGGGGTTCCAACTAAGTCTGCCTGACATTAGAGGTACTAATTGCAGATAAGAATGTGTATTTGAGAACAAAATGAAGTTATCAAATGAAGTGTGGTAGAGCAGAGACACCATGACAGCCATAGTGCAGGGGAAAGTTTTAAAAGAGGGCAAATAGGTGAAATTTGCTCTCTTTGTGTGAATGTTGCCAAAACTAACATGGTCAAAAGATTCACTTTGTTTCATTTGTGAGTAATACTCTTGTGATAATCATACACTCAGATCAGATTAAAATAAGATGAGGATTTCCCTATAGGTTCTATCTGAGTTAGCAAAATAGTCTTGTAGTTATATCTACATAAGCTCATTTGGGAAAAGTAAACTTATAGTCCACATTATGCTGATTTTTTTCAGATAAATGTTAAATTCTTAACATACTACACTCAATTCCTAGACTTTTGGGAAATTTTTTAAAGTAAATCATTGGGAATTTCAGAATATCTCAGGAAACTTGAGAAGTTGCTGGGGACTAATGACCAGCTGAAGCCCAAGTATAGGGCACTGTTTCTCAGAGTATGGCTTGTTTCCCATCTTCAGAGAACACACTGGGATGTTTATGAAAAATGCAGATTCACTGGCTCTACCTCATATCTACTGAATCTCCTGGTCTAGACCTGGGAATCTGAATTTTAAACAAGAATCTTCCCACTCCCCAGTGATTTTTGTGTATGCCAAAGTTTGAGAATTACTGATATATGAAGTATTCAAACTCACTGATTTCAAGGGACAAATATTAACAATGGAAGAAAGCTCAGAGAGCACGCAATGCAAAAGTCCCACACATTTGTGTTTTCCTTTCTCCCCCAGGCCTTTCCTTCCATTTTATCAACAGATGCCATTCAATGTTGTTTTTGCATCAACCAGGTAAGTAACCATTATTTTAAAACATTTTTTTCCAGTTTATTTTATTTATTCCTTGTTTCCATATTTGTTTCCAGAGGATAGTTGTCTAAATCAATGTTTTAAACTTTGGATTACTAACCATTAGAAGGTCTTCTAGTGGGTCATGAGCAGCATTTTAAAAAACAAAACAGAATAGAAAATAACCAAGAGCATCAGACATATTGAGGGTAGTTGTTTTTTGCTTATAACTTTTGTTTTGAATAGATACATACATATGCTCATCTAATATTTGCTATACACTTTCCCAGGTCAGTATAACTTAAAATTTCTATAGGAGAAAAAAATCCAAGATATTCTTTTTTTTTTTAAACATCTTTATTGGAGTATAACTGTTTTACAATGGTGTGTTAGTTTCTGCTTTACAACAAAGTGAATCAGTTATACATATACATATGTTCCCATATCTCTTCCCTCTTGCATCTCCCTC
>NC_041214.2:94625451-94625605 GCF_002837175.3 Physeter macrocephalus | reverse complement strand
GTAGTGTCCTTCTTTGTCTCTTGTAATAGTTTTTATTTTAAAGTCTTTTTTGTCTGAGATGAGAATTGCTACTCCAGCTTTCTTCTGACTTCCATATGCATGGAATATCTTTTTCCATCCCCTCACTTTCAGTCTGTATGTGTCCCTAGGACTG
>NC_041214.2:94583674-94623653 GCF_002837175.3 Physeter macrocephalus | reverse complement strand
CGCCGTTTGATATTTTGTGGAGCTGGGAGGTCTCTTGTGGACCAGTGTCCTGAAGTTGGTTCTCCCACCTCAGAGACACAGCCCTGACTCCTGGTTGGGGCACCAAGAGCCTTTAATCCACACGGCTCAGAATGAGAGGGAGAAAAAATAGAAAGGAAAGAAAGAAAGGAAGGAAGGAAGAAAGGAAGAAAGAAATGAAGGAAGGAAGGAAGCAAGAAAGGAAAGAAGAAAGAAAGGCAGGAAGGAAGGGAGGAAGAAATGAAGGAAGGAAGAAAGGTTAAAGGAGCAGCTGATTCGGGGGCTCTGGCTCGCTCAGGCCAGGGGGAGGGAGGGGCACAGATGCGGGGCGAGCCCGCGGCGGCAGAGGCCGGTGTGATGCTGCACCAGCCCGCAAGAAAGGAAGGAAGGAAGCAAGAAATGAAGGAAGGAAGGGAGGAAGGAAGGGAGGGAGGAAGGGAGGAAGAAAGGAACGAAGACGGGAAGAAAGGAGGGAAGAAAGAAAGAAAGGAGATAAAGTAGGATAAAATAAAGTTATTAAAATAAAAAATAATTATTTAGAAGAAAAATTTTATTAAAAAAAAAACCGGTTCGGTCAGAACCCTAGGACAAATGGTGAAAGCAAAGCTATACAGACAAAATCTCACATAGCAGCACACACATACACACTCACAAAAAGAGAAAAAGGGGAAAATAATAATATATCTTGCTCCCAAAGTCCACCTCCTCAACTTGGGATGATTCGCTGTCTATTCAGTTATTCCACAGTTGCAGGGCACGTCAAGCTGATTGTGGAGCTTTAATTGGCTGCTTCTGAGGCTGCTGGGAGTGACCTCCCCCTCTCCCCTTTGTCGCACAGCTCCCTGGGTTCACCCTGGCAGTGGCGGGCTGCACAGGCTCCCGGGAGGGGTGGTGTGGAGAGTGATCTGTGCTAGCACACAAGCTTCTTGGAGATGGCAGCAGCAGCTCTAGCATCCCATACCCGTCTCTGGGGTCCGCGCCGACAGCCATGGCTCGCACCCGTTTCTGGAGCTCCTTTACGCGGCACACTTAATCCCCTCTCCTTGCGCACCAGGAAGCAAAGAGGGAAGAAAAGGTCTCTTGCCTCTTTGGCAGCTCCAGACTTTCCCAGACTCCCTCCCAGCTAGCCATGGTGCACTAACCCCTTCAGGCTGTGTTCACGCTGCCAACCCCAGTCCTCTCCCTCAGAAGCCCGAGCCTCAGCTCCCAGCCCCCGCCTTTCCCAGCAGGGGAGCAGACAAGCCTCTCAGGCTGGTGAGTGCTGGTCGGCACCGGTCCTCTGCGGGAATCTCTCCATTTTGCCCTCCACACCCTGTTACTGCACTCTCCTCCGTGGCTTCGAAGCTTCCCCCGTCCGCCACCCGCAGTCTCTGCCTGCGGAGGGGCTTCTAGTGTGTGGGAACCTTTCCTCCTTCACAGCTCCCTCCCACTGGTGCAGGTCCCGTCCCTATTCTTTTGTCTCTGTTTATTCTTTTTTCTTTTGCCAAACCCAGGTACGTGGGGTGTTTCTTGCCTTTTGGGAGGTTTGAGGTCTTCTGCCAGCGTTCAGTGGGTGTTCTATAGGAGCAGTTCCCCCAAGGTATTCTTGAAATGAACCGGAAAAGAAACCTTTTTTACGGTCTCAGATTTCTGAATAGACAGTTAGATAGGGCTTGACTTTCAAACATGCATTTAAAGGATATGGTTACTCTTAATGATATAGCATCTTATGAATAGGATATATGTTATCAAAGGTCTGTAATCCTCAATATTAGTGCCAATTATGATCCCAGTTCCCCTCTAATTTTTTAAGACTGTATATGGATACCTTTGGCTCTTACATGGATGGAGGAAAGTTCCTCTGCCCTCCTCCTAGACAGAGCAACTTTGTGTATTGTCACTTTACCTGGGGACAACTGCAGACTTGTTTTCTATGAAATGCTTTGTATGAGCAAAAGAGAAGCTGTAAGACAAGTATATCCCTATAGATACCTTTGGTAACTCTTTAAAAGCAGGCTCACTGGATCTCCTGCTTTGGAGGTCATAATCACATTAGGTCTAAAAATTGTTCAGTTGATTGTGGGGAGTTCTGAGGTCTACAGTGATGAACACTGGGCCCCTCCACTCCTTCCTAACTAATTGTGACGTAAGGGATAAAGATTTCCTTTGAGAGTTAAAGCATGACAGTTGATATTCTAGATAGTCTCTTTCTTTCTCAGAAGTTTTAAAGAATGAATCAGTAACCGTCTGTTCAACTTTGGAGTGAGTTCTGGCAGTGAACACTGGGCCCCTCCACTCCTTCCTAACTAATTGTGACGTAAGGGATAAAGATTTCCTTTGAGAGTTAAAGCATGACAGTTGATATTCTAGATAGTCTCTTTCTCAGAAGTTTTAAAGAATGAATCAGTAACCGTCTGTGAAGTCAACTTTGGAGTTCTGGCAGCATTAAGTTTCTGAGTGGTGAGGATAATTCCACCTTATGTTAGCAAGTATGGACTTGTCTGGGGACAGCTGGCCTTCTCCAGCCACACCCTTTCCATGGCTAGCTGTTGGAGCCTTTACTTTGGACTCTATGTAATCATCTTGGTGAAGAGGATAAAAAGTAATATTTTAAAAATGTTCAGTAGTGGTTTCCAGTTTCACATATAAAGTGCTTGGAAGTTGCTATTAACTGAAGATTTTAAAAACAGACAGGCAAATACAGGGAGTAATAGCTACCCAGAACAGAGATTCATGAGTAGAAATTGCCCTGAGAACCCTTCCTAGGTAGGAAAACCTGAACTATAATTGACAAGTTGCTGGAGATTCAGTGTGGAAAACTCTGAGAATGAAAAACTCCAGGAGGACCCAGTCATGGGGGCTCCCACAATTTTGTGATTTACCTTCAGGAACTCAACCAGGTTCTCACAGTAAATATTGGAGAAAAATCCTCCCATGCTTCTGGCAGGAGGAGGGAAAAAGGAACCACTTTGAAATATGCTAGAGCACTCTGTTCTTCTTAACAAGGCCAGCTGTCAGGAGAAACTAGTGAACCAGAGCCTAACCTGCTGGGGTATTATCAGTGCCTAACTGAGAGGGGAAGGAAATACCCAACTTCAGTCCCCTTTTGCCATCCTGCCCCACCTAAGGGGGAAGAAAAAACTGAAAAACACTTATGAAGCTCATAGTCCAGATGCATAGGCTCGCTGAAAGAAAGACCTAATATATGAAAATAGAATGCTTCCCTTCCCCCCACAACTTACCACCAAATTACTAAAGACCTATTTACAGTTTTTCTTACTCAGTACATCATGTGTAGCTGTAAGAAAAAAAAAATTACAAGGCACACTGAAAGGCAAAACCACAATTTGAAGAGACAGCATAAGCATCAGAACCAGACATGGCAGGGATGTTGGAATTATCAGAAAAGGAATTTAAAACAACTGTGATGAACATGCTAAGGGCTCTGATGGGTGAAGTAGACTTCAAGCAAGATCAAATAGGCAATGTAAGCAAAGAGATGGAAATTCTAAGAAAGAACTAGAAGAAAAAAATGCTAGAGATCAAAAACACTGAAACAGAAATGAAGAATTCCTTTGATAGGCTTGTTAATAGACTGGACATAGCTGAGGAAAGAATTTGTGAGCTAGAGGATATCCATACGAACTTCTAAAATTGAAAAGTAGAGAGAACAAAGACTGAAAAAACCAGAATATCCAAAACCTGTGGACAAATGCAAAGGTATAGCATACGTATAACAGGAGTACCAAAAGGAGAAGAAAGAAAGGAACAGAAGAAATACTTGAAACAGTAATGACTGAAAATTTCTCCAAATTAATGTCAGATATCAAACTACAGAGTCAGGAAGCTCAGAGAACATCAAGCAGGATAAATATCAAAAAAGCTACACCAAGGCTTATTATATTCAAACTAAAGAAAATCAGAGATAAAGAATAAATTCTGACAGAAGCCAGAGTACAAAATTACCTCACCTATAGCGGAAGAAAGATAAGAATTACATCTGACTTCTCAGAAACCATGCAAGCAAGAAGAGAGAGAAGTGAAAATTTAAAGTGTTAAGAGAAAAAAAAAACCCTAGAATTCTGTTCCCTGCAAAATTATCCTTCAGAAATGAAAGCAAAATAAAGACCTTCTCAGACAAACAAAAATTGAGGGAATTTGTTGCCATTAGACCTGTCTTGCAAGAAATGTTAGAAGAAGTTCTTTAGAGAGAAGGGAAATAATATAGGTCAGAAACTTGGATCTACGTAAAGAAAAGAAGGGCATCAAAGACAGAATAAATGAAGGTGAAATAAAAACTTATTTTTTAACAGCTTATTCAAAATAATAAGAACACCAGGGCAGAAATACAGACACAGATGTAGAAAACGGATGTGTGGACACGGGGGGGAAGGGGAGGGTAGGATGAATTGGGAGATTAGGTTTGACCTAAATACACTACCATATGTAAAACAGATAGCTAGTGGGAACCTGCAGTATAATACAGGGAGCTCAGCTCAGTACTCTGTGATGACCTAGATGGGCGGCATGTGGGGAGATGGGAGGGAGGTCCAAGAGGGAGGGGATATATTTGTACATATAGCTGATTCACTTCGTTGTACAGCAGAAACTAACACAACATTGTAAAGCAATTGTACACCAATTTAAAAAAAAAAGGAAGACAATGGAAGACAAATGGTGGGCAGTTTGTTTTTCTTCTTTGACTAATTATTAAAGGAGCCTATTCAGAAAAAAATTGATAACAGTAATAAGAGCAACAATGTATTTGATTATGTATGCTCA
The DNA here is from genome assembly GCF_002837175.3 of Physeter macrocephalus. Classification (NCBI taxonomy): domain Eukaryota; kingdom Metazoa; phylum Chordata; class Mammalia; order Artiodactyla; family Physeteridae; genus Physeter; species Physeter macrocephalus. The sequence goes on along the minus strand of NC_041214.2, from coordinate 94,618,874 downwards.
TGAATATATCATGTATATGCTTATATATAAGTGAAATGAATGACAGCAATAATAAAAGAGATGAAAGGGAGGAATGAGGACTATTTTGTTATTACAAGGTACTTACACTGCTTGAGAAGTGATATAGTGTTATTTGAAAGTGGACTTGGATTAGTTGTAAATGTATATTGCAAACTCTGGGGCAATCACTAAAAAAGTAAAAAATAAAGGGAAGTATAACTGATATGCTAATAAAGAAGAGAAAATATAATCATATAAAACGTGGTTAAAACTACAAAAAAACAAAAAAGGTGGAAGATAAAATAGGAACAAAGAACAAGTGCAACAAATAGATATGGTAGATATTAATCCAACTATCAATAATCACTTTGGCTATCAGTGGTTTAAATGAACCAATTAAAAGACAGATATTGTTAAAGTCGATCAAAAAACAAGAACCAACTATATGTTGTCAATAAGAAACCTACTTTAAGTATAAAGACACATATAGCTTAAAAGTAAATGGATAGATTAGAACAGAATAGAGAGCCCAGAAATAAACTCATGTGTTTATGGTCAGTTAATCTATGACAAAGGAGGCAAGAATATACAATGTAGAAAAGACAGCCTCTTCAATAATATGTATGCTCATGAATATATCATGTATATGCTTATATATAAGTGAAATGAATGACAGCAATAATAAAAGAGATGAAAGGGAGGAATGAGGACTATTTTGTTATTACAAGGTACTTACACTGCTTGAGAAGTGATATAGTGTTATTTGAAAGTGGACTTGGATTAGTTGTAAATGTATATTGCAAACTCTGGGGCAATCACTAAAAAAGTAAAAAATAAAGGGAAGTATAACTGATATGCTAATAAAGAAGAGAAAATATAATCATATAAAACGTGGTTAAAACTACAAAAAAACAAAAAAGGTGGAAGATAAAATAGGAACAAAGAACAAGTGCAACAAATAGATATGGTAGATATTAATCCAACTATCAATAATCACTTTGGCTATCAGTGGTTTAAATGAACCAATTAAAAGACAGATATTGTTAAAGTCGATCAAAAAACAAGAACCAACTATATGTTGTCAATAAGAAACCTACTTTAAGTATAAAGACACATATAGCTTAAAAGTAAATGGATAGATTAGAACAGAATAGAGAGCCCAGAAATAAACTCATGTGTTTATGGTCAGTTAATCTATGACAAAGGAGGCAAGAATATACAATGTAGAAAAGACAGCCTCTTCAATAAGTGGTGCTGGGAACACTGGACAGCTACATGTAAAAGAATGAAATCAGAACATTTTCCAACACCATATACAAAAATAAACTCATAGACCTAAATATAAGACCTGAAGCCATAAAACTCCTAGAAGAAAACATAGGAAGAACATTCTTTGTCATAAATTGTAGCAATATTTTTTTGGAGCAGTCTCCTAAAGCAAAGGAAATAAAAGCAAAAATAAACAAATGGGACCTAATTAAACTTAAAAGCTTTTGCACAGCAAGGAAAACCATCAACAAAATGAAAAGATAGCCTACTGAATAGGAGAAAATATTTTCAAATGATGTGACTGATAAGGGGTTAATATCCAAAATATATAAACAGCCTATACAACTCAACATCAAAAAAACCCAAGCAACCCAATTAAAAAATGTGCAAAAGACCTGAATAGACATTTCTCCAAAGAGGACATGCAGATGGTCAACATGAACGTGAAAAGATGCTCAACATTGCTAATCATCAGGAAAAGATATCTTTTTTGATCTTACTAAAAGCAAAACCACAATGAGCTATTATCTCAGACCTGTCAGAATGGCTATCATCAAAAAGAACACAAATAACAAATGTTAGTGAGGTGGAGAAAAGGGAACCCACCTATGCTGTTAGTGGAAATGTAAATTGGTGCAGCCACTGTGGAAAACAGTAGGGAGGTTTCTCAAAAAACTAAAAATAGAACCTCCTTATGACCCAGCAATTCCACACCTGGGTATATATCTGAAAAAAACAAAATCACTATTTTGAAAAGATACATGCACCCCAATGTTCATAGCAGCATTGCTTACAATTGCCAAAATATGGAAGCAATTCAAGCATCCATCAACAGATGAATGGATAAAGAAAATGTGGTATATATATACAAGGGAATACTACTCAGCCATAAAAAAGAATGAAAATTGCCACTTGCAACAACATGGATGGACTTGGAGGGTATTATCCTAAGTGAAGTTAGAGAAAGACAAATACTGTATGATATCACTTATGTGTGGAATCTAAAAAATATAACAAACTAGTCAATGTAAGAAAAAAGAAACAGACTCACAGATATAGAGACCAAGCTAGTGGTTACCAGTGGGGAGAGGGAAAGGGGGAGGGGCAATATAGGAATAGGGGATTAAGAGGTATAAACCATTATGTATAAAATAAGCTACAAGTATTTATTGTACAACACAGGGAATATAGCCAATATTTTATAATAACTATAAATGTAGTATAACCTTTAAAAATTGTGAAATACTGTATAGTACACCTGTAACATATAATATTGCACATCAACTACACTTCAATTAAAAAATGTAAAAAAAACAAAAGTAAATGGATAGAGAAAACTATAGCATGCTAACACAATAGCTATAATAATTTCAGACAGAGCAGACTTCAAAGCAAGGAAAATTATCAGGGATAAAGAGAGGCATTACATAATGATACAGAAGTCAGTTCTCCAAGAAGACATACTAATCCTTAATGTATATGTGCCTGATGACAGAGTGTGAAACTACATGTGGCAAAAAGTAATAGAATTACAAGGAGAAGTAGATGAATCCACTATCACCTCCTGTTGGAAATGGATACATCTAGCAGACAGAAAATCAGTAAGGCCCTAGTTGAACTTAACAATACCATTAATCAGTTGTATATAATTGGTATCTATAGACTACTTATTCAACAACAGCAGAATACACATTCTTCTCAAGCTCACATGAAACATTCACCAAGATAGCCACATTCTGGGCCATAAAACACCCTTTAATAAATGTAAAAGCACAGAAATAATACAATGTCTGCTCTCAGACCATAGTGGTATTAAACTGGAAATTAACAGAGAGAGAACTGGAAATCCCCAAATATATGGATATTAAACAATATATTTCTAAATAACATATGGATCAAAAAAGATATCTCATGGGAAATTTTAAAATATTTTAAACTAAATGAAAATGACTATACAAATTATAGAAAATTGTGCAATGCAATGAAAGCAGTGCTTAGTGGGAAGTTTATAGCATTGAATGCATGTATTAGAAAAGAAGAGAGATCTAAATCAATCATCTAAGCTTCCACCTTGAGAAACTAGAAAAAGGAGCAAATTATATGCAAAGCAAGCAGAAGAAAAGCAGCAATAAGAATTAGAGCATAAATCAATGGAATTTTTTTTTTCAAGTGTATGGAGAGTATACGCCATGTACATTTTTTTTTTTTTTTTTTTTGTGGTACGCGGGCCTCTCCCGTTGCGGAGCACAGGCTCCGGACGCGCAGGCTCAGCAGCCACGGCTCACGGGCCTAGCTGCTCCGTGGCATGTGGGATCCTTCTGGACCGGGGCACGAACCCATGTCCCGTGCATCAGCAGGCGGACTCTCAACCACTGCACCACCAGGGAAGCCCCGTACTTTAAAATATTTATTTATTTATTTATTTTGGTTGTGCCGGGTCTTAGTTGCAGCTTGTGGGCTCCTTAGTTGCAGCTCATGGGCTCCTTTAGTTACAGCATGTGTGCTCCTTAGTTGCTTTTCGCAGGGTCCTTAGTTGTGGCATGCGAACTCTTAGTTGCGGCATGCATGTGGGATCTAGTTCCCTGACCAGGGATCGGACCTACATCCCCTGCATTGGGAGGTGGATTCTCAACCACTGTGCCACCAGGTAAGTCCCATAAATCAGCAGAATTGATCAAGGAAATCAATAGAGAAAATAAGTGAAACCACAAAGTTCTTTGAAAAGATCACTAAAACTGATAAGCCTCAAGCCAGGATAACTAAGAAAAAAAAGAACACAAATTATTAATATCAGAAATGAAAAAGGATCCCATTTTCAGAAATGAAAAAGGATCACTGCAGATCCCATGGCATTAAAAAGATAATTAAGGAATATTGTGAATAACTCTATACCTACAAATTTGATATTCTAGATGAAAAGGACTAATTACTTGAAAGGCAATTTGCCAAAAAACTCACACAAGAAGAAATAGAAAATCTGAAAAGGCCTATATTATTATTAACAAATTTTTGAATCAGTAATTAATAACTTTCTAAAACATAAAGCACCATGCCCAGATGGGTCTGCTGGTGAATTTTACCAAACATTTAAGGAAGAAGTTATACCATTCTCTGCAGTCTCTTTCAGATAATAGAAGCTAACTCATTCTTTGAGGCCAGCATTACTCTAATACCAAAACCAGGCAAAGACATTAAAAGAAAACTACAAACCAACATCTCTCATGAATGTAGGCATGAAAATCCTCAACAAAATATTAGCAAATCAAATCCAACAATGTATAAAAAGAGTTATACACCACAACCAAGTGGGATTTATCCCAGGTATGCAAGGCTGATTCTGCATTTGAAAATCAGTTAATATAATGCATCACATCAACAGGCTGAAAAAGAAAAATCACATGATCATATTACTAGAGGCCAGAAAAAGTATTTGACAATATCCAATACTCATTCATGATTAAAACTCTCAGTTAACTTGGATTAGAGAGGAATGTCCTCAACTCTATAAAGAATGTGTACCAAAAACTTACATCATACTTAAGGGTGAGAAACTCAAAGCTTTTCCACAAAGATCAGGAAAAAGGCAAAGATGTCACCTCTCGTCACTCCCTTTCAACATCATACTGGAAGTCCTGGCTAATTCAATAAGACAAGAAGAAGAAATAAAAGGTATACAGTTTGAAAAAAAAAAAAGGTATACAGTTTGGAAAGGAAGAAATAAAACTGTCTTTTAGCAGGCGACATATTCATCTATGTAGAAAATCTAAAAGAAATTACTGAAAAAAAAACAAAACAAAAACCTGTCCTGGAACTAATAGGTGATTATAGCAAGGTTGTAGGATATAAGGTTAGTATACAAAGGTCAGCTGCTTTCCTATATACCTATATAGAACAAGTGGAATTTGAAATATAAAACAGTGCCATTTACATTAGCATCAACAAATGAAATACTTAAGTATAAATTTAGTAAAATATACACAAGATCTATCTGAGGAAAACTACAAAACTTTGATGAAAGAAATCAAAGAACAACTAATTAAATGGAGAAATATTCCTTGTTCATGGATAGGAAGACTCAATAGTGTCAGTATGTCAGTTCTTCCCAATTTGATTTATAGAGTCCATGTAATCTCAATCAAAATCCCTGCAAGGTATTTTGTGGATATTGACAAAGTGATTCTAAAGCTTATATGAAGAGGCAAAAAACTCAGAATAAGCAGCACAATATTGAAGGAGAAGAACAAAGTTGGAGGACTGACATGACCTGGCTTCAAGACCTACTGTAAAACTTTTATAATCATGAAAGTGTGGTATTATGGAAAGAATAGACAAATAGATGAATGAAATAGAATAGAGAGCCCAGAAATAGACCCACATAAATATAATCAACTAATCTTTGACATAAAGAACAGACAATACAATGGAGAAAAGACAGTCTTTTTAAACAAATGATGCTGGAACAACTGGACATCTACATGCAAAAAAATGAATTTAGGCACAAGCCTTACACCCTTCACAAAATTAACTCAAAATCATCACAGACTTAAATGTAGAATACAAAAATATAAAACTCTTAAAAGATTACATAGGAAAAAAACCTAGATGATCTTGGGTATGGTGATGACTTTTTAGACACCAAAGTCATGATCCATTAAAGAAATAATGGAGAATCTGGACTTCATTGAAATTTAAAACTTCTCCTCTACAGAAGACAGTGTCAGTAGAATGAGAAGACAAGTCACAGACTAGGAAAAAATATTTGCAAAAGACATATCTGATAAAGGACTGTTATCCGAAATAATAAAAGAAGTCTAAAACTCAAGAGTAAGAAAACAAAAAACCTGTTTTTAAAAAAGGTCAAAGACCTTAACAAATACCTCACCAAAGAAGATATACAGATGGCAAATAAGGATATGAAAAGATGCTCCACATGATGTCATCAGGGAAATGCAAATTAAAATGATATACCGCTATACACCTGTTAGAATGGACAAAATCTGGAACACTAACACCACCAAATGTGGAGCAGCAGGAACTTTCATTTTTGGTGGGAATGCAAAATGCTATAGCCACTTCAGAGGACAGTGGCAGTTTCTTACAAGACTAAACATACTCTTACTATATGATTTGGCAATCCTGCTCCTTGGTATTTACCCAAAGAGGTTGAATACTTATCTCTGCAGAAGAACCTGCTCACAGATGTTTATAGCGGTTTTATTCATAACTGCCAAAACTTGGAAGTAACCAAGATGTCCTTCAGTAGGTGAATGGGTAAATAAACTATGGTACATTGAGACAATATAATATTATTCAGCACTAAAAAGAAATGAGTTATCAAGTCATGAAAAGACATGGAAGAACATTAAATGCATATAGTTAAGAGAAGGAAGCCAGTCTGAAAAGGTTACATACTGTATGATTCCAACTATATGACATTCTGGAAAAGGCAAAACTATGGATATTATAAAAAGATCATTGGTTGCCAGGGGGTTGGGGGGAATGGGGAAAGGATGAATAGGAGCACAGAGGATTTTAAGGGTAGGGGAAATACTCTGTATGTTACTATAATGATGGATACACGTTATTATACATGTGTACATAGACAGTAAGGATTTGTCCATACCCATATAATGTACAACACCAAGAGTGAACCTTAATGTAAACTGTGGACTTTGGGTGACTGTGAAGTGTCAATGGAGGTTCATCAATTTTAACAAAGCTACCACTCTGATGAGTCATGTTGATAATGTGTCAGGCTATGCATGTGTGGGGCAGGGGGTATATGGGAAGTTTCTGTACCTTCTTCTCAATTTTGCTATGAACCTAAGATTGCTCTAAAAAATTGCCTTTAAAAAATGCAGACATTCAATAGAGTTCATAATAACAAAACAAAATTTGCTAGCTTTGTGAAGCTCCTCTTTGTGTGCAGTTCAGTTGGGGCTGGAAGGGAAAATCTAGAAGACTGTAGGTGTGGCAGACAGTACATGTTCCTGGTAGTGGCCCGTAGTAGAGGAGGAGGGGCCTGGATGGAGGGAATAGAGCAGCAGTGGCTGCTGTAAAGATACCAAAGCCAGACTAAGTAAGGCTGAGGATGGGATTCAGGACAAGGCAGGGCTCAAGCCAAGTAGGAAGCAGATATGGAGTCTTTCTGGCATTGGGTCCCGGTCGAGGTTGGGCAGAGGTGGGAAAGAGATTTTTGCTCTTTCTTATTCACATTTTACTCTCCTCTAAAACCAACTGAAATGGAGAGAAAAAGAATAGGTTGGAGAAAAATAACAAGTTGGCTGGGAAAGAAACTGTACTATTAAGTTGCATAGGACTTTGGTCAAAGTAGCATTCCTCCTTTGCATCCTATCCTCAGACCCACCTAGAAGGGTCCCAAGTCAGCAGAAAGCTTAGTCAGAAGGATTCCTCAGGCTTTACCATAATCCTAGCACATTTGATCAGATGGGTCAAATGTGAAATTATTTAATTTAGAAAACAATAATTTATTCTCTTGATTCAAGCTTATGGTGTTATAATATTCACATGATCTGTGATGATAAAGCTAATTTGAAGTTATTTCCTCAAGTAGAATTTTTATAGTAGCATACTTTCTGCTGAAAACTTAAGAAACTATATGTACATACTTATAGTCTACATGTGTTAGAAATTAATAGCAACTGCTGAAAAATGATTTCAATGCCTGTTAGAATTCAGCATTAAAAACAATTTAAAGTACTGTTCCATCACAGGTTGAAATGCCAAATAGACACTTCTTTCTAATTGGCTTGAAATGCATTTTTCTTTGAGCTAAGCTGTACATGCTGTGCTCATGTATAAGCACCTCCCCTTGCGTTTGACTTTTTCATAATGGAAATCTCTCTCTTTTTTTCCATTATTTATTGTTTGTGTAATTTAACCAGTTCTTCAAAATGGTATATTTTAAATGGAAATGGTTATATATTTTTTTCTTATTTTATAAGTAGTATATATACAGGTTAAAAAAAAAGTTAGAAAATTTGTAAGACTATAAACATGAAAAAAATTCTCTCTATAACCCTACTATCCAGAAATAATTGCTTTTATTATTGTGTATCCATCTGGGCATTTTTATGTGCCTAATTACACAGTCTTTAAAAACATAAAAATGTACTCCTAATGTACATACTGCTTTATAGTGTTCTTTTTTCTACTTTACTTTGGATCATAGACATTTTTGTTCGTTCATAAATATAGATTACATTGTCACTTTTAATAGCTGGATAAATTCCATTATGGATGGGCCTTTTTTTAAAAAACAATTTTTCTACTGATGGTGATTAAGTTTGTAATTTTTTTTTTTTAAGAGTCACATGAGTAGATTGGGAAGGGTTTCCATGGAGTGTTGTTTAGTCAAAAAAGCAAGATGCAAAAACGTATTTATAGTATGATTTCATGTTAGTCAAACGATAAAATAACACTATATTTGTGTATATTTGTGTCAGTGTAGAAAATAAGTGTGCAAAAAAATATGGAAGATATAATTCAAGGATACAACTGAGATATATACCCTAGATATTGGGTATATAGAGAAGGTACTGCTACAGGTGGATAAGGAAGAAAAAGGGATTGAGGTACGCAAACTCAAAAGCACAAGAAAACACTGCACTAAAACATTAAACCATGTGTGCTGTCATACTTATTGTTTAAGAAATTATGTGTAAGGGTGGGCATATGTTTAAGTGAATTTAAAAGTTTTTTTGTATTTAAAAACAGACAGAATGAAAAAAACAAAGGTGAAAATAATGGGTCCAAGGTTGATGCCTAATGACTCCAGGTATAACCATTTTTTAAAAATAAAATTGGCCATTAAAAAAAGTTTTTTACTCTTATAAATGAGACTTTATAAACATGTCTGCATATATCTTTGCACACTCATTGAATTATTTCCTACAATAAATTCCTAGGAGTACAATTGCTGGGGCAAAAGGGTATTTTAAGGGTTTGATATATATTGATAAGTTACCTGTTAGTTAGGTTGTACCTATTTGTATTTCCATCAACAGTTTATGAGAATGTCTGTTTCTTCACAACTTCATTGATGCTAGGTACTTTCAAACTTTTAAATCATTGCTTATGTTATATAATAAAATAGCATCTTGCTGTTTTAATTTACTTTTCTTAGATTACTAGGTATGTTCATTATCTTTTCATATGATTGTTAGAAGTTTTACTTTTTGTTTTCTGGAGTCCTTTACCCATTTCTCTGTGGCTATTTAACTGTCTTATTGATTCACAAGGGCATTTTATATAGAAAGACTGTTAAACTCTTTATCATATATGTTTCAAAACCTATTGATAGGTATAAAGTGATTGTATCAGGTTTTAATTTTTAAAATGATTTTCTGTTTTAGGGCAGAGCCATATACTTTTCCTCCTCCTTCCACTAAGTACCTCCCCATTCCTTCAATGTATACTGTGGGCACTCAGACTGATTATCGCGATGCCGAAGTTCAAACAGACCCGTATTCTCCAGAATACATAGTATGTCAGGATTCCATCCCTGAACTGCTGACCCTGGCTACTCTCACTTGGGGTGAGTTGGTAATTCTTTTGAATATTTGCAGATGACTGTCCTGATAACCACACATGCTATTGAGTTCTTGGAAATGACACACATAGAGGCAACTGTGGTTTAAAGTATTGCTATTTAAAGTGTCTTGCTCAGTAGAGCTACTTCATAGACTCATACATTTTCTGATAGATTTGTTCAAAGGTATTTACGCCCTTTTCACTGTAAGGAGGCTTATTGTCCTTTTCCCCTGAAGCTGAAGTTATATTTCGGCTTAATTTTGTGGTTACTTTACTAACAACTCCCCTCCCTCTTCTCAGTGTTTCTCCCAGTGAATCAGTTCTTTTTCACTGAGGCATTCATACTCCTTCTTTACACATAAACCTTTCTTGAGTGTATAATACTGAATGCGTATTCCAACATATGTAATAATATTATCTTTCTTTGCTAAAATATCTTGCAATTTATCAAGGCTCTCTTATATACTTTATTTGATGATTTGGATGATTTCTTTTGATATTATCTCTGAAATGCTAATATCTTCCAGGCTCAGAAATTCAATCTCAGAGTATAGAAATTCATTCCAGTCTAGGCCCTTATTATGTGAAACTATAAAAATAAATAAGAGAAGGGACCTTTAGAAACTATTAGGCATTAGCTTATTGAACTCACTTGATTGTCGCTGGGAAGCTGAGAACCAGAGAGGCTGACTCACTCTAAGGTCATGGAGATAGTTGGTACACTGTAATGATTTTTATTAAAATGAGATTACTTTTGTTTCCCCAATGTAATTAACTGCTGTGATCAACTCTGCATCACAGGCAAAGAAGATGTTCATATCTGAGTTCTAGTTTTGATTCTTGTTTCCTGGCCCACTTTATGAATCCAGATTAAACATTCTTGACACCCATACTTTAAACCAGAGGCTCTAATTACAGGCCTAGATGACAGGCTAAAAGTATGCTAAAATCTTTCCCTCTGCTCGGAGCACATAAAAAACATATTATAAAGATTAATAACCACACTTAAAAGCAAGGAAGAAAATTTCCATAGTCTGGAAGTGGAGACTTCTTCCTAAAAGAAAGAAATAGCTGGGAACCTGTGACAGTAAGCAGGGACTCTGAATGGTGGGGAGCAGATCTGAGTTACCTGCTTAAACTAAAGGAGACAAAAACTTTTCTCCTGCCCACAGATAGGACTGAAGCCCAGTGCCTGCCAGTCTAAGCCAAGTGCTCCTACCTGGGGCCTTGGGCTTTACCTCTTGGTGTGACAAGGGCTTAGCGTTGAGCTGCAGGAGGACCAGAACCAGGACATCTAAAACAAGAAATCTGGGCAGGGACTCAGAAGTGCTTCACTTGGTAAAAGACCTAATCTGGAGCCCTGCCACTGGCAGCTCTGGGGTTGAAGTATCAATAAAAACCTCCATGAGTTAGACCTACCTCCTCATTGGTGAGGCCCTGGGCAGAGGTTCAAATAGAGGCCCATATACTATTGATATATGTGTAGATATTTAAAAATTATAAATCAAGCCACTATCTGTTAGATAAAATACGTTCTATATTTTTCACAAATAAATCTTTCTAAATAGTTGAAAGGACAAATGTACATTTAAAATTCTTAGACTCTTTGGGATTGCATGCTGGAATGTGGCAGCAATGGGAGAGGCTGCCTAGTGGCCTGCCCTTTTCTCTGGCTCTGTTCAACATCACAAGGGGCCTGTCATGCATGTATATGATTGCCCCACCTTGCTTCTCCATTTTCTGTTTACACATCCTTGGCTATGCCTTGGGTTTAAGGGTGAGCAAACAGCAGCATACAGTCTGCCCTCAGGAGTCTGAATCCTGGGAAGAGGCCCATGTAGATTTTGGAAGTGGGCTTGGGGCCACTTATGCATGGAATTCCAGGCTCTCTAAGAGCAGGAGTACTCCAGGTGGGCATTTTGTAGTATTATCTTTAAAGTGCTGTGGGAAAATAATTCCAAATCTAGAATTCTTATACCAGCCAAACAGTTATTCAGGAGTGAAGGTGAAATAAGGACACTTTCATAGGATAGGACATTTCATAGGTCTATCTCATAGGATATTGTAAAGATTAATTCAAATTCATTTATGTAATGTGCTTAGACCAGTGCTTAGTATGTAAATAAGCATTCTGTACATGTTAGCTATTAATCTGAAAGGAAGAACAAAAGGACATACTTCAACAAGAAGAAAAATAAGCCCCAAAGGAAGAAGCAGTGTTTAAGAATATGATAAGCAGAATAAGAGAAAAATATGTAATTAAAAATGTAAAGTGTTGAGTTTTAAAAAATGATACTTAAAAAAAAAAAAGAATGAAGCAAGTACTAAAACTCTAGATCAGGATTGGCAAACTATGGTCCATAGGCCAGTTTGGCCTATTGCCTTTTTATATATGGCCTGCAAGTTAAGGATGATTTTTTACATTTAAAAATGGATGAAAAAAACCTATTTTGTGACATGTGAAAATGATATGAAATTAAAATTCCAGTGACCCTAAAAAGGTTTTATTGGAATACAGCCAAACTTATTTGTTACGTAGTGTCCTGCCTGCTTTTGCACTGCCATGCAGAATTGAGTAACTGAAAGAGACTGTGCAGCCCACAAAGCCTCATATATTTACTCACTGGCCTTTCACAGAGAAAGTTTGATGACCTCTGCTCTAGATCAGTCCTTTTCAGACTTTTGCATGAATAAGAATCATCTGGTGAGCTTGTTAAAACACTGATTCCTGGCCCTGTCCCAGAGATTCTGATTTACTAGGTTTGAGAAAGGGTGGAGAATTGCATTTCTACCAGGCTCTCAGATGCTGCTGCTACTGCTGGTTTAAGAACCACACTGAGTACTGGAGTTAAGAAGAAATAAGAATAAAGCATGCAAAAATTCTATTTTCTTTTGGAGAGAGAGCAATATTAATTAGCTTTAGACTTTATTAGAAAACTATGAGTGGAAATTTCTAGGTTAAAAAATTTATTTGTAACCTCTGGAAAAAAGAGAAGAAATATATCGTTTCACAATTGGCAAAGGGGAAAAAGAGGAAATAACAATAGAAATGGGGGAAAACACAAAGAAAAAACACGATTAATAGAAAATACATAGTATAGTGTAGGGAAAATGTTCAAATATTTTAATAATCAAAATATATAATAAAAGTGACTTAAACTTGCCTATTAAAAAATTCTGGGATTGAATTCTTTAAAACCCAGCAAAAACAGCTTACTATTTATAAAATAGCATTATAACTTTGAAAATAAAGGAGTGGAAAAGATACTGAAAGCTGACCCAAAGAAAGCTGGTGTAACAATGTTAATATTAGACCAAAGTTAATCAGAAAACAGTAAAAGGGATAATGAAGAACATGAAATAGTTATAAAAGGAAAAACCCACCAGAAGTTATATCTGTTATGAATTTGAATTTACTCTGCATAGACTCAAAATATAAAGCAAAATTGATTGAATCACAAGGAGAAATGGACAAATTCCTATTCACAGTGGAACATTTTTTAATGTTCCTCTTTCAGATTAAGCTATCAAAAGTTAGGATTTAGGTGATTTGAACAAGATGATTAATGTATTTCACATAAAAGAGTTTGCATGTGGTAAGCCATGGCGACACCTGCTGTAGATCTGATTATGCATTAAGAAACTGAATGTGGAAATAACTTGGCTGTAGCATTTCAAGGAAATAATTATGGTTCTGGGCTCCTTTGAACTGGCAGATTTCTCACTCCACATTTATAGTCATTTGATTGATGAGAAAGATGCCACTATATTCAGTGGGAAAAAGGAGGTCTTTTCAATAAATGTTGATGAAACAATTAGATACCCATGTGCAAAAGTGAACTTTGATTCTGATTTCTACCTCCAGGCAGTACTGGGAAAAACAAACAAACAAACAAAAAAAACCAACGTGTGTGTGTGTGTGTAAATTGATAACCTGATTCTAAAATTAATATGGAAATGTGAAAGGGTCAAAAGTAGCCAAGGCAAATGTGAAGAAACAGAACAGTATACACTATGAGATACAAAGACTTACTTTAAAGCTGCAGTAATTACACAGTGTGGTATATTCTCAAAGGTACACAAATAGATCATTGTTACAGAATAGGGAGTCCAGAAATTAACCCACAAGTAGATATCATCTGACTTAAGACAAAGATGATACTACAGTACACTAGAAAAAAAATGATCTTTTCAATAAATGGTGCTGAGTCAATTAGATAGTCATCTTGAGAACAGTGACTCGATTACTAGTTCACACCATAAACTGAACCAATCCCAGATGTCTAAATGTGAAAGGTGAAACAAAAATTTAGAAGGAAACATAAGAAAATATTTTCATGATCTTGGTTAGGCACACATTTTATTAAATAGAACAAAAAATGGTAACCATAAAGGGAAAATTAAGAAATTAGATCACATTAAAATTAAGAACCTCTGTTCACCAAAATACATTAAGATAGTGAAAAGGCAAACCACATATTGGGAGAAGATATTTGCAATACCTACATATGACAGAAGACTCATATCTAGAACACATAAAGAAACCCTACAAGTCAACAAGAAAAAGACGACCCAAAAGAAAAGTTAGCAAATGATGTGAGCAGTCAGTTGATAAAACGGGTTTTCAAATGGCCAATCAACATATGAAACAGTGTTCAACCTGATTAGTCATCAGGGAAATGCAAATTAAAATCTCAGTTTGATACTACAGACATACCAGAATAGCTAATGTTAAAAAGATTGATATTACTTAGTGATGATAAGGATTTGAAGCAAAGAGAATTTCATATACTGCATGTATATATTGCAACCATTCTTTGGAAACTGGTAGTATCTTCTAAAGCTGGCGCAACACCTACAACCCAGGAACGTCATCCCTCACTATATACCCAAGAAAAGTGAGTACTTAGCTCTACTGTAAGAAATGCAGGGCTTCCCTGGTGGCGCAGTGGTTGAGAGTCCGCCTGCCAATGCAGGGGACACGGGTTCGTGCCCCGGTCCGGGAGGATCCCACATGCTGCGGAGTGGCTGGGCCCGTGAGCCATGGCCGCTGAGCCTGTGCGTCCGGAGCCTGTGCTCCGCAACGGGAGAGGCCACAACAGTGAGAGGCCCGCGTCACACACACACACACACACAAATTGACTTGAATAAAGGTAATTAAAAAAAAAAAAAGAAATGCATATATGATTTTCACCAAGAGACAAGTGCAAGAATGTTCATAGCAGCACTATTCATAGTAACTCTGAACTGAAAACAACCCAGATGTCCATCAACCATAGAATGGATGAATAACCTGTAGTATGATCACACAGTGGAATACTATATAGTAACGAGAATGAAAGTACAGCTACACATAACCACATGTGTGAATCTCACATACATATTGCTGAGCAAAAGAAGTAAGACACTAAAGAGTACCTACGTTTTGATTTCATTTATATAAAGCTCAAAACCTATCATAACTAAATTAATATGTTAGGAATCAGGCTGGTGGCTATCCTTGAGACAAGTAGAGACTGGGAGGGAGTATGATGGGCAATCTAGGGTTCTGGTAAATTCTGTTCCTTGATCTGAGTGCTGGTTATTTGGGATGTTCCTTTGTGTACCTTTCTGTGTATATATTATACATTAGTAGAATGTTTGCATAAAAATAAGTGAAAAATAATGACACAGTAAAAGGCTGACACCGAAAGCACTAAGAAAAAAATTGAGCGCTATGTGCCAAGAACTGTTCCAAGTGCTTTATGTTTTTAACATATTTAATCTTCACAAGTTAAGTAAATAATAAATTTTAAATCAGAAACCAATAAGAAACCTTAAAAAGGCAAAAGAAATGGTCATTACGATCATAAATTTTTTGGATAAAGATTAATAATATACTGAAACTTCTTGTGG
The DNA here is from genome assembly GCF_002837175.3 of Physeter macrocephalus. Taxonomy (NCBI): domain Eukaryota; kingdom Metazoa; phylum Chordata; class Mammalia; order Artiodactyla; family Physeteridae; genus Physeter; species Physeter macrocephalus. The sequence continues at coordinate 94,603,157 of NC_041214.2, read as the reverse complement.
GAAACATCAAGACCAAAGACAGAAGTTGCAAATAAAGAGTATTAGAATTGGAAGAGGGACATACTATAGCCTAAACAATTTAGGGACTATAAGAGAACACTATGCATCACTTTTGCCCTACATTTAAAAACTAAGATTATATTAGTTTCAGGTATACAGCATAGTGAATTTTTAATAGATTATACTGCATTTAAAGTTATTACAAAATAATGGCTGTATGTCCATGTGCTGTATAATATATCATCGTTGCTTATCTATTTTATACATAGTAGTTTGTATCTCTTAATCCCGTACCCCTGTCTCGCCCTCCCACCCCTTCCCTATCCTCATTGGTATCCACTAGTTTGTTTCTGCATCTGTGAGGTTGTTTCTGTTTTGTTACATACGCTTCTTTGTTTTATTTTTTAGATTCCACATGTAAGTGATAATGTACACTATGTCTTTCTCTGTGTGGCTTATTTCACTGAGGATAATATGCTCTAGGTCCATCTATGTTGTTGCAAATGGCAGAAATTTATTCCTTTTTTATGGCTGAGTAAATTCCATTGTATATATACACCACATCTTCTTAATCCATTCACCTGTTGATGGATTCTTGGGTTGCTTCCATATCTTGGCTACTGTAAGTAATGCTGCTATGAACATTGGGGTGCATGTATCTTTTCAAGTTAGTGTTTTGGGGTTGTTTTTTTGGGGGGGGATATATACCCAGGAGTGGAATTGCTGCATCATATGGTAGTTCTATTTTTAGTTTTTTGAGGAACCTCCTGTTTTCCATAGTGGCTGCATCAATTTTAATTTCTACCAGCAGTGTACAAGGGTTCCCATTTCTCTACATCCTTTGCAATGTTTGTTATTTGTAGACTTTTTGGTGATAGCCATTCTGACAGGTGTGAGGTGACATCTGATTGTGGTCTACATTTCTCTGATGATTAGTGATGCTAAGCATCTTTTCATGTGCCTGTTGGTCATCTGTATGTCTTCTTTGGAAAAATGTCTCTTCAGCTCGTTTGTCCATTTTTTAATTGGGTTGTTTGGTTTTTTACATGTTGAGTTGTATGAGCTGTTTATATATTTTGATATTAACCACTTGTCAGTTATATCACTTGCAAGTATTTTCTCCCTTTCAGTAGGTTTTTTCATTTTGTCAATGATTTCCTTTGCTGTGCAAAAGCTTTTGAGTTTAATTAGGTCCCATTTGTTTATTTTTGCTTTTGTTTCCTTTGCCTTAGGAGACAGATCCAGAAGAATATGGCTATGATTCATGTCAGAGTGTTCTGCCTATGTTTTCTTCTAGGAATTTTATGGTTTCAGGTCTTACACTTAGGTCTTTAGTCCATTTTGAGTTTATTTTGTATACGTTGTGAGAGAATGTTCTAATTTCATTCTTTTACATGTATCTGTCTCGTTTTCCCAGTACCATTTATTGAAGAGACTGTATTTTCTCCATTGTATATTCTTGCCTCCTTTGTCATAGATTAATTGATCATAGGAGTATGAGTTTATTTCTGAGTTCTCTATTCTGTTCCATTGATCTCTATATCTGTTTTTGTGTCAGTACCGTGTTGTTTTCATTACTGTAGCTTTGTAGTATAGTCTGAAGTCAGGGAGCTTGATACATCCAGCTTTGTTCTTTTTTCTCAAATTACTTTGGCAATTTGGAGTCTTTTGTGGTTTCATATGAATTTTAGGATTATTTGTTCTAGTTCTGTTGAAATGTCATGGGTATTTTGTTAGAGATTGAATTAAATCTGTAGATTGCTTTGGATGGTATTCTGATTGTGGTCTACATTTCTCTGATGATTAGTGATGCTAAGCATCTTTTCATGTGCCTGTTGGTCATCTGTATGTCTTCTTTGGAAAAATGTCTCTTCAGCTCGTTTGTCCATTTTTTAATTGGGTTGTTTGGTTTTTTACATGTTGAGTTGTATGAGCTGTTTATATATTTTGATATTAACCACTTGTCAGTTATATCACTTGCAAGTATTTTCTCCCTTTCAGTAGGTTTTTTCATTTTGTCAATGATTTCCTTTGCTGTGCAAAAGCTTTTGAGTTTAATTAGGTCCCATTTGTTTATTTTTGCTTTTGTTTCCTTTGCCTTAGGAGACAGATCCAGAAGAATATGGCTATGATTCATGTCAGAGTGTTCTGCCTATGTTTTCTTCTAGGAATTTTATGGTTTCAGGTCTTACACTTAGGTCTTTAGTCCATTTTGAGTTTATTTTGTATACGTTGTGAGAGAATGTTCTAATTTCATTCTTTTACATGTATCTGTCTCGTTTTCCCAGTACCATTTATTGAAGAGACTGTATTTTCTCCATTGTATATTCTTGCCTCCTTTGTCATAGATTAATTGATCATAGGAGTATGAGTTTATTTCTGAGTTCTCTATTCTGTTCCATTGATCTCTATATCTGTTTTTGTGTCAGTACCGTGTTGTTTTCATTACTGTAGCTTTGTAGTATAGTCTGAAGTCAGGGAGCTTGATACATCCAGCTTTGTTCTTTTTTCTCAAATTACTTTGGCAATTTGGAGTCTTTTGTGGTTTCATATGAATTTTAGGATTATTTGTTCTAGTTCTGTTGAAATGTCATGGGTATTTTGTTAGAGATTGAATTAAATCTGTAGATTGCTTTGGGTGGTATGGACATTTTAACAATATTAATTCTTCCAATCCAAAACACAGGATATTTTTCCATTTCTTGGTATCATTTCTAAATTCCTTCATCAATGTTTTATAGTTTTTAGAGTATAGGTCTCTCACCTCCTTGGTTAAGTTTATTCTTAGTATTTTACTCTTTTTGATGGGATTCTTTTCTGTTTTGCTTTCTCTTTCTGATAGTTCATTGTTAGTATATAGAAAAGTAAAAGATTTCTGTATAGTAATCTTGTATCCTGCAACTTTGCTGAATTCATTTTTAGTTCTAATACCTTTTTGGGTATTAGACTTTGGGTTTTCTATATATAGTATCATGTCATACACAAAGAGTGATAGTTTTACTTCTTCCCTTCTAATTTGGATGCATTTTTTTTCTTGTCTGATTGCTGTGACTAGAACTTCCAATACTACATTAAATAGAAGTGGTGAGAGTGGGCATCCTTGTCATTTTCTTATTTTAGAGTAAAGACTGAAAGCTTTTCACCTTTGAGTATGATGTTAGCTGTGAGTTTTTCATAAATGACCTTTATTATGCTGAGATATGTTCCTTCTATACCAATGTCAATGATAATTTTTATCATGAATGGATTTTGAATTTTGTCAAATGCTTTTTCTGTATCTATTGAAATGATTATGTGATTTTTCTCCTTCCTTTTGTTACTGTGGTGTATCGCGTTGATTGGTTTCCAAATACTGAACCATCCTTGCATCCCTCAAATAAATCTCACTTGATCATGGTGTATGATCCTTTTTATATATTGTTGGATTCAGTTTGCTAATATTTTGTTGAGGATTATTGTATCTATATTCATCAAAGATATTGGCCTGTAATCTTCTTTTTTTGCAGTGTCTTTGTCTGGTTTTGATATCAGGGCAGTGGTAGTCTCACAGAATGAATTTGGGAGTGTTTCATTCTCTTCAAGTGTTTGGATTAATCTGAGAAGGATATTGTTAGCTCTTCTTTATATGTTTGGTAAAATTCCCCTGTGCAGATGACTGGTCCCAGATTTTTGTTTGGTAGGAGTTTTTTTTTTGTTTTTGTTTTTTTTTTGTGGTATGCGGGCCTCCCTCCGTTGTGGCCTCTCCCATTACGGTGGCCAGGCTCCCTCCGTTGTGGCCTCTCCCATTGCGGAGGACAGGCTCCGGACACGCAGGCTCAGCGGCCATGGCTCACGGGCCCAGCCGCCCCGCGGCACGCGGGATCCTCCCAGACCGGGGCGCGAACCCGGTTCCCCTGCGTCGGCAGGCGGACGCGCAACCACTGCGCCACCAGGGAAGCCCTGGTAGGAGTTTTTAAAATTACAAATTCAATTTCACTACTAGTGATCTGGCTGTTGAGATGATCTTTTTCTTCCTCATTCAGTCTTGGAAGTTTGTATGTTTCTAGAAATTTCTCCATTTCTTCTAGGCTGTCCAATTAGTTGGCTTATAACTGTTAGTAGTACTTTGTTATGAGTTTGTAAAGCTCTGTGTTATTGGTTGTTACTTCTTCTCTTTTGCTTCTTGTTTTGTTTACCTGGGTCCTCTCTCTTTTCTTGTTAGCCTGGCTAAAGTTTTATCAATTTTGTTTATCTTTCCAAAGAACCAGTTCTTGGTTTCATTGATCTTTTCTAATTTTTTTTTGCTCTATTTATTTCCTCTCTGATTTTTATTATTTCCTTCCTTCTGCTGACTTTGGGCTTCACTCTTTCTAATTCCTTTAGGTGGTAGGTTAGGTGGTTTATTTGAGGTTTTTCTTGTTTCTTGAGGAAGACCTGTATTGCTACAAAATTCCCTTCTAGAACTGCTTTTGCTGCATCCCATAAATTTTTGGAAGGTTGTGTTTCCATTTTCATTTGTCAGGATATTTTCTGATTTTCTCTTTGATTTCTTCATTGATCCTTTGGTTTTTAGTAGCATGTTGTTTAGTCTCTACATGTGTGTGCTTTTCCCATTTTTCTTGCCATAATTGATTTTTAGTTTCATACTGTTGTGGTCAGAAAAAATGCTTGATATAATTTCTATTCTCTTAGATTTGTTGAGACTTGTTTTATGGCCTAGTATGTGATCTATCCTGGAGAATATTCCATATGCACTTGAAAAGAATGTGTATTCTGCTGTTTTTGGATGGATGTCCTGTAGATATCCATTAAGTCCAACGTATGGTCTATTGTATCATTTAAGACCACTAATGCCTTATTGATTTTCTATCTGGATGATCTGTCCACAGATATAAGTAGGGTGTTAAAGTCCTCTACTATTATTATATTACTGTCAATTTCTCCCTTTTGTCTGTTAATATTTGATTTATATATTTAGGTGCTCCAGTACTAGGTGCATATATGTTAACGAGTATATTATCCTCTCTTCTATTGATCTCTTTATCATTATATAATGCCCTTCTTTGTCTTTCTTTATAGCCTTTGTTTTAAAGTATATTTTATCTGATATGAGTATTGCTACCCTCGTTTTCTTGTCATTTCTGTTTCATGAAATATCTTTTTCCATCCTCTCACTTTCAGTCTCTGTGTGTATTTAGTTCTGAAGTGAGTCTTTTGTAAGCCGCCTAGAGATGGGTCTTGCGTTTTTAAAAATCCATTCAGCCACCCTATGTCTTTTGATTGGAGCATTTAGTTCATTGACATTTAAAGTAATTGTTGATAGTTATTTACTTATTGCCATTTTGTTACTTGTTTTCTGGTTGCTTTTGTAGGTCTTTCCTGTTCTTTTCTTCTTCTTTTAGTTTCTTTTTCTTCCTTTGTGGTTTGATGATTTTCTTTACTAGTATGCTTATGTTCCTTTCCTCTCCATTTCTGTGTATCTGTTGTAGGTTTTTGATTTGTGGTTACCATGGAATTCCTATATTATGACCTATAACTACATCTACTTGTTTTAAATGGTAGTAATTTAAGTTCACACCCATTCAAAATATCTACCTTTTTACTCCCCTCCTCCACATAGATTCTTACCTTTTATTATAGCCTTTTCTTTCCACTTACAGAAGACCCTTTAACATTTCTTTTAGGGTAGGTTTAGTATTGATGAGCTCCATTAGTTTTTTGCTTGTCTGAGAACTTCTTTATCTCCCCTTCAATTCTAAATGATAATCCTGCTGGATAGAGTATCCTAGGTTGCAGATTTTTCTCTTTTAGCACTTTGAGTATATCATGTCACTCTCTCTGGCCTGCAGAGTCTCTGCAGAGACATCAGCTGATAGCCTTATGAGTATTCCCTTGTAAATGACTCTTTGTTTTTTTCTTGCTGCCTTCAGAATTCTCTCTTTAATTTTTACCATTTTCATTATGATTTATCTTGATGTGGGTCTGTTTTGGTTCATCTTGTTTGGAACTTTCTTTGCTTCCTGTACTTGGATATTTGTTACCTTCTTCAGGTTCCAGAAGTTTTCAGTCATAATTTCTTCAAATACATTTCACAACCTTTCTCTCTCTTCTCCTTCTGAAACCCCTATAATGGGAATGTTGGTACACTTGATGTTATCCCAGAGATCTCTTAAACTGTTCTCATTTTTTAAAGTTTGTTTTTCTTTTTACTGCACTGATTGGGTGATTTCCATTATTCCATCTTCCAGATCACTTATGCATTCTTCTTTATCACTTAGTTGCTATTCATTCCTTCTAGTGTGTTTTTTTTAAGACAAGCTTTTATTCATCTTCTTTTTTATTAATTAATTAATTTTTTAAAATTTATTTATTTTTGGCTGTGTTGGGTCTTTGTTGCTGCATGCAGGCTTTCTCTAGTTGTGGTGAGTGGGGGCTACTCTTAGTTGTGGTGCACAGTCTTCTCATTTCAGTGGCTTCTCATTGTGGAGCACAGGCTCTAGGCACACAGGCTTCAGTAGTTGTGGCTTGTGGGCTCTAGAGCGCAGACTCAGTAGTTGTGGTGCACAGGCTTAGTTGCTCCATGGCATGTGGGATCTTCCCAGACCAGGGCTTGAACCCATGTCCCCTGCATTGGCAGGTGGATTCTTAACCACTGAGCCACCAGGGAAGTCCCCCTTCTAGTGTGTTTTTGATGTCAGTTATTGTATTCTTCAGTTCTGACTGGTTCTTTTTTTTTTTTTTTTGTGGTATGTGGGTCTCTCACTGCTGTGGCCTGTCCCGTTGTGGAGCACAGGCTCCGGACGTGCAGGCTCAGCGGCCATGACTTACGGGCCCAGCCGCTCCACGGCATGTGGGATCCTCCCAGACCAGGGCACAAACCCGCGTCCCCTGCATCGGCAGGTGGACTCTCAACCACTGCGCCACCAGGGAAGCGCATAACTGGTGTTTTTTTATATTTTCTAGTTCCTTGTTAAAATTCTCACTCTGCTCATCTATTCTTTTCCCTAATTCAGCTCGCATTCTTATTACTAATGCTTTGGATTTTTTATCTTATAAATTGTTTATTTCTGTTTCATTATTTTTTCCAGGGTTTTTTTTCTTGCTCTTTCAATTGAGATGCAGTCCTGTGTCTTTTCATGTTGCTTAATTTTCTCTGTCTCTATGAATTTAGGTGAAATAGTTACCTACAGCGATCTTTAATGGGTGGGCTTATGTACAAGTGTCCCTATATAGTCTGCATGTGCCCAGTGCCTTTGGTGGGAGAGCTAGATTTGACGTGAACAGAAGTCATTTGTTTACTCAGGGTGTGCTGGCAGCTGTCAACTTGGTAGGAGGTAGGGTTAGAGATGGAGGGGGTAGGGCCATAGCCAGGTGTGAGGCAGGCCTTCCTCTCTGCTCAGTGGCCATCACTGCCCTATTGGGGCAGGGTCATCTCCCAAGTTGCTGGAGCAGAAACCCTAGGTTCAGCAATCAAATCTTGTAGTATTTTATTTATTTATTTATTTATTTTTATATAAACACCATTGAATTGTACACTTTATTATTTATTTATTTATTTATTTATTTATGGCTGTGTTGGGTCTTCGTTGCTGTGCACGGACTTTCTCTAGTTGCAGTGAGCGGGGGCTACAGTTTGTTGCGGTGTGCGGGCTTCTCATTGTCGTGGCTTCTCTTGTTGCGGAGTACGGGCTCTAGGTGCACGGTCTTCAGTAGTTGTGGCACGTGGGCTCAGTAGTTGTGGCTTGCGGGCTCTAGAGCGCAGGCTCAGTAGTTGTGGCACACGGGCTTAGTTGCTCCACGGCATGTGGGATATTCCCGGACCAGGGCTCGAACCTGTGTCCCCTGCATTGGCAGGTGGATTCTTAACCACTGTGCCACCAGGGAAGCCCTCTTGTAGTATTTTGAAAAGATGACTTATCATAACTGAATGGGTTAATTGTACAAATTCAAGTTTAGTACAATATTAGAAAACTAACTAATGCATTTTACCATTTTAACAGAAAATGTCAGAAAAATGCTTCTATAGGTGCAGGAAAAGTACTGTTTGATAACATTCAACATGCATTCATGTTATAAACTCTAAATAAGCTGAGATCAGAAGGAAATTTGAGTAACTTAATAAAGGTTATCTTCGATAAACATAATACTAAAGGTGAGACTTGAGAAGCTTTACCCTTAAAATAAAGAAAAAGACAGTGATTCCTTTATTACCACTATTATTTAGCAATGCAGAGAAGATCCTAGCCCAGAGCTTATTAAACTAGGCTATGACCCATCACCCCCAGGGACATTTGGAAACCTGGGTGGCATTTTTGTATGTAATAATGATGAGACAAATGGGTTGGGTTTGGGGGAGGTAGGCTGGCATGGATACTAAACATCCTGCCCTGCATGGGGCAGTTTCATCCAACAATTAATTGTTTGCCCAATATGATAATAATAGCATCCTGATAGAGAAATAATTGAGTCAGTGCAGTAAGATAAGAAGAATTAGGTATGAGGACTAGAAAGAAGAAGCAAAACTATATTTGCAGACAGTGTACTCATATAGAAAAATCAAATGAAATAAATTATCAGAACTAAGAACCTCAGTTTAACAAGGTATCCTATTATGAAACCAACATACAAATATCAGTAATTTTTGTATGTATGAGCAAGATGTAATTAGAAATATTATTGAAAAATTATATTTTTAATAGCAACAAATAACAAAGTCCCAGGAAAGCACTTAATAAAACATGCACAAGGCATTTATGGAGAAAAATATAAATTGTTCCTTAAGCACATACACAAAGATTTGACAAAAAAAGAAGAATATCATGTTTATAAATGGGAAGACTCATGCTTGAATAAGTATTATTTCTCTCACAAGTATTTTATGTCTTCAAGCAATTCTAATCCAAATCTCTACTCGCAGTATAACCATGTATGTAAATCAGCATCTTTTCTCTTCCCAGAAATCATACAAAAGCAACAAGCTCAACTCCAAAAGAACAACTCCCAAGAACAAATTCCATTCTCAGTGAAACTCACATATATATGAGTCTTTGAACCACTAAATACTTGTAAGGACTGTGAAAAGCAGCTGAGATTAGGTAGCATGGACTGTGGAAGAGGGTCAGGAGAATCTCAGAAAGCTTGAGAAAAAATATGCGTTGTGGAGGCAAATTTGGCAATATTCAGAAATATTTTAAATGATTGTATTTTGTGATTAGTTGCTAGGCTCTAGATCCTTCTAAGGTTCCTAGAGAAATTCATACATGGCCATAATGAGACCAGTGTTAGATGTTTGTTGCAGCATTATTATGTGTAATCAAAAAATTAGAACCAATCTAAATGTCAATTTGAGCAGATAGCTTAAATTGTGGTAGAGTCCTACAATGGAAGAATGAAATTACGTCTATATATCAGCATGGCCAGATTCCCAAAACAAAGCTGAATAAAAAAGCAAGTAACAGAATATTTATAGTAAAATATCACATATGTAAATATTAAATTAAAAATAGTACTATATTTTGTTTATAGTTCTTTTTCCTAGCTTTATTTAGACATAATTGACATGTAACATTGTGTAAGTTTAAGATGTACTACATGATGATTTGGTACACATATATATTGCAAAATGATGACCACAATAAGGTTAGTTAACACATCCATCACCCCACATATTAACTGTGTGTGTGTGTGTGTGTGTGTGTGTGTGTGTGTGGTGAGAACATTTAAGATTCACTCTTAGCAACTTTTAAGTATACAGTACAGTTTTGTCAAGTGTAGTCAGCATGCTGTACATTAGCTCTCCAGAATTTATTCATCTTATAACTGAAAGCTTGTACCCTTTGACCACTTTCACCCATTTCTCCCACAACTTTGCCCCTGGCAACTACCAGTGTACTCTCTGTTTCTATGATTTCAGTTTTTTAGATTCCAGATATAATGAGATTATACAGTATTTATCTGTTTCTGACTGACTTATTTTGCTTAGCATAATGCCCTCAAGTTTCATCCATGTTATCACAAATGGCAGGATTCTCTTCTTTTTTTGTGACTGAATATATATATATCACTTTATATATATCACTTTATCCATTCATCTGCCAATAGACACTTCAGCTGTTTCCACATCTTGACTATTGTAAATAATGCTGCAACGAACACGGGGTGCAGATACCTCTTTGATGTAGTGATTTCATTTCCTTCAGCTATATACCCAGAAGGGAAATTGCTAGATCATATGGTAGTTCTATTTTTAATTTTTTGAGAAACCTCTGTGGAATTCTTATGGAACTATTTGCCATAATGACTGTACCAATTTACATTCCCCCCAACAGTGCACAAGGGTTTCCTTTTCTCCACATCCTTGCCAGCACTTGTTATTGCTTGTCTTTATTTTATTTTATTTTTGGGGGGGGGTAAGAAGGAGATTTATTAATATCCTTTGTAAAGAGGTTGCAGGAAAATGGGGCTTGAAGAGGGTGGTCATGTTCCAGGTCTTGGGTGAGTTCCTGGGACAGGCCGCCAAGTGAGGGTCCTTGGCTTCGCACAAGAAAGAATTAAACCATAGTAAAATGAAAGCAGAGATACACATTCCATAGGCAGAATGCAGTCCATCTTGGAAGAGAAGAGTGTCCTCTCTCTTCTTTTTGATAACAGCCATTCTAACAGGCATGAGATGATATCTCACTGTAGTTTTGATTTGCAATTCCCTGATGATTAGTGATGTTGAACACCTTTTCATGTACCTGTTAGCCATCTCTATATCTTTTTTGGGAAAATGTCTATTCAGGTCTTTTTCCCATTTTAAAATCACATTGTTTTTTGTTTTGAGTAATATTTGTTCCTAATATATTTAGAATATAACCCCTTATCAGATATATGGTTTGCAAATGTTTTTGCCCATTTCATAGGTTGCTTTTTCATTTTGTTGATTGTTTCTTTTGCTGTGTAGAAGATTTTTGGTTTGATGTAGTCCAACTTGTTTATTTTTGTTTTTGTTTCTTGTGCTTTTGGTGTCATATCCAAAATATCATTGCCAAGACTAATATCAAGGAGCTTTTCCCTTATCTTTTCTTCTAAGCGTTTTTTTTTGTTTTTGTTTTTTTTTTTTTTGGTACGTGGGCTTCTCACTGTTGTGGCCTCTCCCGTTGCGGAGCACAGGCTCCAGATGTGCTGGCTCAGCAGCCATGGCTCATGGGCCTAGCCGCTGCATGGCATGTGGGATCTTCCCGGACCGGGGCACGAACCCATGTCCCCTGCATCGGCAGGCAGACTCTCAACCACTGCGCCACCAGGGAAGCCCTCTTCTAAGCATTTTACTTTTAAGTCTTTAATCCATTTCAAGTTAATTTTTGTGAAAAATGTAAGATAAGGGTCCAGTTTCATTCTTCTGCATGTGAATACCCAGTTTTCCCAGCACCACTATGAAGAGACTGTCTTTTCCCTATTGACTATTTTTGACTCCCTTGTCAAATATTAGTTGACTACACATGCATGGGTTTACTTCTGGCTCTTTATTCTGTTCCATTGCTCTGTGTGTCTGTTTTTATGCCAGTACTATACTGTTCTGATTACTGTAGCTTTGTAATATAGTTTGAAATCAGGAAGTGTGTTTCTTCCAATTTTGTTCTTTCTTAACATTGCTTTGGCTATATGGGTCTTTTATGGTTACATATAAATTTTAGGGTTGTTTTTGCTATTTCTGTGAAAAACACCGCTGGACTCTTGATAGGGATGTATCTATGGATGGCTTTGGGTAGTAGGGGCATTTTAAAAATATTAGTTCTTCCAATCCATGAACATGGGATATATATATTTTTTTACTTGTGTCTCCTTCAATTTTTTTCATCAATGTTTTAATAGTTTTCACTGTATAGATCTTTCACCTCCTTGGTTAAATTTATTCCTAAGAATTTTATTGTTTTTGATACTATTGTAAATGGAATAGTTTTATTTCTTTTATAGATATTGTTAGTGTGTATAAATACAACTGATTTTCATGTATTGATTTTGTATCCTGCAACTTTATTTATTCTAACAGTTTTTTGATAGAGTCTTTAGAGTTTTCTCTACATAAGATCATGTCATTTGCAAACGGAGATGATTTTACTTCTTCCTTTCTGATTTGCATGCCTTTTTATTTCTTTTCTTTTTTTTTTTTTTTGCTTGATTTCTCTGGCTAGGGCTTCCAGTATTATGTAAATAGGAGTGGTAAGAGAGTGCACCATTTTCTTTTTCCTGATCTTAGAGGAAAAGCTTTCAGCCTTTCACTGTTGAGTGTGATATTAGCTGTGGGCTTGTCTGTATAGTTCATGTTTGTTTCATATTTGTTTTTATTAGAGAGGGAGTATAGTGTAATACATAGACCATAAAGGTCAGATTGCCATTTGCAAATTCTGAGTTTCACCATGTACTAACTATGACCTTTCTGCAAGTTATTTTGATATTTCTTTGTATTTCAAAATATGGATTTTTCCAATATAGGACATTCCAAGGTGTGATTATTTCATAATCACCTGATATCTTCAAATACTTTCTAGCATCTTACATGTAACTAAAATGTCTTCTGGCTGAATTGTTAACAAGAGACAGTGCAGGGCAGATAATAAACTCTGAGGCACATCTGGAGATGTATCCTGATATCATTTCATCCTGTCATAACCCTTGAATTTAAAGAGGACAGGAACTGAAAGGGAGTAAATTAAATACTGGTAGGTACATGAGTTTGTCTGTGTGTTTCTAAAGTGTTCTGCTTCATCTTCCAGGTCGAGGTCTCCCAGCAGGACAAGCTGAGGTAGAGATGATAGAACGTGCCCGGGAGAAGCGTGCTTGGGAAGCCACTCTCCCTGCTCTGAGTGACACCTCCCAGTTTGAGAAGAGGAGGAGGATGATGAATGCCATGGAGAGGAAGGAGTGGGCCTTCAGAGAGCAGGAGATCGAAAAGTAGGTTCTTAATCACCCAGATAATTGCTTCTGCACAGATGGGATTAATGTTAATACTTTTAACCTATAGAGCGTTTTCCCAAATGTATGGGTTTAAAAGCAATCCTTAATCTTTAGAGTTAGGAAATTGGGCTTCACAAGCAATAGCTCTATAATTTTCTCTCCAATAATATAAAAATGTATAATGCCTTCTTTGTGTGTGTAGTTCAGTGTGGAACCCAAATTTAAACAATTCCTCAAGGCATCTCTGATTCTTCTCTTCCCTTTTCTCTTTAGGGTCTTACCTAGAATCCCACTGATTTCTGCAAAATGTCTTTCAAACTCTCCCTTTCTGTTCATTCCCAGTGCCATGGTCCCTAGACTTTGGCCCTCTTCCTATCCATCAAACAGCCTCCTGGCTGACCCCATCTCTTTTTCCCTGGTACTGGATTCACCGTCAGTACACGTTGGGTTCTAGCTATAGCCAATGAGGTATTTTTCTGTTTAAAAGACAAACAGTGGAAGTTTTCAATTAAGAGATGAGCTCATAGTACATAAGTAATAATATGCTAAGTTATTTCTGGTTGAATTTTCAGTCATTTTAACTGATGTATTTTCAGTAATGAAGTTGTCTCTGGAATATGTAGAAATGATGAGGACCAAAAAATTACAGCTCCCTAGCAAGAAGGAAAGGAAGGGAAGTTTGAGGGTGCCATTTGTTCCAGGCTGTGCTGAGGTACTTCATTGCTCACAGCAGTACTACCAAGCCCCTGACAGTGTGCTTACACACAAGCAAGCTAGGGACCAATAGAGTTACGGGTTCAGTGTGGTTCTGAATTCAAAATATGTTTATGTTTTTGCAACACCTTCTGATTAACCCTGAATGCAGACTGTGATGTTTGGTAAAAGCTTGCAATTTAATAGAAAATAGTGTTTGGGGCAGAGTAGGTGTCACATACCCAATCCTGTCTGCAGAAATTTAAATTTATTGCTGCAATTTGAAGAGGAATATTCTTGTCAGAAGGACATTAAGAATAGTAAAAATGTATCTGGCCAGAATGAAGATATCACCTGAGAACATGAGTACTTTGGTTAAACTGAGGTTAATTTTAATAAATATATTTTGAGTCCCTCCTCAGGACTGGAAACAGGAAACTGCTTTACCCTGACAGAGCTCCTTATAGACCATCGGAACAGGGGGTGAGGGGTGGAAGGGGGGCAGGTGGGTGGGGATGGAGTGAAAGACCTTCAAACCAATAACTCGCAGGCAGGATCTTCAGGTGATGTGCTGCTCTATACACAAAGAGCTAGGGGAACCCAGGCAGGAGAACAGTTAGTTCTGTTTGAGATGGGTAGATATTTGGGAAAATTACTGAGATGAGGTAGCTTCTGAGCTGTATGTAGAAGGATGAGTAAAAAGCTATCAGGTAGATGATAATATCGATGATGATGATGGTGATAGACATGATGATGATATTCATAAAGCATTCAACACTTACAGAGTGCTTATTTCATGCTTGAGCTAAGTTCTAAGCCAGTAGTTCTCAGAGTGTGGTCCACAGAGAGTAGCATCAGCACCTACCTGGGAACTTATTAGAAATGCAAATTCTCAGGTTCCATCCCAGACCTACTGAATCAGAGGGTGGGGCACAGCAATTTGTGTCATAGCAAGTCCTCCAGGTTATCTGATGTATGCTCAAGTTTGAGAACTACTGTTCTAGCATGTTGTGTACATTCACTCATTTAACGTTCACAACAACCTTAGGGGATGGATACTATTATTACGTCCATTTTATGACTGAAGAGGCTGAGGTAAGTGATGAAGTTGAGAATTGAACCTAGGATTTCCAACTCTAGAAAGAAAGGGGACTGTTGGTGTGTGCTTATTTTTAAAAACGCCTACCTCCCTGTATTTACTTGTCACTGTTTCCCTACCCTCCCATATATATTCACTTTGAGAACCTCCACCAGTATAACATGTTTGCTCTGTCTCTAGTCCTTTTGAGTAGAATATTCAGCTCTCTCTGCTGAGGCCGCACTTCTCCCTTGTCAATGTGGCAAATCTCAACCCTTGTTTATCCTCAAGTGCTGAGTTAATGGCTCCTGAAGGAAGGCTTCCCCACCATCCCCCTCCTTCCCTTTGATCAACTGGGAATAGTGCTAGAAGAGGCGCTCTGCCATTTCTTCTCCCACAGAAGTCTTTTCATTCTTTTGGCCTGGTATGTATCTCCCTGTGTTGTAAATGTTGGTTTATATGTCTTCTCCACTAGAACAGTGCTTCTTGAGACAATGTATTTTATCTTGTTCACCATTGTTTATTCCCTGCCTGGCATAAATATTTGACAAATGAGTGACTGAATAAATACTGTGTAAATTTTTAAGTAAAATATTCAAATCTCCATTTTAGAAAGGAAAATCTTGACCGCTGTGTGGAACAAAGATTGGAAGGAGGAAAGACTAGACTAACAAACCAGAGTCCAAGTCAGGAGAGAGATGACAAAGACATGGGCTAGGGAACAGATGTAAGAAGTGTTGTAGAGAAGGAATCATTAGAGGAGGGAAGAAGGTAAGAGAAGGGGTAGATTTCTGGGGGAATAAAATGAGTGCGGTTTTTTTGAGGTTGTCAGGGGATATAGCTGGAGATTCAAGTAGATAGAAGTTCTAGTTCAGAAATACCTGGGCTGAAGTACAAATTTTGAAGTCATATGTACACATAAGCAAGGTAGTCCTGGGAGAACAAGGTGAAGGTGAGGGGAAGGGAAGCGAAGAATAATTATCTATATGTGTCAGCTACTGGCATTTTCACATTCACCACTTAAGGCTGCATGCCACAACCACATTTTCTCTCACTCCTCCTATTACTTAACTCTCCAGCAATACCAGTCGACCTGGAACTATACACAAACATTCTGCTGTTCACTTAGGCCCATCTGCCTGGAGAACCCTTTTTTACCCCATCTACCTAGCAAACTCTTTTTTGTCCTTCAGAACTACACCCATACGTATTCCTCTTATACAGAGGCTCACTATTGAGTTGCCACCCCAAACCCCCAATTCATTTGTCACACTTTTGCCAGAGTGGTCTTTTTAAGATACATGAATATGATACCAGCCCAAAGAGAAGCTTCTGTTTATGGCAAGTGTTCCCTTTCTCTGTAGTAGAGCACCCCGTTTGAGAGATTGTAGACTGCTTTATGTTTTGTGATTCACTTGAAGACTGCAGGAGATTCGCCTGGAAGTTCTAAAAGAGCTGCTGAAGAAGCGTGATGAGAATCAAAATGAAGTAAACATGGCGTGCTTGAATGCCCAGTGGTCTAAACTGCAGGAGGTGAAGGAGGCAAAGTTGGCACAGATTCAACGCACACATGTATCAGGTGATGGTGCAGTATGAACCGTGAAGAGAATGGAAAAGTTGGCTCTGCTTTGGGTCTTTGACCAAACCTGATTTAACTGTGATATAATTCTTTTTTGGTCCTAGTGTTAATAGATAAGGAACAGGAGATGAGTTATTTCTCCAAAGTAGAAGGGTGGAGGAAAATTCCTCACTAAGAAAATCAAGTAATGATGTTCTAACAGGTAGTCAAGTTGCTGACATTATGGGGTGTGTGTGTGATTGTGTGGGTAGGTGTTGGGCTCCGCATATTCATGGGCTGAGGCCCTGGATAGAGAGCCCTGTTTCTCAACCTTTTTTTCATTGTTTCCACTAAAAAAGACATTCAGACATCTTTTTTCCAATTCATCCCCCTGTCATGAAATTTTAATACCACAGGTATACTGTATATCTGTTTATGTACTATAAATATATGTGTACTTTATACATAAAAACAGAAGTCAGTGGAGGATTAAGAATAAATTAAAAATTTTAATTAAAATTTAAATTAAGAAAATTTAACGTATTAGCATTTAGCTTTATTTGCTATATTTGCTGAGTGACTTTTAATATAATTAATTTACTTATAAAAATTGTAATGCATTGCTTATATATGCAAATTAGCAATTTATACACATAATAATAGCAATGTAATCACATTAAAAATTATTCAAAATATTTTTCCTAGCAAAACAATTACAAAAAATTAATTCCTTAAAAGTTATTTTTAGTGAACTTTTTTTTTTTTTTTTTTTTTTTTTTTGCGGTACGCGGGGCCTCTCAGTGTTGTGGCCTCTCCCGTTACGGAGCACAGGCTCTGGACGCGCAGGCCCAGCGGCCACGGCTCACGGGCCCAGCCGCTCCGCGGCACGTGGGATCCTCCCAGACCGGGGCGCGAACCTGGTTCCCCTGCATCGGCAGGCGGACGCGCAACCACTGCGCCACCAGGGAAGCCCTTTAGTGAACTTTTAAACTTTTTCTTGATGTGAGAAAATAACTTTTAACTTAACTAGCTGCACCTATGCATTTAGATACTGCCAACATTTTTTCTTTTCAATAGTTGACATAACTAGTGATGGGTTGACTTACTTTCTCTTTTTTTTTTTTACTCCTCCTGTCCCTCTCTCTTGCCCTCTGGGATCACCTTCCCAAATAAACTACCTGTACACATGCCTTTGTCTCAGGTTCTGCCTTTGGGGGAACCCAGGCTAAGGCACAACTCAAATGTCACTTCCTCAGGGGAGACCTTCAAGGACCCCCATGCCCAGATAAGTCAGGTTCCTGTTATCTGTTCTCACTGTTATATGCCCCTGAATTTTTTTGTGTGTGTGAGAAAATGAATTTTTACTTAACTAGGTGCTAGGTATGCATTTAGATGTGGTCAACAGTTTTTTCTTTTCAGTACTAGATATAACCAATGATGGGTTGACTAATTTTTATACATAACTATTAAAATGTAAACTATTTTTATGTAATTATGAAATCCCAAGTCACACACAGAAGCACTGAGGATCAAATATAAATAACATCCAAAAGGCAGCAGTGGCAAATGCAACCACCTCTTTCAATTGTGACTTCAAAATCTCATAATATTGTTTTATACTCATTGAGAGTGCATGATGTAGAGCCTTCAAAAGGGGATGGGTCTGTGATGGGTTTGAAAGAAAAGGAACAGGTGGAAGTAGTAAGCCTGACTCCTTAGATGAGTAAACTCCTATTGTGTACAGCTGAGACTGCCAAACAATTCTGAAATCTATAAGCTTGGATATATTCTGATTTATTCTGGTGTTAGCCAAGATGGACAGAAATTTTTGAAGAACCTGTAGTCTTCCTTCCCTTTTAATTATTCTCTTAGGAGAGAATAATTCCCTCAGTCTCTATTGAACATGTATTTTTCAGTTACTTTGAGTTTCTTTCATTCATTTGACAAACTTTCATTGAATACCTCTTTCTGGCCCAGAGCTTAGAATGCAGTTATAAAAGATTTTTGATGAGTACCAATTGAGAACACTAGCTGATTCAGCTTCTGTCATGGCCACATGTCTCATGACAGTCTGGATCACACAGATGTCAGATCTGTGTTTTAAGTGTTCTGGCTGTAGTGAGTGATCATAATGAAATTTATTCAGTTCAGTAGCCTTCCTGTGAATAAAACTATGGTTTACTAGTCTGCATTTGGACCATTCAGAACAATATTTTGGAGATAGTCATGGAGGTATGTTTTATTTTAGCAATCAGAAAACTTTTGGGAAAGGGAAAGAATATAGAAGGGAAGTTGGAGAGAAGAAATATCATCAAGGATTATTCTGATTATGCATCACAGGTCTATGGACCTCTATCTCGCCTTGGTCGTTTCACAGACAACAACTCAGAGGACTTTGTAGTAAAAAACCACTATCTCAACACCTATGAAGGTAAGCAATTCACATAATTACAATTCTAGTATAAGAGGATTATCTTAGAAATATAAACATATTAAATATAGCAATTTAGATTAAAAGCTAATCAAAAATTAAAATATTTGCAAGAAACAGCAATTACATGTTTAGTATTATTAATAATATGAGTTCATAGAAGCCAATAAAAACTGCTAAGACCCAAATAAATAAATGGATACACTATGCAACAATTTATTAAGGAGTAAAGTCAGTAAACTACTAAACATTTAAAAATGTTTAATGTCAGTAAAATCAAAGTTTTGCAAAAAATGAAATAGAAAAAAATTTTATACCAGATTTGTGAAGCAAACAAGAAATATATAATGAAATCGGCTCTTTATGAAGAAATGCCAGAAAACTAGTGGGCAAGCGGATGGATAGTAGGGGATAAATTAGTGGAGAGGGTTATACCTGTTATAAAGTCCAAGAGAGGCTTTTTAAAATTATTTAAATTTCAGTTGAGAGGTTGGAGTATCACATGGCCAAGATCATGAGTTGATGGTCACACAGTTGAACTTGCACCTCTGGGTGACCATCTCCAGAGCTGAATATGATAACCTGGTGTACATCCACTTTAGAATGGTGGTGCCATGTTTCATATGATCATTAATTTTCTGTCTATTATTGTGGAATGTTACATTTTTGTAAGGCAATGTTTTCATTTTAGAATGCATTTCTTATTTTATAATCTAAGTCATCAAGAATATAAGTTAGGGCTTCCCTGGTGGCGCAGTGGTTGAGAGTCCGCCTGCCGATGCAGGGGACACAGGTTCGTGCCCCG
>NC_041214.2:94573388-94583234 GCF_002837175.3 Physeter macrocephalus | reverse complement strand
AAAAAAAAAAAAAGAATATAAGTTAATTATATAGAAATTTCCTTTATATTTCAGGGACAATTCAATTATATGAGATATACCTTATCAATAATTCTAAATGAAACCACTTGGCAAACAGCTACTGAAATTAACAGCATGCTTTCAAATGATGTATTTAAGCACCGGATACTAAACATGTACTTCCTTCCTACAGGATTAGTCGAACTTGAGTCATGTCTCCCAGATTTTGTGACACAACCCCGAATCAGACCTCCAAAACCCAAAGTCACTACCACCAAAGATGGTTTTCTGAAGAGGGCTGCAAGGATGGACCATGAGTTGGCAGAGGTTCATAAGGTATAATTCTTATCTGGAAGACAAGATGCTTCTAGTGTGACTTTTACAGAGATATACTACACTCCAAAAATTGTACTTTGTCTTGGGCAGCAATGTCCAGTAGTTCTCAACACACAAGCCTACATTCTTTCTCCTCTCTAGACTTTTCTGGCAGTTACCTGTGCTGTGCCGATCAGTGTTTTTCCCCCTAATTTCAAACTGTAGGAAAACCTCTTAGAGGTTATTCTCCCCATTTGCAGAAGTCACGCTACTTTCTAAAAGTGGTTCTGACTTTGGATCTACACAATAAAATGTGACACAACATTGAGGTGTAACAAGTTTCTAGGGTTCAGGATTACTGTTGATTTTAATAGTGTAATAGGCCTCATTTTCTCCCCTCTAGATTTGTTACCAGGGCATCATGAAGCAAGGGAGTCATGTTCAGCATCCCACTCATCTAGTTTAAACTCAGCTAAATGAGAAAGTTTGATGGTCATCTCTCATGAGCCAGCTGTACAGCTTCATCCATCAGCTTGGCTTTCTCTTTTGTTAATTGGACTATAGGTGTTCAGACTTGGATACATTTGAATCCTTAGTATATGACAGTGGTGCTCTATCTTTAGCCTGCATCAGAATCACCTGGAGGGCTTGTTAAAACACATGTTGCTGGGCCCCACCCCGAAGTTGCTGATTCAGTAGGGGTGGGGCTTGAGTACTTGCATTTTTTGCAAGTTTCTAGGGAATGCTGATGCTGCAGGAACCACACTTTGAGACTCACTGATTTAAGACATACCCTCATCACTGGTCCATGCATGTTTGTTTGTTCAGTTAGTAATAGCATAAAGATCCATGGGAGCCCACACTCAAGATAAAAATTAGGACCTTGACAATTATTTACTTATATCTGTGTGGTTCTTTCCCACATTATCCCCATCTCCATTTACCGATTCTGAATTCTGTGTTCATCATTTTCTCACTTTCTGTAAGATTTTTTTGTAGATATTCTTTATTAGAGTATGGAAGTTCCCTTTTATTCCTAATTTACTGAAGCTTTTTTTGTTTGTTTATCTTCTCAAAGAACCAGCTTTTAGTTGTATTGATCTTTGCTATCGTTTCCTTCATCTTCTTTCTCTAGTTGCTTTAGGTGCAAAGTTAGGTTGTTTATACGAGATGTTTCCTGTTTCTTAAGGTAGGATTGTATTGCTATAAACTTCCCTCTTAGAACTGCTTTTGCTGCATCCCATAGGTTTTGGGTCGTCGTGTCTCCATTGTCATTTGTTTCTAAGTATTTTTTGATTTCCTCTTTGATTTCTTCAGTGATCACTTCGTTATTAAGTAGTGTATTGTTTAGCCTCCATGTGTTTGTATTTTTTATAGATCTTTTCCTGTAATTGATATCTAGTCTCATAGCGTTGTGGTCAGAAAAGATACTTGGTATGATTTCAATTTTCTTAAATTTGCCAAGGCTAGATTTGTGACCCAATATATGATCTATCCTGGAGAATGTTCCATGAGCACTTGAGAAGAATGTGTATTCTGTTGTTTTTGGAT
This sequence comes from Physeter macrocephalus, assembly GCF_002837175.3. NCBI lineage: Eukaryota > Metazoa > Chordata > Mammalia > Artiodactyla > Physeteridae > Physeter > Physeter macrocephalus. The sequence goes on along the minus strand of NC_041214.2, from coordinate 94,581,368 downwards.
GGAATGTCCTATAAATATCAATTAAGTCCATCTTGTGTAATGTATCATTTAAAGCTTGTGTTTCCTTATTTATTTTCATTTTGGATGATCTGTCCATTGGTGAAAGTGGGGTGTTAAAGTCCCCTACTATGATTGTGTTACTGTCGATTTCCCCTTTTATGGCTGTTAGTATTTGCCTTATGTATTGAGGTGCTCCTATGTTGGGTGCATAAATATTTACAATTGTTATATCTTCTTCATGGATCGATCCCTTGATCATTATATAGTGTCCTTCTTTGTCTCTTGTTATAGTTTTTACTTTAAAGTCTATTTTGTCTGATATGAGAATTGCTACTCCAGCTTTCTTCTGATTTCCATTTGCATGGAATATCTTTTTCCATCCCCTCACTTTCAGTCTGTATGTGTCCCTAGGTCTGAAGTGGGTCTCTTGTAGACAGGATATATACAGGTCTTGTTTTTGTATGCATTCAGTCAGTGTGTGTCTTTTGGTTGCAGATTAAAACCATTTACATTTAATGTGGTTATCAATGTGTGTGTTCCTACTACCATTTTCTTAACTGTTTTGGGTTTGTTATTGTGGGTCTTTTCCTTCGCTTGTGTTTACTGCCTAGAGAAGTTCCTTTAGGATTTGGTGTAAAGCTGGTTTGGTGGTGCTGAATTCTCTTAGCTTTTACTTGTCTGTAAAGGTTTTAATTTCTCCATCAAATCTAAATGAGATCCTTGCTGGGTAGAGTAATCTTGGTTGTAGGTTTTCCTCTTTCATCACTTTAAATATGTCCTGCCACTCCCTTCTAACTTGCAGAGTTTCTGCTGAAAGATCACCTCTTAACGATAATCTCTTCAAATATTTTGTCAGTCCCTTTCTTTTTCTCTTCTTCTTCTGGGACCCCTATAATTCAAATGTTGGTGCAATTAATGTTGTCCCAGAGGTCTCTGAGACTGTCCGCAATTCTTTGCATTATTTCTTCCTTATTCTGCTCTGCAGTAGTTACTTCCACTATTTTATCTTCCAGGTCACTTATCCATTCTTCTGCCTCAGTTATTCTGCTATTGAGTCCTTCTAGAGAATTTTAAATTTCATTTATTGTGTTGTGTATCATTGTTTGTTTGCTCTTTAGTTCTTCTAGGTACTTGTTAAACGTTTCTTGTATTTTCTCCATTCTATTTCCAAGATTTTGGATCATCTTTACTATCATTACTCTGAATTCTTTTTCAGGTAGACTGCCTATTTCCTCATTTGTTTGGTCTGGTGGGTTTTTATGTTGCTCCTTCTGCTGTGTATTTCTCTGTCTTCCTATTTTGCTTAACTTATTGTGTTTGGGGTCTCCTTTCTGCAAGCTGCAAGTTCGTAGTTCTTCCTGGTGGAGGGGACTGGTGTGTGTGTTCTGGTGGATGAGGCTGGATCTTGTCTTTCTGGTGGGCAGGACCATGTCTGGTGTCTGTTTTGGGGTGTCTGTGAACATTTTAGGCAGCCTCTCTGCTAATGGGTGGGGTTGTGTTCCTGTCTTGCTACTTGTTTGGCATAGGGTGTCCAGCACTGGAGCTTGCTGGTTGTTGAGTGGAGCTGGGTCTTAGCGTTGAGATGGAGATCTCTGAGAGAGCTTTCGCCATTTGCTATTACGGGGGGCCGGGAGGTCTCTGGTGGACCAATGTCCTGAACTTGGCTCTCCCACCTCAGAGGCTCAGGCCTGACAACCGGCTGGAGCACCAGGACTCTGTCAGCCATCTGGCTTTTGGGAAGTCTGAGGTCTTCTGCCAGTGTTCAGTAGGTGTTCTGTATGAGCTGTTCCACATGTAGATGTATTTTTAATGTATTTCTGGGGAGGAAGGTGATCTCCATGTCTTACTCCTCTGCCATCTTGAAGCTCCAAACTTGGGAACTCCACACTCCAGAGGCCCTCTTTTCCATGTGGTGCCTCTCCCCTTCTGCGCGGGTCCTAACCCTCTCCGATTTTTTCTTGGTGAGTCTGGCTAAGGGTTTATCAATTTTGTTTATCTTCTCAAAGAACCAACTTTTAGTTTTATTGATCTTTGCTATTGTTTTCTTCATTTCGATTTCATTTATTTCTGCTCTGATCTTTATGATTTGTTTCCTTATACTAACTTCGGCGTTTTTTTTGTTCTTTGTCTAGTTGCTTTAGGTGTACGGTTAGAGTGTTTGAGATTTTTCTTGTTTCTTGAGGTGAGACTGAATTGGTATAAACTTCCCTGTTAGAACTGCTTTTGCTGCGTCCAATCGTTTTGGTGCTCATGTTTTCGTTGTCATTTGGTTCTATGTATTTTTTGACTTCCTCTTTGATTTCTTCAGTGATCTCTTGGTTAGTTAGTAGTGTATTGTTTAGCCTTCAGGTGTTTGTGTTTTTTACAGTTTTTTTCATGAACTGATTTCTAATCTCAGTGCTGTGATCAGAAAGGATGCTTGATACAATGTCAGTTTTGTTAAACTTACCAAGGCTTGATTTGTGACCAAAGATGTCATCTGTCCTGGAGAATGTTCCGTGTGCACTTGAGAAGAAAGTGTCTTTCGGGTGGAATGTCCTATAAATATCAATTAAGTCTGACTTGTCTTTTGTATCATTTAAAGCTTGTGTTTCCTTATTTATTTTGTGTCTGGATGATCTGCCTATTGGTGTAAATGGGGTGTTAACACACTATTATTGTGTTACTGTCGATTTCCCCTTTCATGGTTTTTAGCATTTGCCTTATGTATTGAGGTGCTCCTATGTTGGGTGCATAAATATTATAATAGTTATATCTTGTTCTTTGATTGATCCCTTGATCATTATGTAGTGTCCTTCTTGTCTCTTGTAACAGTCTTTATTTTAAAGTCTATTTTATTTGACATGAGTATTGCTACTCAAGCTTTCTTTTGATTTCCATTTGCACAGAATATCTTTTCCATTCCCTTACTTTCAGTCTTTATGTGTTCCTAGGTCTGAAGTGGGTCTCTTGTAGACAGCATATAAACAGGTCTTGTTTTTTTGTTTGTTTTATTTATTTGGCTGTGCTGGGTCTTAGCTGTGGCACACGGGATCTTTAGCTACAGCATGAAGGATCTAATTCCCTGACCAGGGATCAAGCCCACACCCCCTGCATTGGTAGCACAGAGTCTTAACCACTGGACCACCAAGGAAGTCCCAAACAGGCCTTCTTTCTGTATCCACTGAGCCTGTTTGTGTCTTTTGGTTGGAGCATTTAATTCATTTACATTCAAGGTAATTACCGATATGTATGTTCCTATTACCATTTTCTTAATTGTTTTGGGTTTGTTTTTGTGGGTCTTCTTCTTCTATTGTGTTTCCCGCCTAGAGAAGTTCCTTTAGCATTTGTTGTAAAGCTGGTTTGGTGGTGCTAAATTCTCATAGCTTTTGCTTTTCTGTAAAGCTTTTGATTTCTCTGTCAAATCTAAATGTGATCCTTGCTGGGTAGAGTAATCTTGGTTGTAGGTTTTACCGTTTCATTACTTTAAATATATCCTGCCACTCCCTTCTGGCCTGCAGAGTTTCTGCTGAAAGATCAACTCTTAACCTTTTGGGGATTCCCTTGTATGTTATTTGTTGCTTTTCTCTTGCTGTTTTTAATATTTTTTCTTTGAATTCAGTTTTTGTTAGTTTGATTAATACGTGTCTCAGAGTGTTTCTCCTTGGGTTTATCCTGTATGGAACTCTCTGCGCTTCTTGGACTTGGGTGACTATTTCCTTTCCCATGTTAGGGGAAGTTTTTGACTATAATCTCTTCAAATATTTTCTCAGACCCTTTCTCTTTCTCTTCTTCCTCTAGGACACCTATAATTTGAATGTTTGTGCATTTAATGTTGTCCCAGAGGTCTCTGAGATTGTCCTCCCTTCTTTTCATTCTTTTTTCTTTTTTCTGCTCCTTGGCAGTTATTTGTACCATTCTATCTTCCAGCTCACATATTCGTTCTTCTGCCTCAGTTATTATGTTGTTGATTCCTTCTAGTGTATTTTTCATTTCATTTATTGTGTTGTTCATCACTGTTTTTTAGTTCTTCTGGATCCTTGTTAAACATTTCTTGTATTTTCTTGATCTGTGCCTCCATTCTATTTCTGAGATTCTGGATCATCTTTACTGTCATTACTCTTAATTCTTTTTCAGGTATGTTGCCTATTTCCTCTTCATTTATTTGGTCGTGTAGGTTTTTACCTTCCTCTTTCATCTCTAACCAATTTTTTTGTCGTCTCATTTTTTTTTAATGGGTGGGGCTGTGTTCCTGTCTTACTGGTTGTTTGGCCTGAGGCGTCCAGCACTGGGGTCTGCAGGCAGTTGGTTGGAGACAAGTCTAAGTGCCAAGATGAGGACCTCTGGGAGAACTCACACCTATTAAGGTCTAAGTGCCAAGATGAGTACCTCTGGGAAAACTCACACCTATTAATAGTCTCTGGGACCTGAGGTTCTCTGTTAGTCCAGTGGTTTGGACTTGGCACTCCCTCCACAGGAGCTCAGGCCCAACCCCAGCCTGGGAACCAAGACCCCACAAGCCATGTGGCATGGCAAAAGAAAAAAAAGGGCAATGAATAAAAAAGAACAGAACAATAACAAAGAATAAAAAATAAAATTAGAAAAATTAAAATTAAAATTAAACCACAACACAGCAAAACATAACCAGCACAGCAAAAAAAATAAAAAAATAAAAATTAAATGAAAAAATAAGATAAAAAAAAATTAAAAGATAAAAGTTAAAAAAAAAAAAAAAGAGCCAGAGATGCCTTAGTGTTGGGGGGGGGCCCTTAGGCCCAGGACCCACACAGCTGGAAGAGGCCTTCTGGTTGGTGGGGGGGGCTTTAGGCCCAAGACCCACATGGCCAGAAAAGACCTTGGTTTGGGGGGGCAGGGCTCAAACCCAGGTCCCAGTCGGGTGCAGGGGGCCCTAGGGGTGGGGGACTCAGGCCCAGGACCCCAGCAGGCTTTCTGGGGTCTGAGGGGGTGGGGGAGACCCTGGCCATGTTCCCTTCTGATCCCCCGACCCTCCAAAGGTCCCTCTCCATCCCCACCACTCCCCATGCCATGAGTGGGCCATTCCAAGCATGGGAATCTCTCCCCTCCCCCAGCTCCCCCTCAGGGGCGTTGGTCCCATCCCACCTCCACTTTTCTTCCCCCTCCCACATCCTACCTGGTCACACGGGGATTCCTCCCATCCCCTTAGGTGTCCAAGGTCCCCCACCAGTGCCTAGTAGATGCCCTACTTGTGAGAAGACACGAACCTTGTGTCCACCTACTCCGCCATCTTGACTCCTGTTTAAAACATTTGACTCCCCCTAAATCCAACTACTAATATTGTTGACAAGAACCCTTACTGATAACATAAAGTCAATCAACACGTATTTTGTACATGTAGTATATACTATATTCTTACAATAAGGAGAAGAGAAAAGATTAAGAAAATCAGAAGGAAAAGAAAATACATTTACAGTACTGTACTGTATTTACTGATACCATAAGTTTATGTCATCTGTTGACAAGATGAATCCTCTGTCAGTCAGTACCTACCTATATCAATATTGTCAATATTGCATTATATGATACAAAATACAGAAGTTATATGTACTACTAACACCAACATTAAAAATGAAAAAATTACGTAAAAAAATTTATTTTTACTTACAGGAATAACGATTCATGCATTGATAACAAAGAAGCAGCAATATGATTGCTTAATGGTAGCCTACTGTAATAATACAATTTCTTCACATAGCCTAGCCCATACACTAATGAATGAATTATTATAAAATTTTAATGGCATAGAGTATTACAGTCATATTCATAATACAGACTTGGAAACACTGTTACATTTTTGTAAAAAGTCACTTACCTGTGGTAATAGGGTGATACGCAGTTTCTCAAATTATGAGAGAGGCATTCGATATGGTAATGTAATTCTTTGAAAGCAAAGTTATAAACCAATAATAAAACTAACACATTATTAATTTTATATTAAATATCACTCACCTTGTGCCTATGTTAAGATAGACTATCCACTCCAATACAATCTCTTTTCTTATTAAAGTACAGTTGATTTACATTATTTTATTAGTTTCAAGTGTACAACACAGTGATTCAAGATTTTTATAGATTATACTTTAAAGTTGTTACAAAATAATGGCTATATTTCCCTGTGCTATACATCCTTGTTGCTTATCTATTTTATACACAGTAGTTTATATCTCTTAATCTCACCCCATCCCTGTCTTGCCCCTCCCCCCGCCACTGGTAACCACTAGTTTGTTCTCAGTATCTGTGGATCTGTTTCTGTTTTGTTATATACATTTGTTTAACTTTTTAGATTCTACATATAAGTGATAACATCAGTCTTTTTCTCAGTCTGACTTACTTCGCTGAGCATAATACTCTCTAGATCCATCCATATTGTGGCAAATGGCAGACTATTCATTTTTATGGCTGAGTAATATTCCATTGTATATATACACCACATCTCCTTTATGAATTTTTCTGTTGATGGACACTTTGGTTGCTTCCATGTCTTAGCAAATGTAAATAATGATCCTTTGAACATGGGGGTACACGTATCTTTTCAAATAAGTATTTTTATTTTCTTTGGATATATATCCACAAGTAGAATTTCTGGATCACATGGTAGTTTCATTTTTTCTTTCTTTCTTTTCTTTCTTTTTTTGAGGAACTTCCATACTGATTTCCAGAGTAGCAGCACCAAGTTACATTCCCACCAACAATATACACGGGTTCCCCTTTCTCCACATACTCACCAACATTTATAATTTGTGGTCTTTTTGATGATAGCCACTCTGACAGGTGTGAGTGTGATAGCCACTCTCTTATTGTGGTTTTGATTGGCATTCTCTGATGATTATCAGTGTTAAACATCTTTTCATGTGCCTATTGGACATCTGTATGTATTCTTTGGAAAACTGTCTATTCAAGTCTTCTGCCCTTTTTTTTTTTTTTTTTTTTTTTTTTTTTTGCGATATGCGGGCCTCTCACTGTTGTGGCCTCTCCCATTGCGGAGCACAGGCTGCGGACGCGCAGGCTCAGTGGCCATGGCTCATGGGCCTAGGTGCTCTGCGGCATGTGGGATCTTCCCAGACCGGGGCACGAACCCATGTCCCCTGCATCGGCAGGAAGACTCTCAACCACTGCACCACCAGGGAAGCCCATGCCCATTTTTTAATCGGGTCGCTTGTTTTTCTGATACCGAGTGGTATGAGCTATTTGTACATTGTGGATAACAACCCTTTATCTGTCATATGCATATATTTTATTCCATTCAGTAGGTTGTGTTTTCATTTTTTGGATGGTTTCCTTTGCTGTGCCAAAGCTCAAGTTTAATTAGGTCCTATTTGTTCATTTTTACTTTTGTTTCTTTTGCCTTAGTAGATCCATAAAAAATATTGCTACAATTTATGTCCAAGAGTTTTCTGCCTATGTTCTTTACTAGGAGTTATATGGTCTCCATTCTTACAAGTAGGTCTTTAATCCATTTGAGTTTATTTTTGTATACGGTGTGAGGAAATTTTCAAATATTATTCTTTTACATGTAGCTGTCCAGTTTTCCCAGCACCACTTATTGAAGAGACTGTCTTATCTCCACTGTATATTCTTGCATCCTTTGACAAAGGTTAATTGAAAATAAGTGCATGGGTTTATTTCTGAGCTCTTTATTCTGTTCAGTTGATCTATGTGTCTGTTTTTATGGCAGTACCATGCTGCTTTGATTACTGTAGCTTTGTAGTATAGTCCAAAATCAGGGAGCATGTTACCTCAAGCTTTTTGCTTTTTTCTTAAGATTGCTTTAGTAATTCAGGGTCTTTTGTGGTACATATAAATTTTAGGGTTATTTATTTTGGTTCTGTTGAAAATGTCATGGAAATTTTGATAGGGATTGCATTAAATGTGTAGATTGCTTTGGGTAGTATGGACTTTTTTTTTTTTAACATCTTTATTGGAGTATAACTGTTTTACAATGGTGTGTTAGTTTCTGCTTTA
>NC_041214.2:94566992-94571073 GCF_002837175.3 Physeter macrocephalus | reverse complement strand
GTTGTTACGTCTCCTTTTTCATTTCTAATTCTATTGATTTGAGTCTTCTCCCTTTTATTCTTGATGAGTCTGGCTAATGGTTTATCAATTTTATTTATCTTCTCAAAGAACCAGCTTTTAGTTTTATTGATCTTTGCTATTGTTTCCTTCATTTCTTTTTCATTTATTTCTGATCTGATCTTTATGATTTCTTTCCTTCTGCTAAATTTGGGGTTTTTTTGTTCTTCTTTCTCTAGTTGCTTTAGGTGCAAAGTTAGGTTGTTTATACGAGATGTTTCCTGTTTCTTAAGGTAGGATTGTATTGCTATAAACTTCCCTCTTAGAACTGCTTTTGCTGCATCCCATAGGTTTTGGGTCGTCGTGTCTCCATTGTCATTTGTTTCTAAGTATTTTTTGATTTCCTCTTTGATTTCTTCAGTGATCACTTCGTTATTAAGTAGTGTATTGTTTAGCCTCCATGTGTTTGTATTTTTTATAGATCTTTTCCTGTAATTGATATCTAGTCTCATAGCGTTGTGGTCAGAAAAGATACTTGGTATGATTTCAATTTTCTTAAATTTGCCAAGGCTAGATTTGTGACCCAATATATGATCTATCCTGGAGAATGTTCCATGAGCACTTGAGAAGAATGTGTATTCTGTTGTTTTTGGATGGAATGTCCTATAAATATCAATTAAGTCCATCTTGTGTAATGTATCATTTAAAGCTTGTGTTTCCTTATTTATTTTCATTTTGGATGATCTGTCCATTGGTGAAAGTGGGGTGTTAAAGTCCCCTACTATGATTGTGTTACTGTCGATTTCCCCTTTTATGGCTGTTAGTATTTGCCTTATGTATTGAGGTGCTCCTATGTTGGGTGCATAAATATTTACAATTGTTATATCTTCTTCATGTATCGATCCCTTGATCATTATATAGTGTCCTTCTTTGTCTCTTGTTATAGTTTTTACTTTAAAGTCTATTTTGTCTGATATGAGAATTGCTACTCCAGCTTTCTTCTGATTTCCATTTGCATGTAATATCTTTTTCCATCCCCTCACTTTCAGTCTGTATGTGTCCCTAGGTCTGAAGTGGGTCTCTTGTAGACAGCATATATATGGGTCTTGTTTTGTGTCCATTCAGCCAGTTGTGTCTTTTGATGGGAGCATTAAACCATTTACATTTAAGGTAATTATCGATATGTATGTTCCTATTACCATTTACTTAATTGTTTCGGGTTTGTTCTTGTAGGTCTTTTCCTTCTCTTGTGTTTCTTGCCTAGAGAAGTTCCTCTAGCATTTGTTGTAAAGTTGGTTTGGTGGTGCCGAACTCTCAGCTTTTGCTTCTCTGTAAAGGTTTTCATTTCTCCATCAAATCTGAATGAGATCCTTGCTGGGTAGAGTAATCTTGGTTGTAGGTTTTTCTCCTTCATCACTTTAAATATGTCCTGCCACTCCCTTCTAGCTTGCAGCGTTTCTGCTGAAAGATCATCTGTTAACCTTATTAGGGATTCCCTTGTGTGTTATTTGTTGTTTTTCCCTTGCTGCTTTTAATATGTTTTCTCTGTATTTAATTGTATTTAATTTTTGACAGTTTGATTATTATGTGTCTTGGCGTGTTTCTCCTTGGGTTTATCCTGTATGGGACTCTCTGTGCTTCCTGGACTTGATTGACTATTTTCTTTCCTATATTAGGGAAGTTTTCAACTATAATCTCTTCAAATATTTTCTCAGTCCCTTTCTTTTTCTCTTCTTCTTCTGGGACCCCTATAATTCGAATGTTGGTGCGTTTAATGTTGTCCCAGAGGTCTCTGAGACTGTCGTCAGTTCTTTTCATTCTTTTTTCTTTTTTCTGCTCTGCAGTAGTTATTTCCACTATTTTATCTTCCAGGTCACTTATCTGTCCTTCTGCCTCAGTTATTCTGCTACTGAGCCCATCTAGAGTATTTTTCATTTCATTTATTGTGTTGCTCATCGTTGCTTGCTTCCTCTTTATTTCTTCTAGGTCCTTGTTAACTGTTTCTTGCAATTTGTCTATTCTATTTCCAAGATTTTGAATCATCTTTACTATCATTATTCTGAATTCTTTTTCAGGTAGACTGCCTATTTCCTCTTCATTTGTTAGGTCTGGTGTGATTTTATCTTGCTCCTTCATCTGCTGTGTGTTTTTCTGTCTTCTCATTTTGCTTATCTTACTGTGTTTGGGGTCTCCTTTTTGCAGGCTGCAGGTTCGTAGTTCCCGTTGTTTTTGGTGTCTGTCCCCAGTGGCTAAGGTTGGTTCAGTGGGTTGGGTAGGTTTCTTGGTTGGGGGGACTAGTGCCTCTGTTCTGGTGGATGAGGGTGGATCTTGTCTTTCTGGTGGGCAGGTCCACGTCTGGTGGTGTGTTTGGGGATGTTGGTAGCCTTATTATGATTTTAGGCAGCCTCTCTGCTAATGGATGGGGCTGTAGACCTGTCTTGCTCTTTGTTGGGGATAGGGTGTCCAGCACTGTACGTTGCTGGTCCTTGAGTGAAGCTGGGTCTTGGTGTTGAGATGGAGATCTCTGGGAGATATTCGCCGTTTGATATTGTGTGGAGCTGGGAGGTCTCTTGTTGGACCAGTGTCCTGAAGTTGGTTCTCCCACCTCAGAGACACAGCCCTGATGCCTGACTGGAGCGCCAAGAGCCTTTAATCCACACGGCTCAAAATAAAAGGGAGAAAAAATAGAAAGGAGAGGAAGGAAGGAAGGAAGGTAGGAAGGAAGAAAGGAAGGAAGGAAGAGAGCAAGAAAGGAAGGAAGAGAGGAAGGAAGGGAGGAAGAAAGGAAGGGAGGAAGGAAGGGAGGGAGGAAGGAAGGAAGAAAGGAGGGAAGAAAGGAAGAAAGGAAGAAGACAAAATAAAGTAGGATAAAATATAGTTATTAAAATAAAAAACAATTATTAAGAAAAAAATTTTATAAAAAAAAAACAAAAAACGGGTCGGTCAGAACCCTAGGACAAAAGGTGAAAGCAAAGCTATACAGACAAAATCTCACACAGCAGCACACACATACACACTCACAAAAAGAAAAAAAGGGGAAAACAATAATATATCTTGCTCCCAAAGTCCACCTCCTCAACTTGGGCTGATTTGCTGTCTATTCAGGTATTCCACAGATGTAGGGCACTTCAAGTTGATTGTGGAGATTTAATCCGCCGCTTCTGAGGCTGCTGAGAGAGACCTCCCCCTCTCCTCTTTGTTCGCACAGCTCCTGGGGTTCAGCTTTGGACTTGGCCCCGCCTCTGCCTGTAGGTCATCCGAGGGCGTCTTCTCTTCGCTCAGAGAGGACGGAGTTAAAGGAGCAGCTGAATCCGGGGCTCTGGCAGAGGCCAGGGGGAGGGAGGGGCATGGATGCGGGGCGAACCTGCAGCGACTGAGGCCGGCTCGACGCTGCACCAGCCCGAGGCGTGCCGCGCGTTCTCCCGGGGAAGCTGTCCCTGGATCCCGGGACCCTGGCAGTGGCGGGCTGCACAGGCTCCCGGGAGGGGAGGTGTGGAGAGTGACCTGTGCTCGCACACAGGCCTCTTGATGGCAGCAGCAGCAACCCTAGCGTCCCACACCCGTCTCTGGTGTCCGTGCCGACAGCCGCGGTGCGCGCCCGTTTCTGGACCTCCTTCATGTGGTGCGCTTAATCCCCTCTCCTCGCACCCCAGGAAGCATAGAGGCAAGAAAAAGTCTCCTGTCTCTTCGGCAGCTCCGCGCCCGTTTCTGGAGCTCCTTTAAGCGGCGCGCTTAAACCACTCTCCTCGAGCACCAGGAAGCAAAGAGGGAAGAAAAGGTCTCTTGCCTCTTCGGCAGCTCCAGACTTCTCCCAGACTCCCTCCCGGCTAGCCATGGTTCACTAACCCCTTCAGGCTCTTTTCACGCTGCGAGCTCCAGACCTCTCCCTGGGATCCGACTGAAGCCCGAGGCTCAGCTCCCAGCCCCCGCCCACTCTGGCGGGTGAGCATACAAACCTCTCGGGCTGGTGAGTGCCGGTCGGCACCGATCCTCTGTGCGGGACTCTCCGCTTTGCACTCCGCACCCTGTTGCTGCGCTCTCCTCCATGGCTCTGAAGCTCCCCCCTCTGCCACCCGCAGTCTCC
>NC_041214.2:94550575-94566916 GCF_002837175.3 Physeter macrocephalus | reverse complement strand
CTGGTGCAGGTCCCGTCCCTATTCTTTTGTCTCTGTTTATTCTTTTTTCTTTTGCCCTACCCAGGTATGTGGGGTGTTTCTTGCCTTTTGGGAGGTCTGAGGTCTTCTGCCAGCGTTCAGTGGGTGTTCTATAGGAGCAGTTCCACGTGTAGATGTATTTCTGATGTATCTGTGAGGAGGAAGGTGATCTCCGTGTCTTACTCTTCCGCCATCTTCTCTCTTTCCCCCAGTATGGACATTTTAACAATATTAATTCTTCCAATTCAAGAACACAGGATATATTTCCATTTCCTTGTATCATTTTCAGTTTCCTTCAGCAATGTTTTATAGTTTCAGAGTAGAGGTCTTTGACCTCCTTGGTAAGTGTATTCCTTAGGTATTTTATTATTTTTGATGTGACTTTATGTGGAATTGTTTCCTTGCTTTCTCTCTTTTTTAAAAATTTTATTTATTTATTTATTTTTGGCTGTGTTGGGTCTTCGTTTCTGTGCGAGGGCTTTCTCTAGTTGCGTCGAGCGGGGGCTACTCTTCATCGCGGTGCGCGGGCCTCTCACTCGCAGCCTCTCGTTGCGGAGCATAAGCTCCAGACGCGCAGGCTCTGTAGTTGTGGCTCACGGGCCTAGTTGCTCCGCGGCATGTGGGACCTTCCCAGACCAGGGCTCGAACCCGTGTCCCCTGCATTGGCAGGCAGATTCTAAACCACTGCGCCACCAGGGAAGCCCCCCTTGCTTTCTCTTTATGATAGTTCATTATTAGTATATAGAAAAGCACGTATCCTGTAACTTTACTGAATTAATTTATTGGTTCTAATAGTTTCTTTTGTGGAAATTTTAGGGTTTTCTATATATAGTATCATGTCATTTGCAAATAGTGACAGCTCTACTTCTTCCCTTCCAATTTGGATGTGTTTTTTTGTTTTTTGTTGTCTGATTACTGTGATGAGGACGTTGAACACTATGTTAAATAGAAGTGGCAAGAGTGGGCATTCTTGTCTTATTCCTGATTTTGGAGGAAAAGCTTTCAGCTTTTCACCATTGAGTATGATGTTAGCTGTGGGTCTGTGATAAATGGCTTTTATTATGTTGAGATATGTTCCCTCTGTATCCACTTGGATGAGAATTTTTATCATGAATGGATGTTGAATTTTGTAAAATGCTTTTTCTGCCTATGTTGAGATGATTATATGATTTTTGCCTTTCCTTTTGTTAATGTGGTGTATCATATTGATGCGAACCATCTTTGCATCCCTCAGAGAAATCCCATTTGATCATGGTGTATGATCCTTTTTATATATTGTTGGATTGGGTTTGCGGATATTTTGTTGAGGATTTTTGTATATATATTCATGAAAGATATTGGCCTGTTATTTTCTTTTTTGCAGTGTCTTTGTCTAATTTTGGTACCAGGGTAATGGTGGCCTCATAGAATGATTTGGGGAGTGCTCCATCCTCTTCCATTTTTTGGAAAAGTTATGGCTAGGTTGGTAGAATTCCCTCGTGAAGCTGTCTTGTTCTGGATTTCCGTTTGCTGAGAGGGTTTTTTTGTTTTGTTTTTGTTGTGTTTTGTTTAGGGTTTTTTTGTTTTGTGTTTTTACAGATTCAAGTCACTAATAGTGATCTGTCTGTTCAGATTGTCTATTTCTTCCTGATTCAGTCTTAGAAGGTTATATGTTTCTAGAAATTTGTCCATTTCTTCTAGATTGTCCAATTTGTTGTCATATAACTATTCATAGTATTTCCTTATTTTTTGTATCTCTGTGATATCGGTTGTTATTTCTCCTCTTTCATTTCTCATTTTGTTGATTTGGGTCTTCTCTCTTTTCCTCTTGAGGAGCCTGGCTAAAGGTTTGTCAACTGTGTTTATCTTTTCAAAAACCAGCCCTTGGTTTCATTGATTTTTTTTTTATTTGGTCTCTGTTTTATTTATGTCTTCTCTGATCTTTATTATTTCATTTTTTTCTACTGACTTTGGGCTTTGTTTGGTCTTCTTTTTCTAATTACTTTCAATGCAGTGTTAGGTTGTTTGAGATTTTTTGTTTGTTTCTTGAGGTAGGCCTGTATCACTATAAACTTTCCTCTTAGGACTGCTTTTGCTGCATTCCACCAATTTTGGAAAGTTGTGTTTCCTTTTTCAGTTGTCTTGAGGTATTTCCTCTTTATCTTTACTGACCTATTGTTTTTTTTAGTAACATGTTGTTTAGTCTCCACATGTTTGTGCTTTTCCTTTTTCTGTAACTGATTTTTAGTTTCATACAATTGTGGTAGAAAAAAAATGCTTGACACAATTTCTATTTTCTTAAATTTGTTGAGACTTGTGGCCTAGCATGTGATCCATCCTGGAAAATGTTCCATGTGCACTTGAAAACAAAGTATATTCTGCTGTTTTTGGATAGAATGTCCTGTAGAATATCTATTAAGCCCAGCTGGTTTATTGTATCATTTAAGACCAGTGTTGCCTAATTGATATTCTGTCTGGATGATCTGTCCATTGATATAAGTCAGATTTAAAGTCCCCTACTATTATTGTATTATTATGAACTTCTCCCTTTATGTCTGTTAATATTTGATTTATATATTTAGGTGTTCCTGTAATGGGAGCGTATACGTTAACGAGTGTAATATCCTCTTCTTTATTGATCCTTTATCATTACATAAAGCTCTTCTTTATCTTTTGTTATAGACTTTTTTAAAGTCTATTTTATCTGATATGAGTATTGCTACCCCTGCTTTTTTTTTTTTAAGGGATAATATTTTAATACCATCCTGTGTGTGTGTGTGTGTGTGTACACATTTATCTGAATATTTTCAATCAGCTTGACTGAGGTATAATTTACATATAAGAAAATATGTTTTCTTATATGTAAATTATATGCACACATAGTTGCATATAGAGTTGGATGAGTTCAAAAATACATATCCTTAAGCCAGCTCCACACAATCCAGATACAAGACATTTCCTTTTACCTTAGGACCCTCTCCCTGGTTTGAGAAAAGGACCAATAAAGTATAAACTCTTCAAATAGAGTTTTGTAACTTTTATCAAGGCTGCTTGTTGAGGAAGGAATATTAGGCTCAAGAGCTTGGGCATTGGCGTATGAAAGCCAAAGTTTCAATTAGCCAAACAAAACACTTTACCCCTGCTTTCTTGTCTTGTCTTTCTTATCCAGTCACCCACCCCATGTCTTTTGATTGGACCATTTACTCCATTGATATTTAAAGTAATTATTGATAGGTTTGTACTTATTATTATTATTACTTGTTTTCTGGTTGTTTTTGTAGTTTTTCTCCGTTCATTTCTTTTTGCTTCTTCTCTTTTAGTTTGATGATTTTCTTTAGTAGTATGCTTATGTTCCTTTCCTCTCCATTTTTGTGTAACTACTGTAGGTTTTGGATTTGTGGTTACCACAGGATTCATATATGTTGATCTATAACTAAATCTACTTCTTTTAAACTTGTAGTAATTTAAATTCAAACACATTGTAAAAGATCTACCTTTTTTGCTTCCTTCCCCCACATTTTGTTTTGATGTCCTATTTTATGTCTTCATGTTTATACCTTTACTACGCGTGTAGTTATATTTGCTTTTACAGTTTTTGTCTTTTACCTTGTACTCGTTTATTTAAGTGGTTGATCCTCAGCCTTTACTATATATTTTCCTTTCCTAGTGGGATTTTTCCTTTACCATAGTTTCTTACTCCTTGTCATAGGCTTTTTTTTAAACTCAGAGAAGACCCTTTAACATTTCTTTTAGTGTAGATTTAGTACTGATGAACTCTTATTTAGTTTTTGCTTGTCTGAGTTATTTGTCTCTCCTTCAATTCTAAATGATAATCTTGCTAGGTTACAGATTTTTCCCTTTGAACACTTTGGATATATCATGGCCCTCCCTCTGGCCTGCAAAGTTTCTGCAGCAAAATCAACTGATAGCTTTATGGTGGTTCCCTTGTATATGACTCTTTGTTTTTCTCTTGCTGCTTTTAGAATTCTTGCTTTATCTTTAACTTTTGCTATTTTAATTATGATATGTCTTGGTGTGGGTCTGTTTGGGTTCACCTTGTTTGGGACACTCTGTGCTTCCTGTATAGTAGCTGGATATGTTTCTTTCTTCAAGTTCAGAAAGTTTCAGCCATAATTTCATCAAATACATTTTGACCCCCTTCTATCTCTTTTCTCCTTCTGGGACCCTTATAATGTAAATGTTGATATCCTTCATGTTGTTCCATAGATCCATTAAACTGTTCTCATTTTTTGTTTTTCTTTTCTTGTTCTGATTGGGTGATTTCCATTATTCTATCTTCCAGATCACTTATGTGTTCTTCTTTATCACCAATCTCCTATTGATTCTTTCTAATGTGTTTTCATTTCAGCTATTGTCTTCTTCAGTGTTCTGACCTGTCCTTTTTTATATTTTCTAGTTCTTGTTAAAATTCTCTCTATATTCATCTATCCTTTTTTCCTAATTCAGAAATCATACTTATTACTAATGCTTTGAATTCTTTATCTGGTAAATTGTTTATTTCTGTTTAATTGGTTGTTTTTTCAGGGGTTTTGTCTTGCTCTTTCAATTGAGACAAATTCCTCTGTCTTCTTATTTTGCTTTTCTTTGTTTCTATGAAATTACGTGAAACAGTTACCTATAGTGGTCTTGAAGGGGTGTCCTTATGGGGGAGCATGCCAGTACACTCTGTCTGTACCCAGTGGCTTTGGTGGGAGAACTGAATTTGACATGAACACAAGTCACGTTTTCTCAGGGCATGTTGGCAACTCTCACCTTGGCAGAAGGTGGGGCTGGAGATGGAGGTGCTAGGGCCAAAGCCTGTTGTAACACAGGGCTTCCCCTCTGCTCAGTGACCATCACCGCCCTATCGAGGGTGGGTTCCTATACCATGTTGATGTAGCAGAAGCCCTGAGGGTCAGGTCTGGGCTGGCTCCATTCCTTCCAAGTGTGCACTCTCCCCATTCCCAGCACTGGCACCCTTACCCCAGATGAGAGCAATGCTGGAGCAAGAGGGGCTGGTATAGAGTACCTGGCATGGATTGGAGCACGGGCCTTGGCACAGACCGTGGTAGTCTGGCTCGGGCCAGAGATCTGGACTGTCCCTGATGCCCTGCCTGTGTAAGCACTAGCAATGGCTGTCCCCACCCTACTCAGATGCTGCTTTATGTCTGAACCACTTCTGTGTCTCACAGCCAAGCTTTTAAGCAGGGCTGGAGCATTCTCTTGGCTCAGGCTGGTGCGCACGCCAAGGCATTCATGGGAAACCAGCCAGCCACCCATGCAATTTTCAGTCCGCCCTCTTTGCCCTGCTTTGTGAGCAAGCAAGCATGCACATGCTCCTTACAAGCAGAGTACAGGCTCCCACAGTCCTCCTGTTACTCCCACTGTCCCTCTAACCAGCAAAGGGGATTCGTTGTCCCTGTGTCAGACCCCAGGACTGTGGTGCCCAATATGTGACTCAAACTGCTCACTCCCTAGGGAGGATCTCTGCCTGTGTTTAACCCCCTCCTCTTCTGAATCCCCTGGGAGGTTGTGACTTAATCATTTCTCTTCTCTACCCAGTTTCATGTGGATCTTTCTTACAGCCTTGGTTGTGCAAGAGTCTTTCTGTGAGTCTCCAGTTAGTTTTTAGTGAGAATTGTTCTACATGTAGATATATTTTTGATGTACTCGTTGGGGGAGGTGAGTTCTGTGTCCTACTCCACCATCTTGATCTCCAGACAAAACAGACTTTAAAACAAAGACTCCAATGAATCTGCTGTCGTCAACAGTACCCTCCACATTGCTAACTACCACACAGTGGTCAATTCTCTTCTCTCTGCAGTACTTGACTGGTTACTCTCTCCTTGAAACAGTTTCTTCAGTTGAAATCTGTAACACAGCTCTCTTGTTTGATCTTATTTCACTGAACTCAATACAAGTCTTGGACACAATGTTCTACACAATGAATACTTAGGCAATGATGATCATGATGACATGAAAACATCTTGTATAGTTATTAGATTTTTACACAAAGACACACACATATATAACAGATAAGTAGTTTATTAACTGTACGGCATGATGATTATTTACCATTCATTAGGTGGAAGTGGATCACCATAACGGTCTTCATCTTTGTGGTCTCCACGTTGAGTAGACTGAAGAGAAGGAGGAAGATGAGGGGTTGGTCTTGCTGTCTCAGGGGTAGCAGAGGTGGAAGACGTAGAGGAGGTGGAAGGGGAGGCAGGAGAGGCAGGCAGTCTTTACAGAAATACATTTGTGATTTCTGTCTGACTTTTTTTGCTTTTTCATTTCTCTAAAAATGTTTCTATATGGTGCCAATCCTTCTTCCATCATTTGCTTTAGTTTCAGTGCCCATATCATAGAAGGGTCCGTGTCATAAAAGGAAGTCAAAAGCAGCCTTGAATAGTTGAAATTGTTCTCCCAGATCCTCTAATGTCACTTGTTTTCTGGCACTGCTTCTTCTACATCCTCATCCTCATTGTGTGTCACTGGTTAGGGAGCACGCACCTCCATCAAGTCGTCTTCTGTTCATCCCTCTGGTGTGCTGTCTTTTAGCTCTTGAATTTCTCCAAGATCCATGTCTTGAAACCCTTCACCCCCCCCACCACCTTTTCTATCATATCCAGAATCTACTTCATGATTTCTTTGATTGACATTGTCATAAATCCTGTAAAGTCATGCATAACATCTGGACACAGTTTTCTCCAGCAAGAATTTATTGTTTTGGGCTTAATGTCTCTCACAGTTTTTTTCTGTAACAATGATGGCATCTTCAATGGTGTAATCCTTCTGGACTTTTGTGGTGTTCTATCTCTTCCACAGCATTGACAATCCTTTCCACAGAGTACCATGTGTAATGAGCCATAAAGGTCCTTATCACCCCCTGATCTAGAGGCTAAATTACAGCCATTGTGTTTGGAGGCAAGTAGATCACTTTGATGCCTTTGGTGTTGAACTCACGGGGTTCTGGGTGGCCAGGGATGTTGTTCAATAGCAAAAGAACTTTAAAAGGCAGTCCCTTACCGGCAAGGTACTTCCTGACTTCAAGGACAACTCATTAATGGAACCAATCCAGAAAAGGGGCCTCTTTTATATCCAGGCCTTCTTTTACAACCAAAAGATTGGCAGCTGGTGATTATCTTTTCCCTTCAAGGCTGGAGGGTTAGCAGCTTTGTAGATTAAGGCAGTCCTGATAAGAACCCGACTGCATTTGCACAGAACAGTGGAGTAAGCCTGTCCCTTCCTGCCTTGAATCCTGGTGCTCGCTTCTCTTCCTTACTAATAATGTCTTTTGTGGCATTGTTTTCCAGAATAGAGTACTTTTATCTGCATTAAAAACCTGTTCAGGCAGATATCCTTTCTCCTCAGTGATTTTCTTAGTGGTGTCTGGGAACGTATCTTCTGCCTCTTGGTCAGCAGAAGCTGCTTCTCCTGTTATCTTGCTTTAAGCCAAACCTCCTTCTAAAACTATCAAACCATCCTTTGCTGGCATTAAATTCTCCAGCTTTAGATCCTTCACCTTCCTTTTACTTTAAGTTCTCCTATAATGACTTCACTTTTTCTTGAATCATATTGCAGTGTATAGTATGCCTTTCATCCTGCACCCACATGAAAGCTGCATTTTCAACATGTGATAAAAAGGTATTTTGCAAAGATTGCAAGGTTTTCACATCTGCTGGTGTAGCTACAGTGATGGCTTCATGAATTTCTTTTTCTTTTTTCACAATGGTCCTTACGCTGGATTCATTTATCTTGAAATGGTGGGCAACTGCAGCTGCAGACCTCAATTTACGGTGCATATCAAGCAATTCAACTTTTTCTTGTAATGTCACGACTTTTCTCTGCTTCTTGGGAGCGCTCCCACCATCACTAGTGGCACTTCGTATGGGTCCCATGGTGTTACTCAGCGTTTATGGTATTGCACTAAACACAATGAAGAATATATATACAAGAACTGCTAGAGATCACTTGTTACCATGACATGCAATTTACTGGAGAGATGAACTGTTCACTCATAGATGACTAGTGTCACCCTATATTTTAAGTGGATACTAGCAACACTTGAGCTCACAGCAGAAGCAATAAGAGGTAGTCATGAAATTATTACAGTAGTATAGTATCTACTACAGTTATTTTATGCAGTTATGATTTAACACTGCATCTTTACGTTTGTTTACATTTCTTTTGACTTTGAATGGCACCGTGTTTGGTCTGTAAGTGTTTATGTGCATAAGTTTTGATAAATTTTAATTTTTTATAGATTTTGCGTATTTTATGGTAGTAAATGATAAAATAGACTAATATCTACATATATTTTATGCATTCATGACATACCTAACTTTTTCAATATTTCTGGGCTATGTGGTTTGTCTGCAAGTTTTTAAAAAATGTCAAAAATCTCCCCAAATTTTTCTAATATATTTATTGAAAAAAATCTATGTATAAGTGGATCCATGCAGTTCCAACCTATGTTGTTCAAGGACAAACTGTACTTTTAAACTGCTGCTGCTTCCTGTTGATTCATTAGTTTGGGTTATCGTAGAGCTATTATATATATTTGCCATCAGATTTATTTTCAGGAAACTCAGATGCTCTGTTACAACCACAATAATTGGATGTGGTTCCAAATTTTACTCATAATTTTCATATTTTTATTAATTTCAAGTCTTGGCTTAGTGCTTTATCACTTATTTAAGTGTTTTATCACTTATTTGTGTTTTTATGGAAAAAATAATATAAAAATTATGTGATGAAAAAGTAATGAAAGTGTGATTTTAAAATCACAGAGATCAGAATTTTTGATACTTTTAAGTTAAAAAGTATCCCCCTCTGGTCTGAAAATGGAACTGATGAACAAAATCTTATGTATAATTTTGGCAGGATTTTTGATGATCAAAAGAAAATAAAATGCATGTTTAAACAGAAACACATACATTCTTCCACAAGGAACCATGTTAAAAAATCCTGATGTGTAGGCCTTCAAGCCCAAAGTAGAGCTCTCTTCACTTTGAGATAATTGCCATTTAATGCCCCTTAGTTCCCCCCATAACAACAAAACATACTAAATATTTCAGTCATTTACTACACAGGACAATTTTCTATTGCCCAGGCAGTCATTTAAAACAGCAAATTAGCTCATATGGAAGAATAGGAGTTGGGGGTTTTGCTTGCGTATACACATGACAGAACCTTTCAAAAACTCAAAAAAAAATGTTTAAAGTCTCCAAAACTTTTGATTAAAATGGATACCTAGAATATGTTTCATGTTTGTTCAGTGGTTAACTTATGCATGGGAATATCATAGGTGCACCCTGGTTTGGACTTTCTCAAACCGTCCTAGCATGGCCATAGAGAAAATTATTTCTGATTGACATTCAGATCTGTGGCCTAGATTTGGTAGTGGGAAAAAATACAAAGGTAAGAAATGACACTCACTGGTGTGTTATTTCAGGCACTGTTGGAAAAGAAGAATAAGGGCCTCGAAGCAAAGAAACCAATGCGTTTTCTTCAAAGAAAGCCAATACCTCAACCTCAACTTCCAACTCCAACTTTGGAGATGAATTCCAATGTAAGTTTGAAGCTTCCTTTATTTGAAAAGTTAAATTCAGTATTGCTGTTTATTCTCCAGATAGTTTGGGTTAAAAACAAACCTAACATAACAGTGTTCATTTCCCAAGATCTGACTTACGTTGCCTTTATCCTTTTCAAATGCACACACAAAAACAAGCAAAATGAAATGAAATCTAAAGTTAATCCTTTTCAAGAATAAAAACACAAAGAAGAAATTCTTCCCAAGAAAAATAGGCATCAGAAGGTAATTCTGATGTACGTCAAATAAAAAAAAAGAAGATCGAATGATGATCAGTTACTGTAACTGTCTTCCCACATGAGGAGGTGGCTGATGACAGCTGGAATTAGAGAGGAATGCAATACCAGAGGTGTCATCAAGACTGGCTCAGAGAGTTCACCCTGACCAAGGCCGTACCTCACCTTCGCAGGGGCCAGACTCAGTTTGGTCAACATTCCATAGTTGGTTAGGATTTAAAGGACTGACTCAGACTAAACCTACAAGAAACTGCTGGAGATGCCACAATGCAAATTTGTTACTTTACGGAGAGAAATATAACTGCCTGGTATATCAGGATATTGCTCTCGGGAGGTCAGCTTGTTATCTCCCAATACAGGGCAGTTCTCACAAGAAGCCAAATTGTACAGAAGGCTGTTGTGCTTTGTCAGAGGGAGGGGAGTTGATGGGAGATCTCACTAACACCTCCAACGGCTCTGATGTATCTGGAGGGACTGGAATGCTCCCGCTGACTGGACACGATGTGCTTCTGGGCAGTATCCCCTTTTCAAGACTTTGTGCCGATCACTGCCTGTGGTTAGCACGTTGTCATTCACGAGTGTTAATGCCATTGATTCCACTGTTGATTACTTTTGCATTCAGAGGGGCTTTAAGTAAATTTGCAGACTCTGATCTTTCTGCTTTTGACATACACTTATTTAAGGTGATTTTTATAGATATCTGATCTTATCCATTATATTCTTATTTTACCAGTTTAGCTAAATTCTTGTGAAAAGCACCTCATTTTCGACTCTGATACAGACCAGCTGTATTCTTTGTCTACGCATGATCAAACATGAAAATACTATTGCAAAAGGGATGTTATTAGCAATACTTCTTCAAGAAAGATTTTGCTGGAAAGGAATATAGAAAAAATGAAAATGGCTTAATTTGTAAGGATACCATGACAGTGGGTGAATTTTTTGCTTCTGATGTAATTTATTAATGATATCTTATTTATCATGAAAAAATAATAATGAATTTTAACAATACAGAAAGTAACATTTAAAGTCCTATATGTTCAAAGAGGGATGATGTTTTATTCTCTTTAAATCCTTCTGGCATCTAGCTTTTTGCTAGACATAAATCTTTTGCTTGATATAAATCTTCAAAAAAGTATTTGATGCTGACTGCTGCTGTTCTCAAACTGCTTGGTTCTCCCTTTGTTCTTTTAGGAAGAAGAAGATATAGAAATGGCTGTGATCTACCTTCAAAAGTTACTCCGGGGCAGAGTCGTTCAGAACATGGTGTGTAGGGTGCAACCACTGGCCCTGTTCTTCTCCTTTGAGAATAGATTTACAGAATACATATGTGCTTGGTTCCTTGGGGTGAATTGCCTCTTGCACCCTGCTGTCCTATGGAACTATGCTCTTGAGTTGCCATAGTTTGCCCGAGT
Source organism: Physeter macrocephalus (assembly GCF_002837175.3). Classification (NCBI taxonomy): domain Eukaryota; kingdom Metazoa; phylum Chordata; class Mammalia; order Artiodactyla; family Physeteridae; genus Physeter; species Physeter macrocephalus. The sequence continues at coordinate 94,555,673 of NC_041214.2, read as the reverse complement.
GGCATAGTAACAAGGCAAGAAAGGACCGCCTGCTGTTTGCTGTAGTGTAACCAAGGCAGTGTGAAGCTAATGTCTTGCTTGGAATTGCTAAATCCAGCAATTTTCATACCTGAATTTTGACCCTAAACATCACAAGTAGATTCTCTAATTTTCCACAAAGTTGTAATACAATTATCTGCGTTTGTATATAGCTATCAATACCTGAATAATAAATGAAATAGCTAAGTAATAACTACAGTTTTGAACTCTTACCATATGCTCACATTACTTATTCTTTGCTCTACATATATCAGCTCTTTTTCTTTTTTTTGTATCAATTACCCACTTTACAGGCGAGTAATATGAGTCTGAGAGGGATTATGTTAACTGCCAGCAAATTCAACTCTGGTCTTCCTGACTGAAAGCTTTAGCCAGATTATTTGTGCCACTAGAGCAAGCTCACACTTCAGTTTAAAAATGGACTGATATAAAGCCTCAGCTGAAACATTTTTTCTCCCCAGACAGCTGTAACTCTTAAGAGACTCAGTTATGGTGAGTAAGTTCAGGGAGGCTGGATGAGCATCCTGTGTTCAGCATTATTCTCTATTCTCCTGCCAGTATTTCCCCAGGAGAAACACAACAGTTAAGTTCAGACAGCAGATCATGTATTCCAGATGAGGGGCAAATCTCTCGGAAAAGAAAATATGACCATGAAAAATACCACCCCCAGGCTTCTTAGGGAAGGAGCAGAGGAAATGAGGAGAAGGCTTTAGTTTCTTAACATGACCCTATAGTTGTCAACTTGTCTTTGAGAGGCATTTTAAGAAACTGAGCCAATAACTAACCTATAGCTAAGCTCCTTCTCTGCCTGAGCAGCTGAAGGTGCAGAAAAGAGGGCTGACTGCTAGCTCTGTGGCGCACACCTGCTCTCTGGCCCCGAAAGGCAGAACAGAACCCTCTGTTCACAAGCGCCTCACAAGTCACTGTCTGCGAGGCCTCATGCCTGGCACAACGGATGCTGATTTGCAAGTCTCTCTCTGATCTGACTTGACACAGATGTTTGAAGGGAAAGAGAAGCGACTGGAGTTGATCCAGGAGCTGCGCACCAGCCATGCACTGCAAGAAGAGGACAGGCTGGTGAAGAAAGCCGAGAAGCAGGTGACCCTGGCCTTGCAGCGACAGAGGAACTTGCACGAGCACAAGGTTCTTTCCTTTCCTTTCCTTTTCTTGTCCCATTTTCGCCTTTGATTTTTATTATTATACAAGCAACATTATAGTAACAATAAATGATGTGATGAAAAAGAAACACCCCCCACAAGCCCAGCATTCTTCATCAATGGTGCTGCAGTCCAGAATTTGAATGGGCTGTGCCCTCCCTGAATTGAATCTGCTCTTTTTTTTTTTCTTTTTTTTCTTTTTTTTGCGGTACACGGGCCTCTCACTGTCGTGGCCTCTCCCGTTTCAGAGCACAGGCTCCGGACGCGCAGGCTCAGCGGCCATGGCTCACGGGCCTAGCCGCTCCGCGGCATGTGGGATCTTCCCGGACCGGGGCACGAACCCGCGCGTCCCCTGCATCGGCAGGCGGACTCTCAACCACTGCACCACCAGGGAAGCCCGCTCTTAGTTTTTTATTTGCAGAAAAAAAACCCACAATTTTGAAAGGTTTTCTCTTCCAACCTTTCTTAAATATTTGGTGACTCTATTATATTTCAGTGGGAGCTTAGCAGAATGAATAATTAAAGCAATAAGAAAGTGAGAAATGAGATTTTTAAAACTATCCGCACTCATTTATGTGTTTTGGAGCTGTACATAGCTCATGCTCCTTAAACTGCATATTAAATATGTTAATATGATATTCTGTGACTTTCACCGGGTCATCTGAGCTCTGTGTGACTGACAATAGCTGCTAATTGCAGCTCTAACCCGACAACTGTAAATGTGTTTCCTACTTTCTTCTGGCATTTGTCTATATACACATAGTATTTAATGTTGTTGACTACAGTGTAGATACACTTTTACTATCTGTCCCACTTATCTGTAAATCAAAATGAAAAAGAACCAATTGGCACAGAGTTTAGTGTTATAAGAAAGTAAACTTGGGACGTCCCTGGTGGTGCAGTGGTTAAGACTCCGCACTTCCAATGCAGGGGGGCGTGGGTTTGATCCCTGGTTGGGGAACTAAGATCCCACATGCTGCACAGTACAGCCAAACAAAAAGAAAGTAAACTTACAGCAAAGCTAACATGACCCACCTCTAGTAACAAACGTAACTCTTGTGCTGTGAATTAGGCACAAATGTTAATCAGCTCGGAAACGAGCACCACTTTATTCCTTTTACATGACAGCAGGACTGGGGATGGTCTCTGAGTGATGGGAGCTGGTTTGCAGGGAGGGAGGAAGAAAGCCACAGACTGTGAGACCCAGCAGAGGAACCAGAGAAAGAAGAGGAGAATGCAGACGCTGGAGTCTCTAAATCTGGGCATCCTGGAGCCCTGGGAATGATGGAAACGGGCTGTACTTCTATTCAGATAGGGAGCAGAATGCCCTGGTAGCAGAATACCCAGGACCTGGACAGAAAAATGCCCTCCTTGGCCCCTTCACGGTTTCTGATTATAGACTTTAGCAGCTACAGCTAAGACAATCCAGGATTTTCAACCCATCTACCTCATTTAGTGGATAAATACTTGATAGACATCGTGACAGCTAAGAGCTAAGGGAGGAATTAATGGGAAGAACTGTCACATAGCCACAGACTCGCCCTGCTTACCTTCACCTGTTTCTGGATACACCAGTAAGATGCAGGTAGATCTGGGGGAGTGGACACCCCACGGGTACCTACAGCAATGCCAATCCTCTCATTTTCTCCTCTCATATTGAGGGAGAACCGTCAGTGTGAGAGCAGCAAGTGCCTGGGAGAAGAGCCTTTTCCCCTTATGCCTGAGGATAGGAGCAGGAACACAGTACAATCTTCTCAAACACTTTTGTTCCCCCTGTGCCAGAGCTAGCACAGAGAGATCCATAAATAGATACTGTGGCTTACTCCTGGCCAAGAACTCTAGGCCCCTATTTTACCTCAGTGATTACACAGACATGTAGGCTTGTTTCCTGCTCTGTTTCAAAGATAGTTCTCAATGACTTTGAAATTATTTAAATGAATTAAAAGTACTAAGGTTTTCTACTTTCATGTTACTGAAGATCTTACAATTCCCCAAACTTGTGTTAAAGGACAAAGCATTGAAAAATTAAAAGGTATCATGAGTGAATTTTTAAGAGATTCTATATTTTTGAACTCCAATATTATCTTTTAATAAAAACCTTGACATTTCCCTTCACGTCTGGGGAGACCCAAGCACTTTACCTTCTAGATAAAATTGAAAGAAAAAAAAAATTCTGTGTGGACACCAACAAATGTTTTGCTAAATCCTCTGTATAATTTGAAGACTATCATCCATCAGTGACTGAGCAATCTACTTTCTCAAGTCTTAAGTTTGTGTCATAAGTTTTCCTAGTAAAACCCTTGGGATGGGGCCAGTCTGGAGATAATATTCCTAATAAAAACTAAGTGCATGCTGAAAGTGAAGTGACTGTCAAGGATAATCCAGCATCCCTCCTCATAAATCACCATTCTTAGTAGAATTTGTATCCTCACAGTTATATTATTATTTTTAAGGTGTCACTGGTTGAAAACCATTTGGCTGGACTGGAAGGATGGGTGCTGGCAGACATGTTTGACTTCCTGTCCAAAGAGCTGGTGAGACTGCAGGAGGAGAGGAGGGTCCACGCCCTGGCCATGCTGGCCGAGCGGCAGCGCAGGATGCGTGAAGCCGAAGAGAGTGGCCAGCGCCAGGTGGAAGAGAGGCGCCTGCAGGAGGAGGACCAGATATTTAAGGAGGCAAGTGGGGACGTTGCCAGGAAACTCATAATATGAAATGACTTTCGTTTTTTGTTTTTCATTGTCTTCAACAAATAATGTATTGAGTTCCTATGATATGCCCAGCACTGTGCAAAGGCATTGTGGGGTACTTTGGAGGGAAAAACCAGGTATGGCCCCTTCTCTCCTGGTGCTTAAATCCTATATAACATGCAAATAAGTATAGGATCAGAAAATGTGTTAAGTTTCATGAAGGAAACAAATGGGGCCAGGTGACATATTTTGAAGAAGTCACTCTGCTTTGCTGTGTGAACAGGTTGTAGGGAGGACAGGGTGGAAACAAGGAGACCTGGAAGGAGGCTGATGAAGTAACTCAGGCCAGAGTGAGAAATGGGGTAAAGTCAAGTATGATGTCCAGTTTCCGGTGTCAGTGAGTGGGGAGGTGATGGTTCTATTTTCTGAGGCGGGAAAGCTGAGGGTGGAATAGGTTTAGGGGCAGGAGTGGAATGAAGAGTTTGATTTATATTAAGTTTGAGACATCTTAGTGGAGGTGTCATTTCAGCAGATGGATATACAAAATAGAGTTTAGAAGAGAGATTTTTACTAAAGATACAATCTGGGAATTAGGAGTGCCAGGCTGGTAAATTAGAATTCTGACCAAGACCCAATAGATGTGAAATTCCAAAGTGACCAAGATGCAAGCTCAGAGGAAATCTGAGGAACCAGAAATATCTCAAAGCACCCTCACCCTCATCAAGTATACAAAAGCTCAAGCGTTAAAATTGGAGGGGATTTGTGAGGAAGATTTCTTTAAAGGGAGCTGTGCTGTGACTAATTCCCCCCAAAAATCACACCCAGAGGTGGGGACAAGTACTTCCCCTTTCTTGGAGAGCTTGATGTGTATTCTTTCAGTTAGGGCGTCTCACCCCCGGAATGGAGAGAAAGAAGCTGGGCAGGCTGAGGGGAGGTGGGCACAGAAGAGGCTGCATGGGCGGCCAGCACACCCAGAATATGTTAAGGCAAAGGCTGTGTGAGTTTCCCTTGCGCCAGATGTGGGCCAGATGGGAAAGGCAGAAAGAGCCAACCTGGAACTTTAAAAAATTCCTATCTAGGGCTTCCCTGGTGGCGCAGTGGTTGAGGGTCCGCCTGCCGATGCAGGGGACGCGGGTTCGTGCCCCGGTTCGGGAAGATCCCACGTGCCGCGGAGCGGCTGGGCCCGTGAGCCATGGCCGCTGAGCCTGCGCGTCC
>NC_041214.2:94541582-94550527 GCF_002837175.3 Physeter macrocephalus | reverse complement strand
CCTGCGCGTGCGGAGCCTGTGCTCCGCAACGGAAGAGGCCACAACAGTGAGAGGCCCGCGTACCGCTAAAAAAAAAAAAAAAAAAAAAAAAAAAAAAATTCCTATCTAAGAGGCTGTCTGAATTGTATTAATATATGTGGATAGTTTTGAGCTCCTCAGGTTAAAAAAAAAAAAAGAGATATGTCAAGTTGGGGTCTTCTTATTTGATCTGGGATTCAAAGGATTTACCCAATTCCCATGGAATCAGGATTGACCCCTGAATAGTGTTTGGTGTGTGTTTTTTCAGATAAGAAATTGATTAAAATTAAACAGATTTCCCATCCTCTATACAGCTTAAAAAAGTTTTGGGTTAAAGCTTTTTAACTATAGTGTCATACAGCCTATAATAATAATTCATTTTCTAGCTTCCTACCATCCTAACACATTTTTCCTTAAAAAGAGTTACTGAAATGTAGAAATTTTTAGCAAACCAGAATTTACTATCCTCTACTTAATATCACTAAGGAAAAACCAGCTGGGATGGGAAGAACCAGTTGGGAGTGAGAATGAAAGGAAAGAGACAGAGGAACCACTATACTCAGAAACACGGAAAGGAAGAAGCTGGTGAAAGGCTTCTAGGAAGGTATCTCTTAAGTGGGAATAATCCCAGGAAATGTTAGCATGTCTAGGAGGGGCAAGAAAGGATTAAGATGACCCTTTCAGCCTGATTTAAGGATCATTTATGTAAAAAATATATCCATCTCTGGACCCCAGCATCATTTAAATTCCCTATCTCCCATCATATGACCCTCTTAAAGATAAATATGCTTGCACTTAAATATACCAAAACCAAGAAATGTACACGAGTAAATTTCCAGAAAAATAACATGTAGATATTGAGAAACATAGATACAGAAAGTTACAGACTCATATTTTAAACACATACACACTTTTGCACATCTATAAGTTAAGACACGCTCACAAACATAAGCCCACATGCACAATATTAGCAAAGATGGGAGGTACACACATATAGCCACCCATATGTTTCCTTATTCACTTATGCACATATAAGCACAAATGTGTCCAGAAACATACACATTTATAAAGATATATGTAAACACACAAGTACATGTATTACTAGAGGTGAACCACATTAAACTTTCCACCTCTGAACTATTACAAGACTCAACTGTCTAATCGTTCCATCTAGGTGTGACTTGTTTCCTGAATAAGTCTGTGGTCTTCATGGAGCAGGAGTCTCCTCTCCATGGGAGCAGGCACGTGCCTTCCACAGTACCAGCATAGCCCTCTGTACGTAACAGACTTTAAGAAAATATATTTCCGTTGGTTGGTTGTTCAGTTGAACTGTATTAAACTGGTCACTGGGTCTCTCCCATAAGGAAAGCATAAGGGATTCAAGGTTATGGACCTTGAATGGACCTCAGAGTCCTGCTGCAGTGCCAGTCAAGAAGCAGGTACTGAGTTGTTACTGAGTCCCAAGCATTATCTCAGATACAAAGAAATACTCACACATTAAATAAAAAGTGCCCTTCCTCCAAAGCTCAAAATCTGTTGAGACAGAATGCATACAAAACTAAGTATGACACCCTTGATGCTTGTGATACTTCCTTGGTATCTACCTGTAAAACAGGTAAAACTAAACTGTATTATTTATGGTTGCATACTCAGGGAGCAAAACTCTAAAGAATAGGAAGTCTTTACCATAAACTCATGAGAGTGGGAAGGGTCTGTGGTCAGGTAGAACTCACAGTGACCTCTGGGATCCTAGCAGTGGCTTAACCCTCATTCATTGCACTGTACATTTATGCGCTCTGCACTTTTGTAAATGTATAGTCTATATTCTTTCAAGAAAGCTTTAAAAAGAAGCAGTCCAGGGCTGAGAAGATAGTTAAAAAAAATTCACCAGAGACCCAGGATCCTTCTAGCTTCCTGCTTTTCTGTCCCTTGGGTGTGACCCTCATGGCAGTTTAAGATGACTGGTGCTCCTGCATTTTGTCCGCATGAAATGAGAAATGAAAAGAGAAAAAAAAAAAAAAAAAAAGCTATGTCTTTCCCTCTAAGAATCCTTTAAGAGGAATAAAGAAAGGACATTGTGTAATACATCTTAGTCTCTGCCACAGTTAGGTAGCTTGACCAAATTACACTGCTGGTAAGAACAAAGCCAGGATCCAAAACAGGGTTATTGACTCAAGCCCATGATCTTTCTGCAGTGTTGTATTGCCCACCCCATAATTCTAAAATGAGCCAGATAGGTAAGGGCTTCCCAGAGTGGGTAGACAGGTGGATTAGAAACAGATTATCTGTAGTTTAAAAAAAAAGAATAATGAATAATATATGAATAATGAATAATGAGGGGACTACTGATGAGTGAAGTAGATGTGCTAAAAAAGTCAACCAATATTCATGCGTTTTTCTTGTGTACAGTAGTAGCATTCCTATTCTGAGTAACTGGAGTATTTTGGGGTTTTGCAGGTAATTAAAGTTCACCAAAGTACTGTAACTTCCTATCTGGAGGATATAATACTGAACACTGAAGAGAATACTGCAGAAGAACAAGCCAGGGCAGAAATAGAGAAGATGGCTGAGGAAATCAATGACATTGCTTATGAAATGGAAAGCCGGTGTGTACCAAGGGGACAGATGGTGGGATGGACAGCCTTTTGCTGTTACTCATATGTATTTTTCAAGAGCTTAAGATTTCACCACCAAGGAGAAACCAATATATAACTCATGCTTCAGTATGCATTGTTTTAGCAGCAGCCAGCAGGCCTATACCTTTGTATGGTAAGAGCATTGGGAATAGAATTTTATTATCCTCTGCAGTCTGGAGCACTTTCATATTTCTTACTTTTAGAATACCACAAAGCATGAAAGCAATGTGAGTAAGTATGTCCAGTTTTACTTGGACATCACCGCGGGGTTTCTGGCTTCCATTTGTAAGTTGTATCTCTAACACTCCCTTCCTGGTACGCAGGCTAAGTGAAGGCCAAATTTGGATTTTCCATGGAGTTAACCAAACTCACCAGGAATGTGCTACTTCAGATCACTTAAGGAAAAGGCAGTGGTGGGATTTGAGCAGTGGAGTTCCTTACACAAACAAGGAGGATCCAAGTATAAATCGGCAGCTCAAGTAAGGCAACAAAGGAAATACTCGTTTAATTTGTTTTTTACTTTTTAGTCGAACTCAGCTTCAGTCAGAGGAGATTGCTGCCGAGTTGGTTTATAGTTTCCTGATCCCAGAGTTGCAAAAGGGCTTTGTCAAAGAAAAGGGTAAGCCAATGCAAATGCTCCACGTGATGATTTTTTTTTTTTAAAGTAAGTTTTTTAAAATTTATTTATTTGTTTATTTTTGGCTGTGTTGGGTCTTCGTTTCTGTGCGAGGGCTTTCTCTAGTTGCAGCGAGCGGGGGCCACTCTTCATCGTGGTGCGTGGGCCTCTCACTATCGTGGCCTCTCTTGTTGCGGAGCACAGGCTCCAGACGCGCAGGCTGAGTAGTTGTGGCTCACGGGCCCAGTTGCTCCGCGGCATGTGGGACCTTCCCAGACCAGGGCTCAAACCCGTGTCCCCTGCATTGGCAGGCGGATTCTTAACCACTGCGCCACCAGGGAAGCCCGTGATGATCTTCTTAAAGATAGAAACTGTTTTCAATATTCCAGAGATTTAAAACTGAGCAGAGGTATGGGGAAAATTCTGAAGGAGAATCACTGCATTTTCTTATTTCAGAGTTGTCAGGTTCCCTCGATGTTGTCTGACTGCAGAATATAATCACCTCTAGTATGGATGGGTGCAGTTCTAACAAGTTTGACAGAGCGTCAAAATCCAAACCTTCTTGAAGAGGCAGTTCCCGAGGGGTGGGATGGAGGGGTGGTGGTGGGGGGAGGCTCGAGAGGGAGGGGATGTATGTATATGTAGAGCTGATTCACTTCTTCTACAGCAGAAACTAACACACCGTTGTAAAGCAACTATACTCCAATTAAAAAAAAAAAAGAGGCAGTTCCCAAGTTCCCAGAAGAGGTGTATTTTGGGTTTTTTTATTGTTGTTGTTTTGGTTTGGTTTGGTTTTTATTGAAATATAGTTGATTTACAATATTATGTTAGTTTCAGGTGTACAGCAAAGTGATTCAGTTTATATATATATATATATATCTCTTCTAAATCTTTTCCACTGTAGGTTATTACAAGATACTGAATTTTGTTCCCCAGGCTATACAGTGAATTGTTGTTGTTTATCTGTTTATATACTTGTGTGTATATGTTAATCCCATACTCCTAATTTATCCCTCCCCCACCTCTTTCCCCTTTGGTAACCGTAAGTTTGTGTTTTGTAATTTGATTTTTTTTCAGTGTAAAGCAAATGTTGAGAATATACAGGGTTTTCCAACTGTAGTAGCCTTTTGCAGGCAGGGCACGTGCAAGGCAGGTGTTGAAAAGCTGGGAAGCCTGACAGACCTAAATTGACTCTGCAGCTCTGCCTGAGTCACAGTATCTCCTGTTCCTGCCAGGACTGATCTCAGTATAAATATCCTCACTTATCGTTTGCCAAAAGTGGCATGTTTTTAAAGATTGATGCTTTTAGTCAGTAAAGAAGGAGGAAAAAAATATGTGTTTTTAAAAACAGTGTTCTTCCGGGGCTTTCAGACTACTGGTGACAGTCCTGATCCCAGAGGGAAGGATGCAACCAGAAGATTAATATTTAAGTGAAATAAGAGCTTGGGAGGCTTTAGAGTTTGCAGGGGAATTCTAGACAGATTTAAGAGAAGTGTTAATATTTAAAATCACATAACCAGTGAGAAAGGAATGGTAGTTATAATGCATTGGACAAGAACAAAGAAATATCTTGTTTTCCCATTACATGACTGTACTTTAATTTTTAAACCAGTACCCACCCCAGCAATAAGCATCTAGTTTGTTCCCAGTGTGTTTTCCTATAAATAGCAATGAACACCCTGGTCATGCTTCTGAGAGTAAACTCCTAGCAGTACAGTGCTGGAAATAAGGTATGTGTGTTTTATATTTTGATAGATACCACCAAACTGCCCCCACAAAAAGACTGTTCTAATTCATACTCGCATCAACAGTGTATGATAGTGCCTCTACCGACAAAATTTAACTTTGTTAAATTAAATCAAATAATATTTTTGTATCACCTTATATTATAAAAGGGATCTTATGTTTTCTAGATCCTTAAGAAAATATGCAACTCCTTGCTCTTCTCCTCTGTCCAAGGTGAGGCCAACCTGCTTCAGATCAATTCCACCTGAGGGAATTGAAGGAGGGGGGGAAATCCTCTGTTTAATAGTTACTAGTTTGTGACCCCCTCCCCAGCTTCTCCTGGCTCTGAGGGGAAAGAGCTGGAGGGGGCACGAGATGTAAAGGAATCAGTGGGACTTGTCTGTGGGCAAGCTGGGCAAGTCCTAACTTCTTCCCTTTGTGTGGATGTAGCCCAAATGAAGAAAGCCACCTGGACAGGGAGCATACACTAGGGCCTTTTGTTTCTCTTTCCAGATAAGACATCCATGTGTTATAGATACTCTTTACCCCAAATTAAGTAATATTACATACAGACCATTTGAGATATCTCATTATTAATTTTTATTTGGATGAATTAAAAAAAAATTTTTTATTGAGGTCTAGTTGATTTATAACATTATATTAGATTCAGGTGTACAACACAGCGATTTAAAATTTTATAGATTATACTCCATTTAAAGTTATTATAAAATATTGGCTATATTCCCTGTGCTGTACAATATATCCTTGTAGCTTATTTATTTTATATGTGGTAGTTTGTACTACTTAATCCCCTACCCCTATCTTGCCCCTCCCAACTTCCCCTTTCCTCACTGGTAACCACTAGTTTGTCCTCTATATTTGTAGATCTGTTTCTGTTTTGTTAAATTCATTTGTTTGATTTTTTAGATTCCACGTGCAGTGAAAACATACAGTACTTGTCTTTCTCTGTCTGACTTACTTCACGAAGCATAATACCTTCTAGTTTGATCATGTTGTTGCAAATGGCAAAATTTCATTCTGTTTGTGGCCAGGTAGTATTCCATTGTGTGTGTGTATACACACACACCCCATGTATTTTTATTCATGCCTCTATTAATGGACACTTAGGTTGCTTCCATTTCTTGGCTATTGTAAATAATGCTGCTATGAACATTGGGGTACATGTATCTTTTCCAATTAGTATTTTCATTTCTTCAGATATATACCCACGAGTGGGACTGCTGGATCATATGGTAGTTCTATTTTTACTTTTTTGAGGAACCTCCATACTGTTCTCCAAAGCGGTTGCATCAACTTACATTCCCACTGACATTGCATGAGGGTTCCCTTTTCTCCACACCCTCTCCAACATTTGTTATTTGTGGTCTTTTTGATGATAGCCCTTTTGACAGGTGTGAGGTGATATCTCACTGTGGGTTTGATTTGCATTTCTCTGATGATTAGCAATGTTGAGCATCTTTACATGTGCCTGTTGGCCATCTGTATGTCTTTTTAAAAAAATGTTTATTCAAGGGACTTCCCTGGCAGTCCAGTGGTTAAGACTCTGCACTCCCACTGCAGGGGGTGTGGGTTTGACCCCTGGTTGGGGAACTAAGATCTCGCATGCCATGGCCAAAAAAAAATGTTTATTCAAGTCGTCTGCCCATTTTTTAATTGGGTTTGTTTGTTTTTCTGATATTGAGTTGTATGAGCTATTTATATATTTTGGATAATAATCCTTTATTGGTCTTATCATTTGCAAATATTTCTCCCATTCAGTAGGTTGTCTTTTCATTTTGTCAATGATTTCCTTTGCTGTGCAAAAGCTTTTAAGTTTAATTAGGTCCCATTTATTTATTTTTGCTTTTGTTTCCTTTGCTTTAGGAGACAGAGCCAAAAAATATTGCTACAATTTATGTCAGTGTGTTCTGCCTGTGTTTTCTTCTAGGAGTTTTATGCTTTCTGCTCTTACATTTATAATAAAAATACACCCACTTTGTGAAGGAGACGTTTTATCATAAATGGATGTTGAATTTTGTCAAAAGCTTTTTCTGCATCTATTGTGATGATCATATGGTTTTTATTATTCAGTTTGGTTTTTTTTGTTTTTTTTAACATCTTTATTGGAATATAACTGTTTTACAATTGTGTGTTATCTTCTCCTTTACAACACAGTGTATCAGTTATACATATACATATTGTGTTAGTTTCTGCTTTACAACAAAGTGAATCAGTTATACACATACATATATCCCCATACACCCTCCCTCTTGCATCTCCCTCCCACCTTCCCTATCCCACCTCTCAAGGTGGTCACAAAGCGCCAAGCTGATCTCCCTGTGCTATGCAACTGCTTCCCATTAGCTATTTATGTTACATTTGGTAGTATTCCATATACATTTTTGAATTGACTTCACAATAAACCCCGTTGGAGTTTTGAATCCATAGGTCAATTTGGGGAAAATAGATACCTTAAAAATATTGAGCTTTCTGATTTATGGATATGATATATCTCTACATTTAGTTCTATTTCCTTTAAATTATCTCAGTAATGCTTTTTATCTTTTAGAAAGAGGTTCTGCAGGTCATTTGTTAAATTTATTCTTATATATTTCAGGTTTTTTGATGCAATTTAAATGGAATTAATAAATATAAATATATTTAGATTTTTAATTTCTGCTTATGTCATTTGGTAAGGTTTTTTTTTCCCAAATAATGTCTCTACTTTATTTCCATTCTCAAATTTTTTGGCATAAAGTCATTTTAATATTGCTCATCATTTTAATTTCTGTAATATCTATAGTAATATGCTTCTCTTTCCTACTGGCAACTGGTGTCTTCTTTTTTGTTTCTTGATAAGCAATTCTTGATAAGTAATTCTCTGTCTTTATGTTTTCATGAAGCAACAGCCTTTGTTAATTTTCTGCATTGATTATTGCTCTATGTTTATACATTTTTCTCTTTTCTTGTGCTCTTTTGAATTAATGGAAATGTATTATATTTTTCATGTCTAAGTTGTGTGTTATTACAGTCACATGTTATTATAAGTCTTTTCTCTTTCCTTGACTTTTATGTAAATAGAGATTTCATTATTACATTTTCATCTCTATTTACTTGTGTGTTATATTTATATTATATTATTACGTTATAATTGTTATATATTATTATATTTTAGATTGGTCCTTACATTGTTTATTTTGAATTGTTAGTGCCTACCCTATTTTAGTACTTTTAGCACTTTCCACTTAGTGCTAGGATCTTTATCTCCATTTATACACACTAGGGGTTTTTCTCTATGTATTTTAATTCTGCATATATTTTAGTCTCCATGAGGCTTTAATATTCATGCTTTGCATAGCTCATATATACTTATATTTAATTACATATTTACTATTTTTTACTCCTCATTTCTTCTGGCATTCCCATGTTTCCATCTGGGATATTTTTTCCTTCTCAAAAAATTATCTTAAGTGATTCCTTTAATGATGCCAACCGGCAAAAAATTCTGAGTTTTTGTTTGGCTAGAAATATCTCTATTAAATTTTTTTGTTTCAAAGGTATATTTGCTGGGTATTGAATTTTATAGAAATCTATGTCAGCTGTTGCTTTCTTTCACCACTTTAAAGACAATATTCTGTCTTCTAGGTTTTGTCATTTCTGCTCTGAGATCAGGTACCAGTGTAATTATCTCTCTGATGGTGATTTTTTCTGTTTTCAATTTTCCTTTACCTTTTCCTTTGAGCAGTTCCATTGTGATGAGTCTGTGGATAATTTCATTTACGTGTTTTTCTGCTCATAGTTCACAGCCCTTTTCGAACCAGAACCTTTGGTTTGGGAAAAACTTTTAACAGGTTTTCAACTATGTTTTCTGCCCCCATTTTCTCTTAACAACCTTCCTGGGACTTCAGTTAAATTTTTTTTTTTTTTTTTTTTTTTTTTTTTTTTGTGGT
>NC_041214.2:94540656-94541379 GCF_002837175.3 Physeter macrocephalus | reverse complement strand
TGCATTCCTGGAATAAACCCCACTTGACCATGGTGTATGATCCTTTTAATGTGATGTTGGATTCTGTTTGCTAGTATTTTGTTGAGGATTTTCGCATCTATGTTCATCAGTGATATTGGCCTGTAGTTTTCTTTCTTTGTGACGTCTTTGTCTGATTTCGCTATCAGGGTTATGGTGGCCTCATAGAATGAGTTTGGGAGTGTTCCTCCCTCTGCTATCTTTTGGAAGAGTTTGAGAAGGATAGGTGTTAGCTCTTCTCTAAATGTTTGATACAATTCACCTGTGAAGCCATCTGGTCCTGGGCCTTTGTTTGTTGGAAGATTTTTTTTTTTTTTTTTTTGTGGTATGCGGGCCTCTCTGTTGTGGCCCCTCCTGTTGCGGAACACAGGCACCGGATGCACAGGCTCAGCGGCCATGGCTCACGGGCCTAGCTGCTCCACGGCATGTGGGATCCTCCCGGACTGGGGCACGAACCCGTGTCCCCTACATCGGCAGGACTCTCAACCACTGCGCCACCTGGGAAGCCCCTGTTGGAAGATTTTTAATCACAGTTTCAATTTTGGTGCTTGTGATTGGTCTCTTCATATTTTTTATTTCTTCCTGGTTCAGTCTCGGCAGGTTGTGCATTTCTAAGAATTTGTCCATTTTTTCCAGGTTTTCCATTTTATTGGCATACAGTTGCTTGTAGTAATTTCTAATAATCTTTTGTATTTCTGCAGTGTC
>NC_041214.2:94537891-94539179 GCF_002837175.3 Physeter macrocephalus | reverse complement strand
TTGGTTGTAGATTTTTCCCTTTCATCACTTTAAATATGTCCTGCCACTCCCTTCTGGCTTGCAGAGTTTCTGCTAAAAGATCAGCTGTTAACCTTATGGGGATTCCCTTGTATGTTATTTGTTGCTTTTCCCTTGCTGCTTTTAATATTTTTTCTTTGTATTTAATTTTTGATAGTTTGATTAATATGTGTCTTGTCGTGTTTCTCCTTGGATTTATCCTGTATGGGACTCTCTGTGCTTCCTGGACTTGATTGACTATTTCCTTTCCCATATTAGAGAAGTTTTCAACTATAATCTCTTCAAATATTTTCTCAGTCCCTTTCTTTTTCTCTTCTTCTTCTGGGAACCCGTATAATTCGAACGTTGGTGCGTTTAATGTTGTCCCAGAGGTCTCTGAGACTGTCCTCAGTTCTTTTCATTCTTTTTTCTTTATTCTGCTCTTTTCATTCTCTTTTCTTTATTCTGCTGTGCAGTAGTTATTTCCACTATTTTATCTTCCAGTTTACTTATCCGTTCCTCTGCCTCAGTTATTCTGCTATTGATCCCATCTAGAGTATTTTTAATTTCATTTATTGTGTTGCTTATCATTGCTTGCCTCCTCTTTATTTCTTCTAGGTCCTTGTTAAATGTTTCTTGCAATTTGTCTATTCTGTTTCCAAGATTTTGGATCATCTTTACTATCATTATTCTGAATTCTTTTTCAGGTAGACTGCCTATTTCCTCTTCATTTGTTAGGTCTGGTGGGTTTTTACCTTGCTCCTTCATCTGCTGTGTGTTTTTCTGTCTTCTCACTTTGCTTAACTTACTGTGTTTGGGGTCTCCTTTCTGCAGGCTGCAGGTTTGTAGTTCCCGTTGTTTTTGGTGTCTGTCCCCAGTGGCTAAGGTTGGTTCAGTGGGTTGAGTAGGTTTCCTGGTTGGGGGGACTAGTGCCTCTGTTCTGGTGGATGAGGCTGGATCTTGTCTTTCTGGTGAGCAGGTCCACGTCTGGTGGTGTGTTTGGGGATGTTGGTAGCCTTATTATGATTTTAGGCAGCCTCTCTGCTAATGGATGGAGCTGTAGACCTGTCTTGCTCTTTGTTGGGGATAGGGTGTCCAGCACTGTTCGTTGCTGGTCCTTGAGTGAAGCTGGGTCTTGATGTTGTGATGGACATCTCTGGGAGATTTTCGCCATTTGATGTTGCGTGTAGCTGGGAGGTCTCTTGTGGACCAGTGTCCTGAGGTTGGTTCTCCCACCTCAGAGACAGAGCCCTGACGCCTGGCTGGAGCGCCAAGAGCCTTTAACCCACAC
>NC_041214.2:94479646-94537561 GCF_002837175.3 Physeter macrocephalus | reverse complement strand
TAGTGCCTATGTTCTGGTGGATGAGGCTGGATCTTGTCTTTCTGGTGGGCAGGTCCACGTCTGGTGGTGTGTTTTGGGATGTTGGTATCCTTATTATGATTTTAGGCAGCCTCTCTGCTAATGGATGGGGCTGTAGTCCTGTCTTGCTATTTGTTGGGCATAGGGTGTCCAGCACTGTACGTTGCTGGTCATTGAGTGAAGCTGGGTCTTGGTGTTGAGATGGAGATCTCTGGGAGATTTTCGCCGTTTGATATTGCGTGGAGCTGCGAGGTCTCTTGTTGGACCAGTGTCTTGAAGTTGGTTCTCCCACCTCAGAGACTAAGCCCTGACTCCTGGCTGGGGCACCAAGAGCCTTTAATCCACACGGCTCAGAATAAAATGGAGAAAAAATAGAACGGAAAGAAAGAAAGGAAGGAAGGAAGATAGGAAGGAAGGGAGGAAGAAAGGAAGGAAGAAAGGAGGGAAGAAAGGAAGGAAGAAAGAGAAGATAAAGCAGGATGAAATAAAGTTATTAAAATAAAAAATAATTATTAAGAAGAAAAATTTTATTTAAAACAAAATGGGGGCTTCCCTGGTGGTGCAGTGGTTGAGAGTCCGCCTGCCGATGCAGGGGACGCGGGTTCGTGCCCCGGTCCGGGAAGATCCCACATGCCGCGGAGCGGCTGGGCCTGTGAGCCATGGTGGTTGAGCCTGCGCGTCTGGAGCCTGTGCTCTGCAACGGGAGAGGCCACAACAGTGAGAGGCCCGCGTATCCCCCCCAAAAAATAAATAAATAAAAAAGGTTCGGTCAGAACCCTAGGACAAATGGTGAAAGCAAAGCTACACAGACAGAATCTCACACAGCAAGACACATATACACACTCACAAAAAGAGAAAAAGGGGAAAATAATAAATCTTGCTCCCAAAGTCCACCTCCTCAATTTGGGATGATTCATTGTCTATTCAGGTATTCCACAGATGCAGGGCACTTCAAGTTGATTGTGGAGCTTTAATCCGCTGCTTCTGAGACTGCTGGGAGAGACCTCCCCCTCTCCTCTTTGTTCGCACAGCTCCTGGGGTTCAGCTTTGGCCTTGGCCCCGCCTCTGCACGTAGGTCGTCCGACGGCGTCTGCTCTTTGCTCAGACAGGACGGGGTTAAAGGAGCAGCTGATTCGGGGGCTCTGGGTCAGGCCGGGGGGGAGAGAGGGGCACAGATGCGGGGCGAGCCCGTGGAGGCAGAGGCCGGCGTGACATTGCAGCAGCCCGAGGCGTGCCGCGCATTCTCCCGGGGAAGCTGTCCCTGGATCCCAGGACCCTGGCAGTGGCGGGCTGCACACGCTCCCAGGAGCGGAGGTGTGGAGAGTGACCTGTGCTCGCACACAGGCCTCTTGGTGGCAGCAGCAGCAGCTCTAGCATCCCATGCCCGTCTCTGGTGTCTGCGCTGACAGCCGTGGCTCGCGCCTTTTTCTGGAGCTCCTTTACACGGTGCGCTTAATCCCCTCTCCTCTCTCACCAGGAAACAAAGAGGCAAGAAAAAGTCTCGTCTCTTCGGCAGCTCCATGCCCGTCTCTGGAGCTCCTTTAAACAGCGCGCTTAAATCCCTCTCCTTGCGCGCCAGGAAGCAAAGAGGGAAGAAAAGATCTCTTGCCTCTTCGGCAGCTCCAGACTTTTCCCGGACTCCCTCTCGGCTAGCCGTGGTGCACTAACATCTTCAGGCTGTGTTCACGCAGCCAACCCTAGACTTCTCCCTGGGATCCGACCAAAGCCCCAGCCTCAGCTCCCAGCCCCCGCCCGTCCCAGCGGGTGAGCAGACAAGCCTCTCGGGCTGGTGAGTGCCGTCAGCACCGATCCTCTGTGTGGGAATCTCTCCGCTTTGCCCTCCTCACCCCTGTTACTGCGCTCTTTTCTGTGGCTTTGAGGCTTCCCCCTCTGCCACCCACAGTCTCTGCCTGTGAAGGGGCTTCTAGTGTGTGGGAACATTTCCTCCTTCACAGCTCCCTCCCACTGGTGCAGGTCCCGTCCCTATTCTTTTGTCTCTGTTTATTCTTTTTTCTTTTGCCCTACCCAGGTACGTGGGGTGTTTCTTGCCTTTTGGGAGGTCTGAGGTCTTCTGCCAGCGTTCAGTGGGTGTTCTATAGGAGCAGTTCCATGTGTAGATGTATCTCTGATGTATCTGTGAGAAGGAAGGTGGTTTCCCCGTCTTAGTCTTCCGCCGCCCATTCAGTTTGTTTTTTAAATTTAATTTTTATTTTATATTAGAATATAGTTGATTTACAACGTTGTGTTAGTTTCTGGTGTACACCAAGGTGATTTAGTTATACATATACCCATTCTTTTTCACATTCTTTCCCCATATAGGTTATTACAGAATATTGAGTAGATTTCCCTGTGCTATACAATAGGTCCTTGTTGGTTAGCTATTTTACATATAGTAGTGTGTTAATCCCAAACTCCTAATTTATCCCCCCCACTCCACCATCTTTTCCCTTTGGTAACCATAACTTTGTTTTTGAAGTTTGAGTCTGTTTCTGTTTTGTAAAGAAGTTCATTTGTATCATTTTTAAAATATTCCACATATAAGGGATATCATATGGTATTTGTCTTTGTCTGACTTCAGTTAGTATGATAATGCCATGTTTCTGAATATGGCATTTTTTTATGGCTTAGTATTCCATTGTATATATGTACTACATGTTCTTTATCCATTCCTCTGTCTATGGACATTTAGGTTGCTTCAGTGTCTTCACTGTTGTAAATAGTGTTGCAGTGAACATTGGGGTGCACGTATCTTTTTGAATTGTGGTTGTCTCCAGATATATGCCCAGGAGTGGGATTGCTGGGTCATATGGTAGTTCTCTTTTTTTTTTTAGTTTTGGCTGTACCAATTTAAATTCCCACCAACAGTGTAGGAGGGTTCCCTTTTCTCCACACCCTCTCCAGCATTTATTGTTTGTAGACTTTTTGATGATGGCCATTCTGACTGGTGTGAGGTGATACTTCATTGTAGTTCTGATTTGCATTTCTCTAATAATTAGTGATGTTGAGCGTATTTTCATCTACCTTTTGGCCATCCATATGTCTTCTTTGGAGAAATGTCTATTTAGATCTTCTGCCCATTTTTTGATTGGGTTGTTTTTTTAATATTGAGCTGCATTAGCCGTTTGTATATTTTGGAGATTAATCCCTTGTCAGTTGCTTCATTTGCAAATATTTTCTCCCATTCTGTGGGTTGTCTTTTTTTTTTTATGGTTTCTTTTACTCAAAAAGCAAAAGCTTTTGAGTTTAATTATGTCCCATTTAAAATGTTTGTTTTTATTTTCATTAATCTAGGATGTGGATCCAAAAAGATATTGCTGTGATTTATGTCAAAGAGTGTTCTGCTTGTTTTCCTCCAGTTTTATAGCATCTGCTATTCAATTCTAGGTCTTTAATCCACTTTGAGTTTATTCTTGTGTATGGTGTTAGAGAATGTTCTAATTTCATTCTTTTACATGTAGCTGTCCAGTTTTCACAACACCACTTATTGAAAAGACTGTCTTTTCTCCATTGTATATCCTTGCCTCCTCTGTCATAGCTTAATTGACCATAAGTGCCTGGGTTTATCTCTGGGCTTTCTATCCTGTTCCATTGATCTATATTTCTGTTTTTGTGCCAGTACCATATTGTCTTGATTACTGTAGCTTTGTAGTATAGTCTGAAGTTGGGGAGCCTGATTCCTCCAGCTTTGTTTTTTGTTCTCAGGATTGCTTTGGCTATTCAGGGTCTTTTGTGTTTCCATACAAATTGTAAAATTTTTTGTTAGTTCTGTGAAAAATGCCATTGGTAATTTGATAGGGATTGCATTGACTTGTAGATTGCTTTGGGTAGTACAGTCATTTTCACAATATTGATTCTTCCAATCCAAGAACATGGTATAGCTCTCCATCTGTTTGTGTTTGTGTCATCTTTTTGATTTTTTTCATCAGTGTTTTATAGTTTTCTGTGTACAGGTCTTTTGCCTCCTTAGGTAGGTTTATTCCTAGGTATTTTATTGTTTTTTGTTGCAATGGTAAATGGGATTGTTTTCTTAATTTCTCTTTCTGATCATAATGGGATTGTTTCCTTAATTTCTCTTTCTGATCATTCGTTGTTAGTGTATAGGAATGCAAGAGATTTCTGTGTATTAATTTTGTATCCTGTAACTTTACCAAATTCGTTGATTAGCTCTAGTAGCTTTCTGGTGGCATCTTTAGGATTTTTTAGGTATATTATCATGTCATCTGCAAACAGTGACAGTTTTTCTTTTCCAATTTGTATTGCTTTTATTTGTTTTTTCTCTGATGGCCATGGCTAGGACCTCCAAAACTATGTTGAATAATAGTGGTGAGAGTGGACATCCTTGTCCTGTTCCTGATTTTAGAGGAAATGCTTTCAGTTTTTCACCATTGAGAATGTTTGCTGTGGGTCTGTCATATATGGCCTTTATTATGTTGAGATAGGTTCCCTCTATGCCCATTTTCTGGAGAGTTTTTATCATAAATGGTGTTCAATTTTGTCAAAAGCTTTTTCTGCATCTATTGAGATGATCATGTGGTTTTTATTCTTTAATTTGTTAATATGGTGTATCACACACTGATTGATTCGCGTAATATTGAAGAATCCTTGTTTCCCTGGGATAAATACCACTTGACCATTGTGTATGATCCTTTTAATGTGTTGTTGGATTTTGTTTCCTGCCCTCTGCTATATTTTGGAAGAGTTTGAGAAGGATAGGTGTTAGCTCTTCTCTAAATGTTTGATAGAATTCGCCTGTGAAGCCATCTGGTCCTGGACTTTTGTTTCTTGGAAGATTTTTAATTTCAATTTCATTACTTGTGATTGGTCTGTTTATATTTTCTATTTCTTCCTGGTTCAGTCTTGGAGGGTTATACCTTTCCAAGAATCTATCCATTTCTTCCAG
Source organism: Physeter macrocephalus (assembly GCF_002837175.3). Classification (NCBI taxonomy): domain Eukaryota; kingdom Metazoa; phylum Chordata; class Mammalia; order Artiodactyla; family Physeteridae; genus Physeter; species Physeter macrocephalus. The sequence goes on along the minus strand of NC_041214.2, from coordinate 94,532,643 downwards.
GTTGTCCATTTTATTGGTATATAGTTGCTTCCCTTTTTCATTTCTGATGTTATTTACTTGGGCTCTTTCTCTTTTTTTCTTGATGAGTTGCATAAAGGATTTATCAATTTTGTTGATCTTTTCAAAGAAACAGCTCTTAGTTTCATTAATCTTTTCTACTTTTTTAGAAATAGGCTCTATTTTATTTATTTCTGCACGGATCTTTAAGATTTCTTTCCTTCTACTAACTTTTGTTTGTTCTTCTTTTTCTATTTGCTTTAGGTATAAGGTTAGATTCCTTGAGACTTTTCTTTCCTGAAGTAGTCTTGTATCACACTATAAACTTTCCTCTTAGAGCTGCTTTTGCTGTATCCCAGAGATTTCAGATCATTGCATTTTTTATTTCATTTGTCTCCATGTATTTTTTAAAAATTTCTTCTTTGATTTCTTCAGTGATCCCTTCAGTGATCCACTGGTTGTTTAGTGGCATATTGTTTGGCCTCCACATGTTTTTTTTGCTGTTTTTTCTTGTAGTTGGTTTCTAGTCTCATAGAGCTGTGATCAGAAAAGATGCTAGAGAAAATTTCAATTTTCTTAAATTTACTGAGACTTGTTTTGTGGCCTAGCATGTAATTTATCTCCTGGAGAACGTTCCATGTGTACTTGCAAAGAATGTGTATTCTGTTGCTTTTGGAATATGTGTTCTATATAAATATCTATTAAGTCCATCTGGTCTAGTGTGTCATTTAGGCCAGTGTTTCCTTATTAATTTTCTGTGTGGATGATCTGTCCGTTGACGTAAGTGGGGTGTTAAAGTCCCTAGTACAGTAAGTCCCCTACATACAAACGAGTTCCATTCCAAGAGCACGTTCGTAAGTCCAATTTGTTTGTAAGTCCAACAAAGTTAGCCTAGGTACCCAACTAACACAATCAGCTATATAGTACTGTGCTGTAATAGGTTTATAATACTTTTCACACAAATAATACATAAAAAACACAATATAGAAAACATTTTTTTGTGTGTGTGTGTGTGGTACGTGGGCCTCTCACTGCTGTGGCCTCTCCCGCTGCAGAGCACAGGCTCTGGACATGCAGGCTCAGTGGCCATGGCTCACGGGCCCAGCTGCTCCGCGGCATGTGGGATCCTCCCAGACCGGGGCACGAACCCGTGTCCCCTGCATCGGCAGGCGGACCCTCAACCACTGCGCCACCAGGGAAGCCCCAACATTTTTAATCTTACAGTACAGTACTTCAAAAAGTACAGTAGAACAGTACAACAGTTGGCACACGGGCATTTTCGCATCTTTGAAAGTTCGCAATTTGAAAGTTCACATATAGGGGACTTACTGTATTGGAAACCTGAATGGAGTCAAAAGAGAGAGCAAAGATTAAAATGTCTGGGTTTTCTATAAATATGTAAATTTCTAGATGAAGAGAAAACTATTTTTGCAGAATATCTGTTTGTATTTCGTTGCAGAGAAATTTCTGAATAATTTCATTCCTCAGTAGGGATTGCCTGTTTTCACTGCCTGTGACAGAAGGACCCATATTATAGGTCTTGTTGTAAAATAAATTAGTAAATTCTTTAACACACACACACACAAAGTTCCTAGTATTATGTGCTACTGTTGATTTTCTCCCTTTATGTCTGTTAATATACGTTTAAGTGTTCCTATGTTGGGTGCATATATATTTACAACTGTTCTGTTTTCTTCTTGGATTAATCCCTTGATTATTATGTAATGTCTCCTTCTTTGGCTCTCCTAGCAGTCTTTGTTTTAATGTCTATTTTATCTGATATAAGTATTGCACCCCTGCGTCCTGTTGATTTCTTTTTGCATGTAATACCTTTTTCCATCCTCTCACTTTCAGTCTGTGTGTGTCTTTAGATCTCAACTGAGTCTGTTGTAGGCAGTATATATATGGCTCTTATTTTTGTATACATTCAGTCACTGTATGTCTTTTGATTAGACATTTAAAGTAATTATGGACAGGTAGGTATTGCCATTTTTTAATTGCTTTGGGGTTGTTTTCTGTAACTCTTTTTTGTTTCTTTCTTCTTTCCTTCTCTTCCCTTGTGATTTGATGATTGTTTTCAGTGTTGTTTGGCTTCCTGTCTCTTTTTTTGTGTGTATGTATTATAGATTTTTGGTTTATGGTTACCATTAGGTTTATACATAGATGTAGACAGGTCTATCTGTATCTATATATGATTATTTTAAGTGCTTATCTCTTAATTTCAAACACATTTTAACAACTCTGCATTTTTACCCCCCTCCCTTCACAGTTACTGTTTTTGTCATCATATTTTATATCTAGTTTTGTGTATCCCTTAACGGCTTATTGTGGATTTTACTACTTTTGTCTTTTAAACTTCCTACTAGCTTTGTATGTGGTTGATTTAGTACCTTAACTATATACTTACCTTTACCAATGAGCTTTTTCTTTTCATAATTTTCATGTTTCTAGTTGTGGCCTTTTCTTTTTCACTTAGAGAAGTCCCTTTAACATTTCTTGTAAAGCTGATTTGGTGGTAATGAACTCTTTTAGCTTTTGCCTGTCTGTAAAACTTTGGATCTCTCCATCAAATCTGAATGAAAGACTTGCCAAGTACAGTATTCTTGGTTGTAGGTTTTCCCTTTCATCACTTCAGCTATATCTTGCCACTCTTTTCTGGCCTGCAGAGTTTCTGCTGAAAAGTCATCTGATAGCCTTATGGGAGTTCCCTAGTACATAACTTGTTGCTTTTTCCTTGCTACTTTTAATAATATCCCTTTATCTTTGATTTTTGCCATTTTAATTACAGAGTGTTTGGTGTGGTCCTCTTTGGGTTGATCATGTTTGGGACTCTCCATGCTTGCTAGACCTGCATGTTTGTTTCATTTCACAGGTTAGGGAAGTTTGCAGCTGTTTTGTCTTCAAATATGTTCTCCATCCCTTTCTCTGTCTTCTCCTTCTGGGACCCCTATAATGTAAATGTTAGTATGTGTGATGTTTTCCCAGAGGTCTCTTAAACTGTACTCATTTCTTTTTATTCTTTTTTTCTATTCAGCTTGAATGATTTCCACTACTCTGTCTTACAGCTTGCTGATCCATTCCTCTGTATTACTTAATCTACTGTTGATTCCTTCTAGTGTATTTTTCATTTCAGTTATTATATTTTCATCTGTTTGGTTCTTTTTATTTTCTAACTCTGTTAAGAACTTCTAACCTCTCACTCTGTTCATCCATTCTTCACTAGAGTTCCTTTGTTTGTTGCTGTTCTGCTTTATTTTTTTATTGAAGAATAGTTGATTTACAATGTTGTGTTAATTTCTGCTATACAGCAAAGTGATTCAGTTATACATATATATACATTCTCTTTTTATATTCTTTTCCATTATGGTTTATCACAGGATATTGAACATAGTTCCCTATGCTTTACAGTAGGACCTTGTTGTTTATCCATTCCATGTCTGGTGAGTGGGGCCAGATTCTGGGGAGGCTGGCTGAGGGGCCCAAAGTGTCTCAGAGCTGGTATTGGCCTGCTGATGGGTGGGGCTGGGGCCCAGCAGGTCTGGGGTTGGTGCCAGCCTACTGATGGGTTGAGCCAGGTCCCAAGGTCTCTTGCTGCAGGCCCTGGGGGTCCCAGTTCTAGTGCTTGTTCGCTCTGGTGGACAGGGCCATGTCCATGAGTGGCTGTGGGCTCAGGGTGTTTTAAGGCAACCTGCCCACTGGTGGGTGGGGCTGTGTCCCTGCCCAGCTAGTCACTTGGCCTGAGGCATTCAAGTACTGGTGCCTACAGGCTGGTGGGTGTGGGCGGTAGTGGGTCCTGAGGCTGATGAGCTAGAGCACCATTTACAAAATGGTGCTCACCAGCACCAGTGTCCTGGTGGTAGAACAAGCTCCCCAAAATGGTTACCATGAGTGTCTGTGTCCTCAGGGTGAGGTCCAGTTGCCTCCTACCACCCCAGGAAACTCACCAAGATCAGTGGGTGGGTCTGACCCAGGGTCCTTTCAAATTACTGCTTCTACCCTGGGTGCCACAGTGTATAAGATTTTGTGTGTACCTTTTAAGACTGGAGTCGCTCTATTTCCCACAGGGTCTCCTGAAAGAAAGCCCCACTAGCCTTCAAAGCCAAATATTGTGCATACTCATCTTTCCAGTGCAGGACTCCTGGCCTGTGGACCCCATGTGGGGCTCAGACCCCTCACTCCTTGGGGAGAACCTCTGCAATTCTAGTTATTTTCCTGTTTGTAGATCGCCTACCAGGGGTATGGCTCTTGACTATACCACAACTCCACCCATCCTACCCATCTTATTGCGGTTCTTTCTTTATATCTTTAGTTGTAGAGGTCTTTTCTGGTAGGTTCTGGTCTTTCTCATCAATAGTTTCTCTGTAAATAGTAATTTTGGTGTGCCCATGAGAGGAGGTGATCTCAGAGTCTTCCTAATCCACCAACTCTCATTTTTCTAAAAGTTCATGGAGGGGAATGACCTTGAAGACCTTTATACAGATGAAAATGATAGTAACTACCAAGGTTTAAATGCATACTAAGTTCCAGACAATGTACTAATAAGCAGTTTTGGAAATACCTTATTTAAATTTCTTACAACATCTATAGATGTGTTCTCGTATTTCAGTTAAGGAAATTAGTGCCTAGAGACATTATACAGTATGCAGATTGTACCATGGTCTGTGTGGCTCTAAAGTCCCCATTCTTTCAACCATACTGCTCTGAAGTGTTGTAAATTGCTATGTGATTTACCCTATATAAACTAGCTGACACCTCAATAGCATAGAATCCACAGTACTGCTTATTATGCTTTACTAGCTGTATGACTTTAGGCAAATTACCTAATCTCTCTGTGTCTCAATTGCCACATCTGAAAATGGGGATATTAATACTACTCTCTTTTAGGGTTGTGGGTGGCTTAAATGAATGAGTATATGCCAACTGCTTAAAACAGTGCCTGGGGGCTTCTCTGGTGGCGCAGTGGTTGAGAGTCTGCCTGCCGATACAGGGGACACGGGTTCATGCCCCGGTCCGGGAAGATCCCACATGCCGCGGAGAGGCTGGGCCCGTGAGCCATGGCCGCTGAGCCTGCGCGTCTGGAGCCTGTGCTCCGCAACGGGAGAGGCCCGCATACCGCAAAAAACAAAAACAAAAAAACAGTGCCTGGCACAAAGTAAGGACAAATGCTAACTGCTGTCATCATCATCATCATCACAATTACCTCTTTCCAAGGCAAATGGGATGCTTAATGTACTAAGTCTTGGTAATAAATATTCTTAGAATGTGGAACTAGGACCAACTTTTAAATACATGAGCTCAGAAACTCATCATTCAACAAGTACCCTTCATATTAGGGACCAAGGCTCAAAGAGAAGTATGAAACAAGGTCTTTACCTTTATGTCATTTACAATCTAGGTAAACAAAATGTAACTCACATGAAGTACTTCAGTGCTGAACAGGTCTGTACAAACTCAAGTGTGGTCACGGTAAATGTGGGCTGACTCAGTCAAAGGAGACTTCCTGGAGGAGCTGGGACTTGCGCTGGGCTTGCAGAAGGGCAGGATTTAGAATGCAGGCATTCCAGGTGAAGGAAGCTGCTAAGCAGTAGAATGGAGGCAAACCTGGTGGGGAGGAGCATGACTGGACTGAGCAGAGGGTGGAACACGGGGAGCAACAATAATAAGATTTGGGTTGAGTTACCCTTGGAATGTATCCTTCCAAAACAGAGAGCAGGTAATTTTTCTTTAATCCAGTCAGCCTTAAGTAAGAGAATATGTGGTTTGCAAAGTTATCATTTCTGTCACTACTCTCTTGAGAATCTTTGGGAATGATATGTTCTGACTTCCAGAGTAATAAGTCTTCTGTCCCTTTGGCACAGTGAGGAATGCACAACAGAAGCACATCCTCGCAGCCCATCAGGTCATCCACAGGTACACGGAAGACATGCTCCAGAAGCACTGTGTTGAGCAACAGCAAGCATCAGACACTGAGCTACTTGAGGGAGAAACTGAAAATGAGCAAAACAGCTAAGGTGAGTTTGATTTTTCATCTGGAAGTAGAGAGGAGGACAAGCAGCCTCATTCAGCTCTGTGCTGTACTCTAGCAATCACAATGTGGACAATGAAGCATTCCCATTTAAATTGGTGCATTTCATGCATCTATTTGACAGGCCTGAAGCAGTTACTGTCTGCTAAGGTTTCCACTACAGAGGCAAGAAAAAAGTGTCCTTCTGCTTTCTGTCTGTGATTGTGGCAGCCCAGATTGAATGGGGGAATACAGGGGAAAAAATTAGTGCATTTCATCTGGGTTATGGAATCTGCTATTGAAAGTGTTAGAGAACAGAGTTGATATGACAGCAGCTGGACTCTAGTGACCAGAAAACAGGACTCAAAATTACTTTATAGGTTCTTTTAGCATATGACTGTATGCCATCACAGATAAAGCTACAAAATGTGTCAGTGTTATTAAAAAAAAAGAAAGCTTGTTCTTAGGGGGTACCTTGTCTAACTCCACATCGCACTGTTCTAGCTATAAACATGGCATGAGGCACAGCCTGCCCAATTCTAGCCCTGATGCCCTCTGCAGTATCAACTAGGGGCCTGGTCTTAGGTGCAACTAAACATTCATACTCACAAGACTAACATAGGCCATATTTGGTATGATTTGAGTATCAGTCTACTCAGAAAGACAGATATAATACAGGACCCACAGCTTCTAGCAGGGAAGCATCAGGTGTTTCTCTTCCTGTGGGAGCTCTCACTGAATCCACACAGAAGACCACATAGCTGTTTCCTTTAGCCCCCAGGTTACAAAGGTCAGGTGCAAGGAAAAAGAGACCAGGTGCATTAGGTGGGTGCAGGAGCTGCCCTGGTTTACATGCTCCTGGACCAGTTATCTCTTGTAATAATTCCATCAGCATAGTTTCCAGGGTCCCCCCCAATGGATTTGCCCAGTTACAAAAACCAGCACACTCAGGAAACCTCAAAGTTACAGTTTCCTGTTAGGTATTAATAGCTCATTTATAATTCCTCCAAGTCAGATGCTAGTTCCAATCAGGGGTCATTTTTACCTTAAGTAGTGTTGCTTAGTATCACAGTTGACACGTACCACCTTATCACATTACTGGAAAACAGAGCTAGAGGGTCAGTTCAAAGTAAAATTCTCATGAGAAGGGGAAACGGAGTGAACCTTTTGCCTCTACCTTCTCCCTTAACCCTCCCATGGTAGAGGCACGTCATCTGCTATTTTGGCCTTGAGGGTGTGCTCTCAGGTTAGGGAAGGCACTAAGGCTTTAGTGGGAAATTTGCACCTGGCATTGAGAAGGTTTGGGTGTTGGTAGCTCTACCTCTAACTATATGATCTTATACAAATAATTTCGCTTCACTTGAGGTTTACCCATGAACATGTGACCAAGAGACCTTCTGCAGGGAAATCTATTGGGACCTTAAGTCTCAGAGAGGCACATGGAAGGAAGTTTCAGATGAGGGGGCAGTTAAGAAAGAGAGTAGAGGGAAAACTGATAATTCTTAAATACCAAACTATGGCTGTAAATTACAGCAGAAAATCCTGTTTTTCATTAATAATGAAATAACCTCTGAAATCATTGATGATATGTTATGTATTTACATATAATGTTATATACTATCTATATAATATAAATTCAAGGATCAAAGCATTTTGCCTATCTATCTTATTATTGTTAAAAATCAGCCTTAGAAATGCAATTCCTCTGTCAGGTCCCTTGGGTCTCTCCCTATCTGGTTGATGTTGGAGAGTGAGTGAAGGAAGCTGAGAGCATGCACTGGGAAGAGCTCAGGTACAAGGCATTGCTAGCTAATTCTCCAAGCAGATGAAGAATTGAGTGCCTTGGTCCTGAAACAGTGATCTGGACAGCATATCATCACAGCATTCTCTGGACATATAAACAGACCCAGCTTTCTGGTGGAAGATAGGAGATGATGAGGGCTAACTTAAGGCAATAATAAAAATTATAACAATGAGCCTAGACACACAGCTGAGACAAGATGGCGGAGTAGAAGGACATGAGCTCACCTCTTCTTATGGAAACACTGAAGTCACAATTAACTGCTGAACAACAATTGACAAAAAAACTCTGAAACTTACCAAAAAAGATACCCTACATCCAAAGACAAAGAAAAAGCCACAACAAGATGGTAGGAGGAGCATGATAAAATCAAATCCCATACATGCCAGGTGGGAGACCCACAACCTGGAAAATAATTTTACCACAGAAGTTCACCCACAGGAATGAAGGTTCTGAGCCTCATGCAGGCTCCCCAGCCTGGGGGTCTGACAATGGGAGAAGAAGCCCCCAGAGAATCTGGCTTTGAAGACCATCAGGGTTTGATCACAGAAATTCCACGGGACTGGGGGAAACAAACTCCACTCTTGGAGGGTGCACACAGCATTTCGTGTGCACCATGAACCAGGGAGAAAAGTAGTAACCTCATAAGAGACTGGGTAGTCTTACCTGCTAGTATTGGAGGGTCTCCTGTGGAGGCGTGCACCTGTGGCTCACTGCAAGGACAAGAACACTGGCGGCAATAGTTCTGGGGAGTGAGTACTCATTGGCATGAGCCCTCCTGAAGGCCACTGTTTTCTCACCAAGACCTGGCCCCACCAAACAGCCTGTAGGGTCCAGTGCTGGGACACCTCAGGCCAAACAACCAACAGGGCAGGAACACAGGCCCACCCATCAGCAGACAGGCTGCTTAAAGTCTTCCTGAGTGCACAGCTGCCTGATAAACACACCCCTTGACATGGCCCTGCCCATCAGAGGGACAAGAGCCAGCTCCACCCACCACTGGGCAGAAACCAGTCCCTCCCACCAAGAAACCTACACAAGCCTCTTAGCCTCATCCACCAGGGGGAAGGTAGTAGAAGCAAGAAGAACTACAACCCTGCAGCCTGCAGAACAGAAACTGCAATTACAGAAAGTCAGACAAAATGAGACAGTAGGGGAATGTGTCCCATTCCTCTACTGGGACAAGGAACAAGATAAACTCCAGAAGAACAACTAAGTGAAGGGGAGATAAGCAGTCTACCTGAAAAAGAATTCAGAGTAATGATAGTACAGAAAACGAATGGAGGCACAGATTGAAAACATACAAGAAATGTTTAACAAAGAGCTAGAAGCTTTCAAACAGATGAACAATACAATAACTGAAATGAAAGATACATGAGAAGGAATCAATAACAGAATAACTGAGGCAGAGGAACAGATAAGTGAGCTGGAAGACAGAATGGTGGAAATCACTGCTGTGGAACAGAATAAAGAAAAAAGAATGAGAAGAAATGAGGACAGTATAAGAGCCCTCTGGGACAACGTTAAACATACCAACACTTGCTTTATAGGGGTCCCAGAAAGAGAAGAGAAAGGACCTGAGAAAATATTTGAAGAGATAATAGCTGAAAACTTCCCTAACATGGGAAAGGAAACAGTCACCCAAGTCCAGGAAGTGCAGAGAGTCCCAGGCAGAATAAACCCAAGAAGGGATACACCAAGACACACAGTGATGAAATTGACCAAAATTAAAGACAAAGAAAAAATCTTAAAAGCAACAAACAACATACAAGGAAATTCCCATAAGGTTATCAGCTGATTTCTCAGCAGAAACTCTGCAGGCCAGAGAGTCACATGATATATTTAAAGTGATGAAAAGGAAGAACCAATAACCAAGAATAAGCTACCCAGGCAAGGCTCTCAGATTCGATGGAGAAATTAAAAGCTCTACAGACAAGCAAAAGCTAAGAGAATTCAGTACCACCAGAGCAGCTTTGCAACAAATGCTGAAGGAAATTTTCTAGGTGGAAAAGAAAAGGCCACAATTAGAAACAAGAAAATTATGAATGGAAAAACTCACCAGTAAAGGCAAACATATGGTAAAGGTAGGAAATCATCTACACACAAATAAGATGTCAAAACCAGCAATCGTGAGAAAAGGAGAGCACAAATGCAGGCTATTGGAAATGCATTTGAAATTAAAACACAAGCAATTCAAAACAATTTTGTTTATATATAGACAGCTATATCAAAACCTCATGGGAACGGCAAACCAAAAATCTACAATAGATAAACACACAAAAAAGAAAAGAAATACAAACACAACACTAAAGTCAGTCATCAAATCACAAGAGAAGGAAACAAAAGAGGAAGGGAATAAAAAAGACCTACAAAAACAAATCCAAAACAATTAACAAAATGGCAATAAGAAAATACATATCAATATTTACCTTAAAAATAAATGGAGGGGGCTTCCCTGGTGGCGCAGTGGTTGGCAGTCCGCCTGCTGGTGTGGGGGATACAGGTTCGTGCCCCGGTCCGGGAGGATCCCTCATGCCGCAGAGCGGCTGGGCCCATGGGCCATGGCCGCTGGGCCTGCGCATCCGGAGCCTGTGCTCCGCGACGGGAGAGGCCACAACAGTGAGAGGCCCGCGTACCACAAAAAAAAAAAATAATAATAATAATAAATAAATAAATGGAGTATATGCCACAACCAAAAGACACAGACTGACTGAATGGATACAAAAACAAGACCCATATATATGCTGTCTACAAAAGACCCATTTCAGATTTAGGGACACATACAGACTGAAAGTGAGGGAATGGAAAAAGGGATTCCATGTAAATGGAAATCAAAAGAAAGCTGGAGTAGCAATATTCATATCAAACAAAATAGGCTTTAAAATCAAGACCATTACAAGAGATAAAGGACACTACATAATGATCAAGGGATTAATCCAAGAAGAAGATACAACAATTGTAAATGTGTATGGACCGGGCTTCCCTGGTGGCGCAGTGGTTGCGCGTCCGCCTGCCGATGCAGGGGAACCGAGTTCGCGCCCTTGTCTGGGAGGATCCCATATGCCGCGGAGCGGCTGGGCCCGTGAGCCATGGCCGCTGAGCCTGTGCGTCCGGGGCCTGTGCTCCGCGACGGGAGAGACCGCAGCAGAGGGAGGCCCGCATACCACAAAAAAAAAAAAAAAAAAATGTGTATGGACCCAACATAGGAGCACCTCAATATATAATGCAAATAATAGCCATTAAAGGAGAAATCCCCCACATAATAATAGTGGGGGACTTTAACACCCCACTTTAATCAATGTACAGATCATCCAGAAAGAAAATCAATAAGGAACCACAGGCCTTAAATGACACATTAGACCAGGTGGACTTAATTGATATTTATAGAGCATGCCATTCAAAAGCAGCAGAATACACATTCTTCTCAAGTGCACATTTTTCTCCAGGATTGATCACATGCTGGGCCACAAAGTGAGCCTCAGTAAATTTAAAAAAACTGAAATCATATCAAGCATCTTTTCTGACCACAACACTATGGGATTAGAAATCAACTACAAGGAAAAAAAAACTATAAAAAACACAAACACATGGAGGCTAAACAGTATGCAATTAAACAACCAATGGATCACTGAAGAAATCAAAGAGGAAATAAAAAATACCTAGAGACAAATGAAAACAAAAGCACAACAATCCAAAACCTATGAAACACTTCAATCCAGAGAGGGCAGCTTTTTTTTACAGCACAGATAGAGGATGTCTCCCAGGAGAGTAAAATATCAGTCCTCCTCTCTGGAATGGAATTTACTCTCTTGTACTCCACAGCAAAGATAAGTTTCTCTCTCTCTCTCTCTCTGTCTCATATGAACACGAATCCAGCAGCCCTATATAATGTTTGTCTTTCCCACCGTGGAGTTCCTTATCCATACTGTACCCCAAAACATATGCATGTGCCATCTAGCCCTCACCAAATCACCGTTGTAAGAACTGATTTCTCACAAGGTTTTCTGTGAGTAGTAAGTGGTCCTTGTCTCTGACTCCAAGAATCTTCTGTACACACACATGTATGCACATACATTAAAAAAAACCTATGGGATGCAGCAAAATCAGTTCTAAGAGGGAATTTTATAGCAATACAATCATACCTCAAGAAACAAGAAAAATCTCAAATAAACAACCTAACATGCAACTAGAGAAAAAAGAACAAACAAAACCCAAAGTTAGTAGAAAGAGCAAAATTATAAAGATCAGAGCAGAAATAAATGAAATAGAAATGAAGAAAACAATAGAAAAGATCAATGAAACTAAAAGCTGGTTCTTTGAAATGATAAACAAAATTGATAAACCTTTAGCCAGATTCATCAAGAAAAAGAGGGAGAGGGCTCAAATCAATAAAATTAGAAATGAAAAAGGAGGAGTTACAATGGACACCACAGAAATACACAAGAACATAAGCGACTACTACAGGCAACTATATGCCAATAAAATGGACAACCTAGTAGAAATGGACGAATTCTTAGAAAGGTACAATCTCTCAAGACTGAACCAAGAAGAAATAGAAAATATGAACAGGCCAATCACAAGTACTGAAATTGAAACTGTGATTTAAAAACTCTTGAAAAGAAATAGAAAATATGAACAGGCCAATCACAAGTACTGAAATTGAAACTGTGATTTAAAAACTTACAACAAACAAAAGTCCAGGACTAGATGGCAGATCACAGGTGAATTCTATCAAACATTTAGAGAAGAGCTAACACCTATCCTTCTCAAACTCTTCCAAAGTGTAGCAGAGGGAGGAAGACTCCCAAACTCATTCTATGAGGCCAACATCAACCTAATAATACCAAAGCCAAACAAAGATAACACCAAAAAAAAAAAAAAAAAAAAAAGAAAGAAGAAAGAAAATAAATTTACAGGCCAATATCACAGATGAACATAGATGCAAAAATCCTCAACAAATTACTAGCAGACAGAATCCAACAACACATTAAAAGGATCATACACCATGATCAAGTGGTATTTATCCAGGGATCAAGGATCCTTTAATATTTGCAAATCAATCAATGTGATACACCATATTAAGAAACTGAAGAATAAAAACCATATGATCGTCTCAATAGATGCAGAAAAAGCTTCTGACAAACTTCAACACCCATTTATGATAAAAACTCCCCAGAAAGTGAGCATAGAGGAACCTACCTCAACAGAATAAAGGCCATGTAAGACAAATCTACAGGTAACATCATACTCACAAACTGAAAAGCTGAAAGCATATTCTCTAAGATGAGGAACAAGACAAGGATGTCTACTCTCACCACTTTTATTCAACATAGTTTTGGAAGTCCTAGCCACGGCAATCAGAGAAGAAAAAGAAATAACGGGAATCCAAATTGGAGAAGAAAAACTGTCACTCTTTGCAGATGACATGATACTATACATAGAAGCTCTTTTATGATGCTACCAGAAGGGACTTCTCTGGTGGTGCAGTGGTTAAGAATCTGCCTGCCAATGCAGGGGACATGGGTTTGATCCTTGGTCCAGGAAGATCCCACATGCCACGGAACAACTAAGCCCATGTGCCACAACTACTGAGCCTGCACTCTTGAGCCCGCAAGCCACAACTACTAAGTCCGCGCGCCACAACTACTAAAGCCCGTGTGCCTAGAGTCCGTGCTCCACAACAAGAGAAGCCACCGTGATGAGAAACCCACGCACCGCAATGAAGAGGAGCCCCACTCGCTGCAACTAGAGAAAACCTGTGCACAGCAATGAAGACCCAACACAGCCAAAAATAAATAAATAAATACATTTATATATTAAAAAAAAGATGCTACCAGAAAACTATATATTAAAAAAAAAAGATGCTACCAGAAAACTACCAGAGCTCATCAGTTAATTTGGTAAAGTTGCAGGATACAAAATAAATACACAGAAATCTGTTGCATTTCTATACACTAAATAAATACACAGAAATCTGTTGCATTTCTATACACTAATAACAAAAGAGTCCGTGCTCCACAACAAGAGAAGCCACCGTGATGAGAAACCCACGCACCGCAATGAAGAGGAGCCCCACTCGCTGCAACTAGAGAAAACCTGTGCACAGCAATGAAGACCCAACACAGCCAAAAATAAATAAATAAATACATTTATATATTAAAAAAAAGATGCTACCAGAAAACTATATATTAAAAAAAAAGATGCTACCAGAAAACTACCAGAGCTCATCAGTTAATTTGGTAAAGTTGCAGGATACAAAATAAATACACAGAAATCTGTTGCATTTCTATACACTAAATAAATACACAGAAATCTGTTGCATTTCTATACACTAATAACAAAAGATCAGAAAGAGAAATTAAAGAAACAATCCCATTTACCATCACATCAAAAAGAGTAAAATACCTAGGAATAAACCTACCTACGGAGGCAAAAGACCTGTACACTCTGAAAATTACAAGGCAATCTACAGATTCAATACAATCCCTAACAAATTACCAATGGCATTTTTCACAGGACTAGAATAAAACATTTTAAAATTTGCATGTTAACAGAAAAGACCCCAAATAGCCAAAGCAATCCTAAGAAAAATGAAGCTGGAGGAATCAGGCTCCCAAACTTCAGATTATACTACAAAGCTACAGTCATCAAGATAGTATGGTACTGGCACAAAAACAGAAATATAAATCAATGGAACAGGATAGAAAGCCCAGAAATAAATGCACCTATGGTCAATTAATCTACAATAAAGGAGGCAAGAGTTTACAATGGAGAAAAGACAGCCTCTTCAATAAGTGGTGCTGGGAAAACTGGACTGCATGTAGAAGAATGAAATTAGAATACTCCCTAACACCATACACAAAAATAAACTCAAAATGTATTAAAGACCTAAATGTAAGACCAGATACTATAAAACTCTTAGAGGAAAACGTAGGCAGAACACTCTGACGTAAATCGCAGCAATACCTTTTTTCAACCCATCTCCAGAGTAATGGAAATAAAAACAAAAATAAACAAATGGGACCTAATTAAACTCAAAGGCTTTTGCACAGCAAAAGAAACCATAAACAAAATGAAAATACAACCCACAGACCGGGGGAAGATATTTGCAAATGATGCGACCGACAAGGGATTAGTTTCCAAAATTTACAAACAGCTCATGCAGCTCAATATCAAAAACAAACAACCCAATAAAAAAATGGGCAGAAGACCTAAGGAGACATTTCTCCAAAGAAAACATACAGATGGCCAAGAGGCACATGAAAATATGTTCAACAATGCTAATAATTAGAGAGATGCAAATCAAAACTACAATGATATATCACCTCACACCAATCACAAAAGCCATCATCAAAAAATCTGCAAAAAATAAATGCTGGAGAGGGTGTGGAGAAAAGGGAACCCTCCTACACTGTTGGTGGGAATGTAAACTGGTGTAGCCACTATAGAAAACAGTATGGAGGTTCCTTAAAAAACTAAAAATAGAATTACCATATGATCCAGCAATCCCACTCCTGGGCATATATCTGCAGAAAACCATGCTCCAAAAGGATACATACATCCCAGTGTTCATTGCAGCACTGTTTACAATAGCCAAGACATGGAAGCAAGCTAAATGTCCATTGACAGACGAATGCATAAAGAAAATATGGTTCATATATACAAGGGAATACTACTCAGCCATAAAAAGAACGAAATAATGCCATTTACAGCAACATGGATGGACCTGGAGATTATCATACTAAGTGAGGTCAGTCAGATAGAGATAGACAAATATCATATGACATCGCTTATAGGTGGAATTTAAAAAAAGATGATACAGGGGCTTCCCTGGTGGCGCAGTGGTTGCGCGTCCGCCTGCCGATGCAGGGGAACCGGGTTCGCGCCCCGGTCTGGGGGGATCCCGCATGCCGCGGAGCGGCTGGGCCCGTGGGCCATGGCCGCTGGGCCTGCGCGTCCGGAGCCTGTGCTCCGCGATGGGAGAGGCCGCGGTGGGGGGAGGCCCGCATACCACCAAAAAAAAAAAAAAAAAAAAAGATGATACAAATGAACTTATTTACAAAACAGAGACTCACAGAGTTAGAGAACGAACTTATGGTTACCAGTGGGGAACAGTGCGGGGGAGTTTGGGATTGACATGTACACACTCCTATATTTAAAATAGATAGCCAACAAGGATCTACTGTATAGCACAGGGAACTCAGCTCAATACTCTGTAATAATGTAAATGGGAAAAGAATTTGAAAACAAATAGATACATGTATATGTATAACTCAGTCACTTTGCTGTACACCTGAAACTAACACAACATTGTTCATCAACTATACTCCAATATAAATTAAAAATAAATCATCTTTAATGTTGGGGTAGTCATTTTTCTTACATGCAAATTAAATAAGATTAATAATTTACATAGTTTGAATTGAATACATCTGCATTTACTTCTGAGTACATAACACCTGTTCTGTGACATCTACGTGTTCTTTGAAATCAAGCCATAAGAGTTTAAAAATGATTCTTTCTTTTATACTTAGGTTTTTTTTTTTTTGTTTTGTTTTTTTTTTATTTATTTTTGGCTGCATTGGGTCTTTGTTGCTGTGTGTGAGCTTTCTCTAGTTGTGGCAAGTGGGGGCTACTCTTTGTTACAGTGCATGGGCTTCTCACTGCGGTCGTTTCTCTTGTTGTGGAGCACGGGCTCTAGGCATGTGGGCTTCAGTAGTTGTGGCACGTGGGCTCAGTAGTTTTGGCTCACGGGCTCCAGAGTGCAGGCTCAGTAGGTGTGGCGCACAGGCTTGGCTGTGGGATCTTAATGTGGGATCTTCCTGGACCAGGGCTTGAACCCGTGTCCCCTGCATTGGCAGGCGGATTCTTAACCACTGCACCACCAGGGAAGCCCTACACTTAGGTTTTAATGAAATGTATTTTACTTTCACTATGTAAAGCATGTTGTGGTTATAAAATACAGTTTCATAAAAAACCTAGTTTCCAGGCTAGCTACAGACACTCAGCAAGGAATGTTAACAAATAAATTAATACAGTATCTTCTTAATACTTTATTAAATGGTTGGAACATGATGCTTAGTTGCCCCCATAGTATATATCGCTTCCTCTTCCTTCTCTCAGAGGGAAGGACAGCTGTGAGGTTATTTAATAATATTTAGTGAGAGCGTCAGTAGGCATAGACTACTGATTAAAAACAAAATATTTAAATCAGCTTAAACACAATAGAGGTAATAAAATAGTGAGGCATTTCTGGGGGAAATTTTACGAGTAGAAAAATCTACTGAGTCTGGCATTTGGAGCCATTTTTTTCCTTAGGGAATATGCAAATTCTAGTAAATGTGGCTGAAAAGCTGAGCAATACTTTCACAAGCTTTGCAAAACTAGAGGGACAAAAACTGTGGAGTCAAGGTTGAGTCCCTAGTAAACCTCCTCCATTTGGGCTGCGACTCCATAAGGTTATGCCCTAGTAGAAAGTGTTCACTGGAAGTAAATCACCCCTCGAATACACTACAGTTTAGCTTCTAATCATCTGAATGATCCAAAAAACCCTCAGTCCCATAAAACAAATTTAAAAGATCCTTGATTCCTGTTGCCTCAAGGAAATTGTCAGGGACAACACTTAAATTCCCTTTGGAGAAAGTTGGCATGATCCTAGACCTCAATTTATTTTCACAGTTCTTCATGAACAAGTTCCAGAACACAACAAGGATATCCAGTATATGAGAGACATGACAATTTGAACAAGCAGCAGAAAGTACAGAAAATAGAAACAGACCTAAAGAGATCTAAGCTATTGGAATTATTAGACACAGATTTTAGAATAACTATGCTTACTGCTATGTACTTCTAGCCTCCAGAATTGTGAGAAAATACATTTTTGTTGTTTAAGCCACCAAGTCTATGGTATTTTGTTATGGCAGCCCAATCTAAGATTTTGGTACCAAGAGTGAAGAGCTGCTGTAACAAATACCTAAATGTGTGGAAGCAACTTTGGAACTAGATAATGTGTAGAGGTGGGAAGAGTTATGAGATGCATGCTGGGAATATGGGTGTTAAGGGCAATTCTGACAAGGTCTCAGATGGAAATGTGGAATGTGTTATTGGAAACTGGAGGAAAGGCAATCCATATTATAAAGTGGCAAAGAACTTGGCTGAACTTTGTTCTAGTGTTCTGTGGAATGTAGAACTTCTGAGCAATGAAAGTGGATATTTAGCTGAGAAGACTTCTAAGCAAAGTGTTGAAGGAGCAGCTTGGTTCCTCATGACTGCTTTTATAGGAAAATATGAAAGGAGAGAGATGAATTGAAGAAGGAATTGTTAAGCAAAACAAACAAGAACTGTAGATTTGGAAAATTCTCAGCCTATCCATATTTCAAAAAATAAGAAAATCCATTCTAAAAAAGAACACTAAGGGTGTGGCTGAACAGCTATTTGATAGTCTATGGAATTATAAGAGTAGGAACTCTGCCAGTTTGAAATGAAGGAATGGACACAAGATGAAGGAAGGCATCAGACTTCTTGGATTTGACAGGATGACATGATAGAGCCATTATGCTGCAAATGTGCATGGTTCTTTAAGAAGAGGGAAAAATAATCCTGAAGGCTTATCAACCACTTGCTCAGTTTCAGCAGGTCAGATGGCCTCTGCCCAGAATCTTAAGGATGGGACCACCTATGGCACCCTACCCTGGCAGAGGTGCAGCGACAGGATCCCCACCGAGGCTGTGGGGATGGGGGACAACAAAGCTGTTGTTGGAGGGGTGGGGCCATCCCCAGAGCCATTGGAGTAATGCTGCCATCCCAGTGGACCTGGAAGGCAGGACACTAAGCCAAAGGGGATTAATCTTGAGCTTTAAGATCCAATAGAATTTGTCTAGCTAGGCTTTGGACTTGCTTGGGACCCATTACTCTTTTCTTCCTTCTGATTTCTCCCTTTTGGAATGGGAATATCTGTCCTATGCCTGTCCCACCATTGTATTTTGGAAGTACATAATGTGTCTGGTTCACCACTGGAGAGGAATATTGCCTCAGGATGAATCGTACCTTGAGTCTCACCCACGTCTGATTTAGAGGAGAATTTGGACTTCAGACCTTAGAGTTGATGCTTGAATGACTTAAGACTTTGGGGCTGTTGGGATGGAATGAATGTATTCTGCATGTGAGAAGGTCATGAATTTTGGGAGGCTAGGATGGAATGCAATGCTCTGAACTGTGTGCCCCCCAAAATTCGAATGTTGAAGCCCTAACCTCCAATATGATAGCATTTGGAAACGAGGACTTTGGGATACAATTAGGATTGATGATATCATGAGGGTGGGTCCCTCATGATGGGAATAGTGCTCTTATGAGACACCAGAGAGCTTGCTCTCTCTCTCTTTCCCTGCCATGTGAGAACACAGCAAGAAGGCAGCCATCTACAAGCCTGGAAGAGAGTCCTCCCCAGAAACTGACCGTGATGGCACCTTAATCTTGGACTTCTAGCCTCCAGAACTGTGAGAAAATAAATTTCTAATAGCCAAAACAATCTTGAGAAAGAAGAACAATGCTGGAGGTACAATATGCCCTGATTTCAAACTATACTACAAAGCTACAGTAATCAAAACAGTATGATACTGGCACAAAAACAGACAAATTGATCAATGGAACAGAACAGAGAGCCCAGTAATAAACCCACACTTATATGGGCAGTTATCTATGACAAAGGAGGGAAGAACATACAATGGGGAAATGCAGCCTTTATAATAAATGGTGTTGGGGAAATTAGACAGCTACATGGAAAAGAATCAAACTGGACTACTTTCTCACACCATGCACAAAGTAAATTCAAAGTAAATTAAAACTTAAATATAAGACCTGAAACCATAAAACTTCTAGAATAAAACACACGTAGGATGCTCTTAGACATTGGCCACAGTAGTATATTTTTTCTTGCTATGTCTCCTTAGGCAAGGGAAACAAAGCAGAAATAAACAAATAGGACTATAGCAAACTAAAAAACTTTTGCACAGTTATGGAAACTATCAACAAAATGAAAAGGCCACATACTGAATGGGAGAAAGCATTTGCAAACAATATATACAATAAGGGGTTAACATCCAAAATATACAAAGAACTCATATAACTCAACATAAAAAAAAAATCAATTAAAAAATAAATAGGCAGAGGGGGACTTCCCTGGTGGTCCAGTGGTTGAGACTCCGCGTTCCAATGCAGGGGACGCGGTTTGATCCCTGATCAGGGAACTAAAATCCCACATGCCACGGGGCAACTAAGCCCGCGCGCCGCAACTACTGAGCCCACACGTTTTAGAACATGTGCGCCACAACCAGTGAGACTGTGCACCACAACTAGAGAGCCTGCACACTGCAACACCTGAGCCCATGCACTCTGGAGCCGGCATGCCACAACTAGAGAGACGCCCGCACACTGCAACGAAAGATCCCACATGCTGCAATGAAGATCCTGCATGCCACAACTAAGACCCGATGCAGCCAAATAAATAAATAATAAGTTAATTTTTAAAAAAGGCAGAGGATCCAAGTAGACTTTTTCCAAAGAAGACATACAGATGGCCAACAGGCAGATGAAAAGATCCTCGACATCAATAATCATCAGGGAACTGCAAATCAAAACCACAGTGAGATATCACCTCACACCTGTCAGAATGGCTATTATCAAAAAGACCACAAAAAACAAGTGTTGGCAAGGCTGTGGAGAAAAGGGAACCCTTGTGCACTGTTGGTGGGAATGTCAATTGGTGCAGCTACTATGGAAAACAGTGTGGAAATTTCTCAAAAAATTAAAAATAGAACTACCATGTGATCCTGCAATTCCACTCCTGGGTATTTATCCAAAGAAAATGAAAACACTAATTAAAAAAGATATGTGCACCCCTATGTTCATAGCAGCATTATTTACAGTTGCCAAGATATGGAAGCAACCTAAGTTCCCATCAGTAGATGAATGGATAAAGAAGATATGGTACATGTATACACAGTGGAATATTAGCCATAAAAAAGAATGAAACCTTGCCATTTGTGATAACATGGATGGATCTACAGGATATCATTCTAAGTGAAATAAATCAGACCAAGAGAGACAAATACTGTATGATTTCACTTATATGTGAAATCTAAAAACAATAGAAAAAATAAAATCATAACCATATAGAGAGTCATAGCTACAAAGAACGAAGAGGTGGTTTCCAGAGGGGAGGGGGTGGATGGAAGAGAGAAATAGGTGAGGGAGATTCCAGTTGCAAAATAAATGAGTCTTGGGTAGGAAATGTACAATTCGGAGAATATAGTCAAAAATTATGTAATATTTTTGCATGGTGACAGATCATAACTAGATTTATCGTGGGGATCATTTTGAAATGTATAGAAAACTCAAATCACTATGTTGTGCAACAAGAACTAACATAGTTTTTTTGTAAGTCAAATATACTTCAAAAACAAACTCAGAAAAAGAGATCGATTTGTGGTTAACAGAGGTGTGGGGGGAGAAGTGGAGATTGGATGAAGGCAATCAAAAGGTATAAACTTTCAGTTACAAGATAAATTAGTACTGTGGATGTAATAAACATGATAAATATAATGAACACTGCTATATGTTATATATAAAAGTGGTTAAGAGAGTAAATCTGGGCTTCCCTGGTGGTGCAGTGGTTAAGAATCCGCCTGCCAATGCAGGGGACACGGGTTCAAGCCCTGGTCCAGGAAGATCCTACATGCAGTGGAGCAACTAAGCCCATGTGCCACAACTACTGAAGCCCACACACCTAGAGCCCGTGCTTCACAACAAGAGAAGCCACCGCGATGAGAAGCCCGCGCACCACAACGAAGAGTAGCCCCCGCTCGCCACAACTAGAGAAAGCCCACACGCAGCAACAAAGACCCAATGCAGCCAAAAATAAATAAATAAGTAATAAATATATATTTTTTAAGTTTCTCTTTAAAAAAAAAAGGAAATCCTGAGTTCTCATTTAAAAAGAAAAAATGTTTCTGTTACTTAAGCTACCCAGTCTAAGGTATTTTGTTATGGCATCCTGAGCTAAGACACTTACTATGTTCAAAGAAATGAAAGTCAATATGGAAATTTTTAAGAGAACTAGAAATGATAAAAATGATATAGCAGATTTGAAGAAAATAGAAATTCTAGAATTTAAAAATACAGAAGTCAACATGAGAAACTCAATGAATAGATTTAAGAACAGGATATATACAGCTGAAGAGAAAATTCGTAAATTAAAAGATCAGAATAATTTACCTAGAAAGAATCACAGAGACAAAGAATTGGAAACTACAGAAGAAAAGGATAGATGTAGTATAACTTAATCCTTAGGAAGCAACAAAAGGATAGTAGGCATGGACAACTGATTCAAGAAATTTGACTTCTAAGAGAAGAAATGTGTTGGGAAATCATATAAATATGAATTTTCTAAAACCAATGAAAGGGTCAATGTTTAAGAAGGCTTCTTAACCCCAAGTAGACAAAATAAAAAGAAATCTATACCTAGATGCATTTTAATATGACTACTGAAAACAAAAGAAAAGAAAGTCTTAAAAGTGTTGAGAGAGAAAAGATGAATTACCTTCATAAGAGCAATAATTAAGCTGAGAGTTGACTTCTCACCAGAAACAAAGCCAGAAAATACTGGAATGATATATTCAATACGCTTAAATAGTATAATAAAATAGGATTCTATACCTTTCAAAAATATCCTTGAGAATGACAATAAAAGACATTTTCAGATAAATGAAACAGAAAACTTGTCACTAGGAGATTTGCCCTACAATAAATTACTAAAGGGTGTTCTTCGAGCAGAAGGAAAATTATCCCAGTTGGAAGGCTGGAGATAAAGGATCAACATGTGGATAAATATTTATTGATGGCATATAACAACAATTAGAAGAAACAGCAACAATAGCAGCAGTACAGTTATATAACAACAATAGTATATAAGTCACAAAGGGCATAGATGGGTTAAATCGTCCCAAGGCACTTGCATTGTCAAGGAAGAGGATAAAAGTTTCACCTAACATTACAGTTGATAACTCAAGGAAACATTTTGTATCCTTTACGGTAAATCCTAAAGGATAGTGAAAAGATGTATGACATCTAAACTAATAGAAGAAAATGAAATAAATAAAAAACACTCAATACAAAAAGGAGGACAGAAGGAGAGAAAAAGGAAACAGAACCAATCGAAAGCACTGAATAAAATTGTATGTGTTTATCATTGATTCATCATTTAATTACATTAAATGTAGATAGACTAAATGCTCAAAGTAAAGTCAGAATTTGTCAGACTGAATTTAAAAAATAACTCAATTGTATGCCTTTTATATATAAAATCTAAATATGCAGAATGGTTACAAGTTAAAGGAAAGTAAAAGATACCATGAAAACACCATCCACAGGAAAGCTGATGTTAACTATATTAATGACAAACAAAGAAGACTTTAAGCCAGAAAGCACTTACTAGAGCAAAAGAGGGACACTTCATAAAGATAAAGGTTTAATTCATTGGGAAGGTATAATGAGTCACAATTTGAATATATCTAATAACATGGCCTCAACCTATATGAAGCAAAGGTTAAGAGAACTGCAAGGAGAAATAGAAAAATCCATAATAATGCTGGGAATTTTAATCTCTATCAGGAACTGATACGGCAAGCAGAGGAAAAAAAACTAAAAAATAGAAGATTTGAGATATATAGTTAAGAAATTTCACCTAATGGACATTTATAGAATATTATAACCAGCAACTCCAGGATGCAAATTATTTTCAAGCACACAGAGAACATTTGCAGAAACTGACTGTATACTGTGTCATAAAGCAAGTGTCAACTATTTCAAAGTTGAAATCATGGCAAAGTGTGTTCTCTGATAAAAATGTAATGAGGGCTTCCCTGATGGCGCAGTGGTTGAGAGTCTGCCTGCCGATGCAGGGGATACGGGTTCGTGCCCCGGTCCGGGAAGATCCCACATGCCACAGAGCGACTAGGCCAGTGAGCCATGGCCACTGAGCCTGCGCGTCCGGAGCCTGTGCTCCACAACGGGAGAGGCCACGACAGTGAGAGGCCCGCGTACCGCAAAAAAAAAAAAAAAAAAAAAAAATGTAATGAAACTAGAAATCAATGACAAGATAATTCTAATTTGTTTGGAAATTAGGAAATTCAGTTGTAAATAATCTGTTCATCAAAGAAAATACCAGAATAGAAACTAGAAAATATTTTGAACTGAAAAATGACCAAAATGCTACATATATATCCAACATGTAAAATGGGACTGATGTGGTGCTTAGATGGAAATTTGTAGGCTTAAAGGCATTTATTAGAAGAGAAAAGGTGAAAGTAAGACTAAGTATCCTTTTCCAGAATTTAGAAAAAGAATGGCAAATTAGATGCAAAAAAAGTAAAAGGAAGGAAACAAAAGTAACAGGAATTAATAAAACAAAATAGACATGTCTTCTGATTCTAAGTAGATACAGTAGGTAGCTTCAAGAATTAGAGAAAATTATGGATATATTGTAAATGTAACCTTTCAGAGACAGTGTGGAGCTCTGGCAATAAAGGGGAACTCGATGAACTAAAATGGTAGCGAGGAAAGAGTCCTTCCTAAGTGATCTAAGATCACTGGCCATTTTCTTCCCTTGAGGCACTGGCCAGATCTGGTTATAAGACTTTACTAAGGGAAACAGAAACCAGCAAGACTTTTAAAAACACTGTGTGAGCAAGCATGATGGATTGGAATCTGGTGGAGCCCCCGACTTAAGGCCAAATTTACCCAGAATGTCAGCTTTAGGTTTTTGGTAGATAAGCCCGTTACTAGTAGAAAGATGTTGAATCTATCATGTGTTATTTAGCCAGCTGTGTCAATGTGATCCTCACTCAGCCTCATGGATTTACCCATTGTTAATTCATTGTTCCATGAATTTTTTTTTGTCAGAAATAGAAGAATATCCTGACTTTCCCTACCACCGTGATGTTTGATGGCTTAGCAGTGGTAGCATTTTTGTGTGATTTTTTTGAGCTCAGAACAAGGTTGAGATTTTTCTAAGAAAACTACCCTTAACCACCATCGTGGAACACTGAATGACTTTGGAAATTAGCTTTTGCTGCAGACTTGGTAATATTTTTTAATGAATCCAACCTAAAATTACAAGGCAAAAACAGAACCTGTATGTAGAATTTATACTGTGGTAAAGTCATTTCAATGGCAATTAACATTGTCTGAATCACAAGTAATAGTAAGCTGCTTTATATACTTCCTGTGCTGCCAAAGCTAAAAAAACAAGGTGTTCATTCCCAGGCATATTTGCAGTGAATGTATTTTCTGAGCTTAAACTATACTTCCAGGAGCGTTTTTTGGACCTTGAAACAAGTGCAAAGGAAATTTCTATATTTCAAAGTTATTTAACGTGCAGTGGAGGCATGTCCATCTAACCTTCATGGAAGTGATTAATCTGCATTATAATGATGTGCTAAAAGGCAAATATAAAGAGAAGAATCTAATGGAATTCTATAAATGCCTTCCAAGCAATAAATATGCACAATTAAAAGCACATGCTTTTGGATTGAGGTCAGTATTGCCAGCATCTATCTGTGAAAGACATTTCTTTAAATTGAAGTATAGTTGATTTACATATTTTGTTGGTTTCAGGTGTATAGCAAAGTGATTCAGTTTTAAAATTCTTTTCCATTATACGTTATTACAGGATATTGAATATAATTCCCTGTGCTATACAGTAAATCCTTATTGTTTATCTATTTTATATATGGTAGTGTGTATCTATTAATCATATATTCCTAATTTTTCCCTCCCTGCCCCTTTCTCCTTTGGTAACCATAAGTTTGTTTTCTATGTCTGTGAGTCTGTTTCTGTTCTGTACTATTTTTTAGATTCCACATATAAGTGATATCATATAATATTTGTCTGAAAGACATTTTCAAAACTGCAGTGGGGGGAAGTCTCATTACACATCACCATTAACAGATGAACATTTGCAATCCCTTTAAATTACCTGAACCCCAATTAAGCAAAATGTTATCCCCTAAATAAGAGTTTCATTCTTTTCTTCAGGAGACCTGTATTACAAAAAACTGTAGGCAATTACTATTACTATTTTCTGAACTTTATCAATAAAAATTTGTGAAAATTTGTTTTCTTTCTTGTTATTTTAGTACCTACATAATATGCTTGATTTTGTCTTTTGGCCCACGAAGCCTAAAACATTTACTGTCAGGCCCTTTGCAGAAAAAGTTTGTTAATTCCTACTCTACAGCAGATAAAAAGAATGAAGAAGAACTAAAGACAAACACATGGATGAATCTCACAAATATAATAAGAACTGAAAGAAGCCAAATCCCAAAAAAAAAAAATCTACAGTATGAGTCTATTTATATAAAATTCAAAATCAGCACTAAACTGTGTGTTCAGGAATGTACACTTAGGTAATGATATAAAGAAAAGCAAGGAAGTGATTACTGTAAAAATCAAATAAAAATCAGAATAGTGATTTCTTTTAGAGGCTAAGAAGAGGGTTGTGATTGGAACAAAGTGGGAGCTTATGGGATTTTCTGCCCTGGGTAGTATTTATAGAGATGAGTAGTACACATTAATTCATTAAGCTGTACAATGATTTTTTTTTGTACTCTCCTTTGTGTGTCATATTCTGTAGTTAAAAGTTAGAAATACCTATGTAGATATACGAACATGTACATACATGCATTATGCTTGCAATATACACAGAATAATCCTAGAAAGATCAATGTGAACTTGGCAAGTAGTTGTTGCTGGCATGGCAACTGAGGACTGTAGGTCAGACTGGGGGGAAAGAGGCTTACTTTCCACATGTTTCTGTCCTTTTGTAGTTTGAATTCTTTTTTTACTATATACACATATTAATTTTTAAGTTATACCAGTTAATGTAAAGTCTTTTTTCCAAGTTGTAGAATTTGGAAACTGAGACTAACTGAGGTGAGTTAGGAAACGTTTGGATCATGGGGCCTATAAGCGGCAGAGCTGGGATATGTCTGGGGCTGTGTGACTTCAAAACCAGGACTCTGGGTAATTGTATCACAGTAATTTTTTGGATGTATTGATCTGATAATGATTATTTCTAAAAAGATGATGTAATCATAAATATTTGCGTTGTTTTTTTACAGACAATGATCTTTTTAAACAGAAGCTGTACAAATCATCATAGAGCATTCCAGTCCTCTGTGCTTCTCCTAAGATGTGCAGCTCTTATGGGCTTGTCAATATGTGATGCATGAGAAAACAGATTTATTTTCTTTAAACTCCCAATAATTTAAAATGATTTTCAGTAATAATAATCAAATGAAGAAGCCTTATTCTCTTTGGTGTTTCCCAGAGGCTCTACTTCAAGAGAAAATTTTCTCATGTCTCATTTCAACATTTCGTTAACTATGAAGATATACCAGCTTGTTGAATCAAATAAAAATTGTTACTGGATATTTAAGTGGTTTGGGTTTGCTATTCATAGTGCATTGGCATTATCTGTTAAGACTGAAAATATGCAATCCCCATGACCCAGCATTTCATTCTCCGGAAGAAATGCATGAGTATGTACACCACCAGGCATGACAAGAATGCTGTAGCAGTACTATTCATGCTGGCCCCAAATGTCTATCTGCATAGGAATAGAAAAGTAAACCTTGGTATATCCATACAATGGCACATCAAGTCACCATTGAGCTTTAGCTCTGAGAAGTATATTCATGCAACACCCATGGAGAGGGTGCTGCTGGAGAGCAATCTGCCCATCCTACGTGTTGACAAGTGTCAGGGTTGAATGGATCTCTCCTCATTTAAAGATCAGTAAATAGGAAAAACAATAAATAAACAAAAGCATCCACAACAAATCAACATGGGACCCATGTAAAGAACTTATAAAAGAAAATGTATGTTACCTGAAAATAATAAAAGCCTATCTTAGAAAATATCTTACTGTAATAGGGAAGAGCTAGTTCTGACTCCATGTTGGATCTTTCTTTTACTTTAACCTTTACTTTTCATTGCTTTTGTTATTAGAGTCACTGTCTAGAACTGTAAGCTTAATGCCCTGCCACAGGGAACCCTGCTCCTCTGCCTGTTAAACTACAGTGCCTTTGTTCAGCTCACCGAGAGACATTCTGACCCTGTCCACCTGTGAATGGCTGCAGAAAAGAAGAAATTAACACATCCCCTCCTCAATGGGGCCAAGCAAGGAGATATTTTGCAAGATAAACAGCCTTTTTACTTTACTTCCTCACCTCCTCCCCCTCTCTGTTCTATAAAAGAAACTGGCATCCAGACCCCCATAAGATGGTTATTTTGAGACTTTAGTCTGTCATCTTCTCTGTCTGCCAGCTTTCCGAATAAAGTCACTATTCATTGCCTCAACACCTCGTCTACTGATTTATTGGCCTGTCGTGTGGCTAGCAGAGCAAGCTTGGACTTGATAAGAACATTACTATAGGAAACAACCTTTAGAAACTATCTGCTTGGTGTTTAAATAAGAGGCAAAAAGAAATGGCCTCTTAGAAAACTGAAGCAGGGAATCGTAAGAACAGACAGAGGTTAGCCCTGGATGACCAATCCTACAAGCAGTTAGAATTCTTAAAAACAGAACAAAAACAAATAAAATAGAAACAATAATCAAAGTTATAATAAAAAATTTCCTGAGCTGAAAAAATACCTGATCATACAAACTTGAAAGGTTTTACCTTATCCTAGGAAAACTAGGACTGGGGCAACGTTTTTGTTTTTTTGTTTTGTTTGCCTCGAGGATCACTGATCTACAGAAAAGTACTGCACAAGTAAGAGGCAATTTAATTTTATTTTGTTCCTTTAAAATTGCTAACCCTAACTAGGTAAAGATTATATTATTCACTTGTGAAATGGAAAATCGGGAACACAAAATGAGAAGACATGAGTTAGGGATGATGGGGTAGAAGGCGGGAGGAAGAGAACAGCAGGGAACAGGAGACTTTTTCTGTAAAGAGCCAGATAGTAACCATTTTAGACTTTGCAGGGAAGATGGTCTCTGTTGCAACTAATCAACTCTGCCATTTTAGGGTGAAAGCAGCAATGGATAACATATAAATGAATGAATGTGGCTGTGTTCCAAAAAAACTTCAGGTACAAAAACTGGTAGCAGGCCAGATTTGGTCCATGGGGCATAGTTTGCCCACCCCTGCTATACAGCAGTGAACTAAAGTTAAAATCAATACCTACTTTAATAAAGGATTTAAAGCAGCTTCTAATAAAGAACATATAGTGAAACTTACAATAGAATATATTCTAAAAAATCTTTATCCTTGTATCATCTTCTAAAATTAAGCTTTGTGTTTAGGCAAAAAGAAAACTATAAGGTATTACAAAATTCTCATTAGCTAATTGAAGTTTACCAAGAAAGGAAAACTTTCTCCTGATACTGGCAGCCCTCTGCTTATAATGACTTGAGTTGAAACACCCCAACTTTAATAAATCTTTGCTCTTGAAAACATCCTGAGTGATGAGCAAAACTTGTGTTTAAAGCCACGTGATCATGACAACTGGGGCCATGTAGTGGGTTGGGGTTGCTACAGTAGTACAGTCGGTAGCAATGCACAGTCACGACAAACTGATTTCTGAGGCGGGAAAAGTTTTTTGCATGCATGCATAATTAGTCACAGTGAATCCTTGTGCTTCTTGACAAAGGCATTGCCTCTCTTCAAAATGCTTAAGAACAGACAAGGTAAAATCCAAGGAAAAAGTTTGTAGTGTGACTAAAGGATCGCTTTGGGACGAGAAACTGCTGGCATAAAATTGTTGGAGAGTCCAAACTCCTGAAGCACAGAGCTCCCAGACAAATTAAAGTCTGAGTATATGTTAGTTCAGGGGGAGCTCCCACTACTGACTCTCATCCCCCTCCTCAATTCTAGATCATGGGGCACACTTGGGAGGAGAGTTGCATCTACCAGGAAGACTTGGGATACTTTTATGCAGCAAGCATACATGGAAAGTAGCCCAGTGGGTTTCAATCTCTAACCAATCAGATGAGTTTCTCCATCTTACCTGGAGAAGAGTAAGAGAGAGAGAGAATATGGATATGCTGTCATAAGTGAAGAAGTGAGAGGAATGAGTGCCCCATGTTCTGCAGAATCTAAGTGTTGATAATAAGGGGTCCCTCGCTACCAGACATCACAGCAGTTAGAAGGAAGCCATAAGTATGATGAAGAAGAATTTCCCAGAAAACTTAAAAAACCATTGAAGAAGGAGGTATCTTTATTGTAGGTGTCAAATGTTAAGAAAACTGGAAGCAGGGACCACAGTGGTTCTCAGCCATGGCTGCATGTTAAAATCATCTGAGTACTTTAAAAAAGTGGCTCTTCAGCCTCTATCTAGACCAATCAAGACAGATCTTTAGAAGAGGAGCAAGGCAAGGGTATTTTTTCCAAGTGATCTAATGTGCGTTCAAGTTTTAGAATTGAAGACTTTCCCAAGGAAACTGTCCCTCCCCAAGCATTTACCATTCAGAGAGATTTACCATGAAAGACATGTCTTCAATACAGGTTTTAATGATATTTTATTTCTAAACCCTCAAGGATTCCAAAGGAAAAAATGTGGGAGCAAACACTGATACTGGGCACGATCATAACACCTGAACTTTCTCTGCCATGGCACATATCACACTTGATCCTCAATGCTTATGGAATCATCTCTTTCACCAATTGGCCTCTTAGGTCTGAGGGGAGGGCAGGAGCTGCATCTCGTGAGTTCATTTGTTTATATCCTGGTGCCTGGCACAGTCTCTGGCACATGGTAATCTCTCAATAAGTACTTATTCAATGAAGTTCTACATACCTAACGTTTGTAGAAGCAAATATTTGTGTGGTTTTGGAAAACATTTATGATGTCTTGGTATTTTATATTATAAAACGAGTTAAGAATATAATTCTAATTTATAACATTAATTTATAGTAAATAATATTTAACTTTTTATGATTCAACTAGTGAATGTTATCAAGGAACCAAGTAAGTCATAAAGGGAGTAAGGGCCTTATGTATCCTGAAAGGGACTTATCCCATTTATCGTTGCACAAACAACATTCAACAGCTTAAGAAACCTCCAATGGAGGATTTAGAAAAGATGCAGAAATGTTCTCCTCACTGTTTTTTATTTTAAATAAAGGTTAAAGGACTTCCCTGCTGGCACAGTGGTTAAGAATCCACCTGCCAGTGCAGGGGACATGGGTTTGAGCCCTGGTCCGGGAAGATCCCACATGCCGCAGAGCAACTAAGCCCGCTTTTTTATTTTAAATAAAGGTTAAAGGACTTCCCTGCTGGCACAGTGGTTAAGAATCCACCTGCCAGTACAGGGGACATGGGTTTGAGCCCTGGTCCGGGAAGATCCCACATGCCACAGAGCAACTAAGCCCGCGCACCACAACTACTGAGCCTGTGCTCTAGAGCCTGCGAGCCACAACTACTGAGCCCACGTGTCACAACTACTGAAGCCCTCACACCTAGAGCCCGTGCTCCTCAACAAGAGAAGCCACCACAATGAGAAGCCCACGCACCACAACGAAGAGTAGCCCCTGCTCACCGCAACTAGAGAAAGCCCGTGCACAGCAGCGAAGACCCAACGCAGCCAAAAATCAAAAATATAAATAAATTTATTTTAAAAAATAATAAAGGTTAAAGACATTATATTAAAACATAATTATAGTAAGCTTCCAATTATGACAGAAAGAAGAGGTCAGCAATCCACCTTACTAAAAAAGTATATAACTGGACAAAACTGTCAAAACACCCATTTTTAGGGCATCAGTAACCTACCAGAGATGGACAACAAATTGAAAACTTGCTGAAGATTTAAGTAAGAACAACAGAAGTCTAGTACCCACCCACCCCCAACCCCTCACCTACCTCAGTCAGCAAGAATGGTAGTCTTCTAACCCAGCGGCTTTGCTGCCAGACTGGGAAGAATGGATTTAGGGTAGGCAGTGGGGGAGAAATCTTGTGACTTTACATGCCAAACTTAGTGAACTTAGTTAGAAGTGAACAGGGAAAACCCACAGCTTTGTTAGCCCAAAGATGTAGTCTCAGTTGGGATGAGCAGCAGACCAACCAGAAATTTAATGGGAGAGACCCTGGAAGGGCTAAGACACGTTCTCCATGCATTCCTACTTGACTGGGAATACGAAAAATTAACCCAGATGAGGGAAAGAATGGAAAAACAGAAGACCACAATGCAGATGGGACAAATAGAAAACAAATAGCAGGGACTTCCCTGGTGGCACAGTGGTTAAGAATCCGCCTGCCAATACAGGGGACATGGGTTCGAGCCCTGGTCCGGGAAGATCCCACATGCCACAGAGCAACTAAGCCAGTGTGCCCCAACTACTGAGCCTGCGCTCTAGAGCCCGTGAGCCACAACTACTAAAGCCCGCACGCCTAGAGCCCATTCCCTGCAACAAGAGAAGCCACCACAGTGAGAAGCCTGTGCACCACAACGAAGAGTAGCCCCCACTCGCCACAACTATAGAGAAAGCCCACATGCAGAAGTGAAGACCCAATGCAGCCAAAAATAAATAAATAAATAAATAATTTTATTTTTAAGTTTAAAAAAAGAAAGAAAACAAATAGCAAAATAGTACACCTAAACTCAGCTATAGCATGCATTAAATACAAGTGGATTAAGCACTCGAAAAAAAGGCACAGATTGTCAAAATGGATTTTTTTTTAAACGCAAAACCCAACTATATGATACTTGCAAAAGACCTTTAAATATAAAAAGAGAAATAATCAGAGTAAATAGATGGAAGAAGTATGCCAGGAAAATATTTAACACAAGGAAACTAGAGTGGCTCTTTTATGATAACTGGCAAAGAAAGCTTCAAGGCAAGGAGTATTACCAGAGATTAAAAAGGACATTTTATAATAATAAGAGGATCAATTCATCAGGAAAACTGAACAATCTTATTTATGCTCCTAATAACTGAGCTTCAAAATTCATGAAGCAAAGCTGACATAACTAAAGAAAGAGACAAATCTAAAATCATGGTTGGGGATTTAACAGCTTCTTCTCAATAGATGACAGAACAATTAGACAAGGAATCAGTAAAATTATAAAAGATTTGAAAAACACTATCCACCACCTTGATCTAATACTAATTAGAACACTACACCAACCACTGTAGGCCATATGCTTTCAAATGTACATGTGACATTAACCAATATGGGCCATATCCTGGGCCATAAAACAATTCCCAATAAATGTCCAAAGACTGAAATCTTATGGAATATGTTCTCTGGCCACAGAAATAATTAAATTAGAAATCAGGAGCAAAAAAAAAATTATTTAAAAATCCCTCAAACATGTGGAGATTAAACAATACATTTATGAATAACCTTTGGTTCAAAGAAAAACTCACACTGGAAATGAGAAAATACCTTGACCTTAACGATTGAGAAAATACAACTTTGAATTTTATGGGCTGCAGCTAAAGCAGTGCTTAGAGAGAAATGTACAACTTTATTTACTCATATTAGAAAAGAAGTTTAAAATCAATTATCTAATTTCCCACCTAGGGAAGACACAAAAAGAAAAGCAAAGTAAATCCAAAGTAAGTCATAAGAGCGATATTTTGATAAGAACAGAAGTCAATGAAACAGAAAACCTAGAAACAATAAAGATAAGTAATAAAATCAAATTTTCGTTCCATAAAAAGATTAATAAAATGAATAAACTCCTAGCAATACTTATTCTAAAAAGAGATAATACAAATTATCAATGTCAAGAATGAGAGGAAGGGACTTGAATAAAGAAGATGGAGTAAGAGGACGCAGAACTCACCTTCACCCACAAACACATCAAAAATACATCTACATGTGGAAAAATTCTCACTGAAAGCTAACTGGAGATAGCAGAAAGACTCTTGTACAACCAAGGCTGAAAGAAAGATACATCCAGAATCAGGAAGGGAAGACAAGTGATCAGGTCAGGATCTGTCCCGTGGGAGGGATCTCAGAGGAAAAGGGAGACTACATGGGGGAGATCTTCCCTGGGGAGTGAGCAGTTGAGCCACATATTGAGTTCTCCAGCCTTGGGGTCTGACACAGGGAAAAGGAATCCCATTGGCTAGAGGGCCAGTGAGACCAACAGGAGGGCTGTGGAACACCTGGACTCTGCCCATGAGGAGTGAGGGAATTCTTGCTTGTTCACAAAGCAGGGCAGAAAGAGCAGATTGAAACCATGAGGCTGGCTGACTGGTTTCCCATGACAGCACTAGAGCACATCCCAGCCTGAACTGAGTGAACGCTCCAGCACCCTTTGCCTCACATTGCAGCTCCACACTGGAGGGAGGGGCTGCCATGACCATGGGATACTGTAGTAGCTTGAACCCTAAGCAGCATCTGAGCTGACGGGGGAAGCCATTACCGGCAACAGTACAGGAATTGAGTGCTCCCATTTCTCCGCACCCTCTCCAGCATTTATCGTTTGTAGATTTTTTGATGATGGCCATTCTGACCGGTGTGTGGTGATACCTCATTGTAGTTTTGACTTGCATTTCTCTAATAATTAGTGATGCCGAGCATCTTTTCATGTGCCTCTTGGCCAGCTGTATGTCTTCTTTGGTGAAATGTCTATTTAGGTCTTCCGCCCATTATTCAAAAAGACACATGTACCCCAATGTTCATTGCAGCACTATTTACAATAGCCAGGACATGGAAACAACCTAAATGTTCATCAACAGATGAATGGATAAAGAAGATATGGTACATACGTATAATGGAATATTACTCAGCCATAAAAAGAAATGAAATTGGGTCATTTGTAGAGATGTGGATGGACCTAGAGTCTGTCATACAGAGAAAAGTAAGTCAGAAAAAGAAAACCAAATATTGTACATTAACGCATATATGTGCAATCTAGAAAAATGGTACAGATGAACCTATTTGCAGGGCAGGAATAGAAACACAGATGTAGAGAGTGGACGTGTGGACATGGAGGGGAAAGGGGAGGGTGGGATGAATTGGGAGATTACATTTGACATAAATACACTACCATGTGTAAAATAGATAGCTAGAGGGAACCTGCTGTATAGCACAGGGAGCTCAGCTCGGTGCTCTGTGATGACCTAGATGGGTGGGATGGGGGAGTAGGGAGGTCCAAGAGGGAAGGGATATATGTATACATATAGCTGGTTCACTTCACTGTACAGCAGAAACTAACACACCATTGTAAAGCAATTATACTCCAATAAAAAAAAAATAGTACAGGCAGTGCATCAGAGGCAGACCAGATCTCTGACAATGGCCAGATGACCACACCCTGTGAGCTGATCCTTGTCAAATACCCATATCGGCCCCTCTTGCTCCAGCACTGTTCCCCTATGGGGCTGAGGGTGCTGATGCTAGGAGGGGGAAGAGCACATAACATACTTAAAGGAAACTGAACCTGCTCAGACCTGAACCTCAGGGCTTTTTCTCCAAAATCTTGGGACCTGACCCTGCCCTGAATAGGGGAGTGACAGTCACTGAGCAGAGAGAAAGTCTCATCTCACACCTTGTTACTGTCCTAGCCCCTCCTTCTCCAGCCCCACCTCCTACCAAGGTTATAACTGCCAGCACAGCCTGAGGAAAGGCATGACTTGTGTTCAAATCAAATCTGGCTCTCCCACAAAAGCCACTGAGCACACACAGGCTGTACAGGGATGCTCCCACATAAGGACACCCCTTCAAGATCACAATAGGTAACTTACACAAATTTCAGAGACAGAGAAAAACATAAGAAAAATGAGAAGACAGAGAAATTTATCTCAATTGAAAGAGCAAGAGAAACCCCCTGAAGAAACAACTAACAAAACAGAAATAAACAATTTACTAGATAAATTGTTTATCTAGATAAAGAATTCAAGGCATTAGTAATAAGAATGCTAACTGAATTAGGGAAAAGAATAGATGAGCACAGTGAGAATATTGATGAGGAATTAGAAAATATAAAAAAGATCCAGTCAGAACTGAATTATACAATAACTGAAATGAAAAATACACTAGAAGGAATGAGTAGCAGACTAGATATTACAGAACTCATAAGTGATCTGGAAAAAACAATGGAAATCACCCAATCAGAATGGCAAAAAGAACAACAAATTTTAAAAATGAAACCAGTTTAAGGGATTTCTGGATAACATCAAGTGTACCAATATTTGCAATAAAGGGGTCCAGAAAGAGAAGAGAGAGAAAAAGGGGTGAAAATGTACACAATGAAATTATGACTAAAAAAATTCCCAAGCCTGAAGAAGGAAATGGATATGTAGACACAGGAAGCACAGAGGCTCCCAAAGAGATGAACCCAAACAGACCCACACCAAGACATACCATAATTAAAAGACATAGCATAATTAAAATGGCAAGAGTTAAACAGAGAATTCTAAAGGCAGCAGGAGAAAAACAGAGTCATATACAAAGGAACTCTCATAAAGCTATCAACTGATTTTTCTGCAGAAATGTTGTAGGCCAGAAGGGAGTGGCATGATATACTTAAAGTGCTGAAAGGGAAAATCTGCAACATAGGATACTCTATTCAGCAAATTACCATTTAGAATTGAAGGAGGGATAAAGAACTTTTCAGACAAGCAAAAGCTAGAAGAGTTCATCAATATCAGACCAACTCTAGAAGAAATGTTAAAGGATCTTCTCTAAGTGGAAAGGAAAAGTCTATAACAAGAAGAAAATAACTATAGGAAAGGAAAAATCCCACTAGTAAAAGCAAATATAAAGGTAAGTCTGATCATCAACCACTTAAATAAGCTAGCGTGAATAATAAAAGACAAAAATAATTGTAAAATTAAGTATAACTACAATAATCAATAAAGGGATAAACATGAAGATGTAAAATATGATATCAAAAACACTAAGTATGGGGAAAGGGAGTAAAAAAGGTACATCTTTTAGAATGTTTGATCTTAAAGGACTACCTGTTTCAAGTTATAGGTCAACATATATGAACCCCATGGTAACCACAAATCAGAAGCGTATGATAGATACACAAAAACAGAGGAAAGGAACACAAACAAGCATACCACTAAAAAAAAAAATCATCAAACTACAAGGGAGGAAACTAAACGATGAAGAAAAGAGAAGAACTACAAAAACAATCAGAAAACAAGTAACAAAATGGTAGTAAGTACAAACTTATCAATAATTACTTTAAACGTAAATGGACTAAATGCTCCAATCAAAAGCTATAGGGTGGCTGATTGGATAAAAACACAAGACTCATCTATATTCCGCTTACAAAGACTCACTTCAGAACTAAAGACACACAGACTGAAAATGAAGGGATGGAAAAATATTTCATGCAAATGGAAATGACAAGAAGTTGGGAGTAACAATACTTTTTTACACAAAATAGACTGTAAAACAGTCTATAACAAAAGACAAAGAAGTGCACTATATAGTGATAAAGGAATCAATACAAGAAGAGGATATTACACTCATTAACATATATGCATCTAATACAGGAGCACCTAAATATATAGAGCAAATATTGACAGACACAATGGGAGAAATTGACAACAATACAATAATACTAGGGAACTTTAACACAGCACATACATCAATGGATATATTATCCAAACAGAAGTGGTCTTAAATGACACAACAGAACAGTTGAACTTAATAGATATGTGCAGGACATTCCATCCAAAACCAGCAGAATACACATTATTTTCAAGTGCACATGGAACCTTCCCCAGAACAGATCACATGCTAGGACACAAGTTTCAACAAATTTAAGAAGATAGAAATTATATCAAGCATGTTTTCTAACCACAATGGTATGAAACTCGAAACTAATTATAGAAAGAAAAAATGGGAAAAGTGCAAACACATAGAGACATACTACTAAACAATCAATGGGTCAATAAAGAAATCACAGAGGAAATTAGAAAATACCTTGACAAATGAAAATGGAAACACAACCTTCCAAAAATCTATGGGATGCAGCAAAAGCAGTTCTAAGAGAGAAGGTTATAGCAATATTATAGCCTTCCTCTAGAAACAAGAAAAATCTCAAATAAACAACCTAACCTTCCATCTAAAGAAATTAGAAAAAGAACAAAGCCCAAAGTCAGCAGAAGGAAGGAAACAATAAAGATCAGAGAAGAAATATATAAAATACAGACCAAAACCAAAAAAAGAAAAAAATAGAAAAGATCAATGAAGTCAAGAGCTGGTTCTTTGAAAAGATAAACAAAATTGATAAACCTTTAGCCAGTCTCATCAAGAAGAAAAGAGAGAGGGACCAAATCAACAAAACACGAAATGAAAGAGTTATCAAAATAAGAAATAACAACCAGTATCACAGAGATACAAAAAATCATAAGAGAAGGGACTTCCCTGGTAGTCCAGTGGTAAAGAATCCACCTTCCAATGCAGGGGATGCAGGTTCAAGCCTTGGTCGGGGAACTAAGGTCCCACATGCCATGGAGCAACTAAGTCCATCTGCCACAACTACTGAGCTAGCATGCCTCAACGAGAGAGAGGCATGCCACAAACTACAGAGCCCACATGTTCTGGAGCCTGTGCACCACGACCAGAGAGAGAAAAAATCCTCACACCACAACTAGAGAAAAGCCCATGAACCGCAACTAGAGAGAAGCCCACATGCCACAACAAAGAAGCTGCGCACCACAAAGAAAGATCCCACATGCCTCAGTGAAGATCCTGCATGCCACAACTAAGACTTGACGCAGCCAAAAAAATAAAGAAAATTTTTTACAAAATAAGAGACTACTACGAACAGTTATACACCAACATATTTGACAACCTAGAAGAAATGGACAAAGTCCTAGAAACTTACAAACTTCCAAGACTGAATCAGGAAGAAACAGACAATCTGAACACACCAATCACTAGTAGTAAAATGGAATTTGTAATAAAAATATCCCAGCAAACAAAAGTCTAAGACCAGACAGCTTCACAGGGGAATTTTACCAAACATATAAAGAAAAGCTAATAGCTATACCTCTCAAACTATTCCAAAATATTGAAGAGATGGAAAACTCCCAAACTGATTCTATGAGGCTACCATTACCCTGATACCAACACCAAAGATACCACAAAAAAGAAAATTACAGGCCAATATCTTTTATGAATATAGATGCAAAAATCCTGAACAATATATTAGCAAACTGAATCCAAAAGTATATAAAAAGGATTACAAACCATAATCAAGTGGGATTTATTCCAGGGATGCAAGAACAGTTCAATATTCACAAATCAATCAATGTAATACACCACGTTAACAAGTGGAAGGGAAAAAAATCACACGATTATCACAATAGACAGAGAAAAGCATTTGACAAAATTCAACATCCATTCATGATAAAAACTCTCATCAAAGTGGGTATAGAGGGAACAAATCTCAACATAATAAAGGCCATCTATGACAAACTCACAGCTAACATATTCAACGGTGAAAAACTGAAAACTTTTCCTTTACAGTCAGGAACAAGACAAGGATGCCCACTCTTGCCACATATATTTAACATAATATTGGAAGTTCTAACAAAAGCAATTAGACAAGAAAAAGGAAAAAAGGTATCCAAATTGGAAGGGAAGAAGTAAAACCGTCACTATTTGCACATGACATGATACTATACATAGAAAACCCTAAAGTCTCCACCAAAAACTATTAGAACAAATAAATTAATTCAGTAAATGTGCCAGACACAAGATTAATATGTAGAAATCTGTTGCTTCTGTATACACAAATAATTACTATCAGAAAGGAAAATTAAGGAAACAATCAGGGAAGTTTATTTCTAGGTATTTTATTCTTTTTGGTGTGATTGTAAATGTGATTCCATTTACAATCACACCAAAAAGAATAAAATACCTAGAAATAAACTTCACCTAAGAGGTGAAACACCTATATTCTGAAAACCATAATATATTGATGAAGGAATTTGAAAATGACATAAAGAAATGGAAAGATAACCTGTGTTCTTGGATTAGGAGAATTAATATTGTTTAAAAGACCATACTACCCAAGCAATCTACAGATTTAATACCACCACTATCAAAACACTCATGACATTTTTCACACAACTGTAACAAATAATCCTAAAATTTGGGGCAGAGTGGTTAAGAATTCGCCTGCCAATGCCGGGGGCACAGGTTCAGGTCCTGGTCCAAGAAGATCCCACATGCCATGGAGCAACTAAGCCTGTGCACCACAACTACTGAACCTGCACTCTAGAGCCCATGCACCACAACTACTGAGCCCACGTGCCACAAATACTGAAGCCCACGCACCTAGAGCCCATGCTCCACAACAAGAGAAGACACCGCAATGAGAAGCCCGTGCACCGCAACTAAGAGTAACCCACGCTCACCGCAACTAGAGAAAGCCTGCATGCAGCGAAGACCCAACACAGCCAAAAATCAAAATAAATGATTAAATAATAATAATCCTAAAATGTATATGGAACCACAAAAGACCCCAAATTGCCAATGTAATCCTGAGAAAAAAGAACAAAGCTGGAGGTATAACTCTTCCAGACCTCAGACTATACTACAAAGCTACAGTAATCAAAACAGCATGGTACTGGCATAAAAACAGACACATAGACCAATGGAACATCATAGAGAGCTCAGAAATAAACCCACATATCTATGGTCAATTAATCTACAACAAAGGAGGCAAGAATATACAATGGAGAAAAGACAGTCTCTTCAACAAGTTGGGCTGGGAAAATTGGACAGCTACATGTAAAACAATGTAATTAGAACATTACCTCACACCATATACAAAAATAAACTCAAAATGGTTGAAAGGCCTAAATGTAAGACTTGAAACAATAAAACTCCTAGAAGAGAACATTGATGGAAAACTCTTTGACATAAATTGTAGTAATATTTTTTTGGATCAGTCTCCTAAGGCAAAAGAAATAAAAGCAAAAATAGATATATGGGAACTAATTAAACTTAAGAGCTTTTGCACAGCAAAGGAAACCACTGACAAAATGAAAAGACAACCTACAAGCAAAGAAAATATTTGCATATGATATGACAGATAAATGGTTAATGTCCAAAATTTATGAACATCTCATAAAACTCAATATCAAAAAACCAAGAACCCAATTAAAAAATGGCAGAAAACCTGAATGGACATTTTTCCAAAGAAGATATTCAGATGGCCAACAGGCACATGAAAAGAATGCTCAATATCACTAATCATCATAGAAATGCAAATCAAAACAGAATGAGGTATTACCTCACACCTGTCTAAAATGGCTATCATCAAAAAGTTTACAACTAACAAACATTGGTTAGGATGTGCAGAAAAGGGAACTCTAGTATACTGTTGGTGAGATTTTAAATTGGTATAGCCACTATGGAAAACAATATGTAGGTTCCTTAAAAAACAAAAAGCACTACCTCATGATCCAGCAAATCCACTGCTGGTTATATATTCAGAGAAAATGAAAACGCCAATTCAAAAAGATACATGCACCCCAATATTCACAGCAGCACTATTTACAATAGCCAAGATATGGAAAAAACCTAAGTGTCCATCAACAGATGAATGGATAAATAAGGTGTGATACACACATACATACACACACACACAGACACACACACACACACACACACACACAGACACACACACACACACACACACGGATATTACTCAGCCAAAACAAAAGAACTGCGTTCTACCATTTGCAAAAACATGGATGGACCTAGAGAATATCATGCTTAGTGAAACAGACAGAGAAAGACAAATACTCAACATTATCACTTATAAGTGAAATCTAAAAAATAAAACGAATGTATATAACAAGACAGAAACAGACTCACAGATATACAGAAGAAACTAGTGGTTACCAGTGAACAGAGGGAATGGGGGGAGGGGCGAGATGGGGTATGGGATTAAGAGACACAAATTACTATGTTATAAAATAAATAAGTAACAAGGATATATTGTACAGCCCACGAAAATATAGCCATTATTCTGTAATAACTTTAAATGGAGTATAATCCATAAAAATACTGAATCACTATATTGTATACTTGAAACTAATGTAATATTGTAAATCAACTATATTTCAGTAAAAAAAATCCTAACGTTACCATCCAGAAAAAAAAAGAGACTAGGGGAAGCTATCACTACAATGAAGGAGAGAATGTCACGACAGATCATACAGGCATTAAAAGATTAATAAGGGAACATTTTGAGGACTTATGACAATAAATTTGATATTTTAGCTGAAATGGACAATGTCCTTGAAATACAGAATTTGCCAAAACAGATATGAAAACAAATAGAAAATCTGAATAGCTCTATACCTATTAAGTAAAATGAATTCGCTATCAAAAAACCTTCCACAAAGAAACCTCCAGGACCAAATGGTTTCAATGGTGAATTCATCAAATATTTAAAGATACCAATACCAAGTTTACACAAATTCTTTCAGAAAATAAAGAGGAAACACTTAACTATCATGTTTTAAAAGGCCAATATAACCATGATACCAAAACCTGACAAAGATAAGAAAATAAGTTTACAGATCTATATCTCTCATTAATGTAGATGCAAAAGTCATTAACAAAATGTGACCAAATCAAATCCAGCACTACAAAAACAAACAAAACCCTGGACAATACATCAGGACCAAGTGGATTTATTCCAAAAATGCAAGGTTGGTTCAACATTCAAAAAACCAGTACAATTTACCATATTAATAGAGAAAAAGGAGAACATCATTATGATCTCCATAACTGAAGAAAAAATTCAACAAAATTCCACTCATTCATGATCAGAAATTCTCAAAAAAACTAGGAATAGAAAAAAATTTCCTCAATCTGACAAAAGCATCTATCAAAAATCTAAAGCTAGCATCACAGGCAATGGTGAAATAGTGGATGCCCCCCACCTCAAAACTGGCAACAAGTCAAGGACATACACCCCACCACACTTCTATTCAATTTTGTAGTA
Source organism: Physeter macrocephalus (assembly GCF_002837175.3). NCBI lineage: Eukaryota > Metazoa > Chordata > Mammalia > Artiodactyla > Physeteridae > Physeter > Physeter macrocephalus. Next base: position 94,489,830 of record NC_041214.2, on the reverse strand, counting down.
ATGGTTCTAAATGGTTCAATAAGGCAAGAAAAAAGCATAGAGATTGGAAAGGAACAAGTAAAACTGTCATTATTTGCAGAAAACATGTTTTTTTTTTTTAACATGGAAGAACCTAAGGAGTACTAAGGAGCAACTACTGGAGCTATTTAACAAAGTCACAGGACATAGGGCAATATACAGAGGAAGGAAAAATATGTGTGTGTGTGTGTGTATTAGCAACAATTAGAAGATGAAAAATCTTAATTTATAATAATAACAGTATAAAAACCTAAATACTTAATAATAAATTTAACAAAAGATATGCAAGATCTCTGCACTGAAAATTACAAAACACTGTGAAAAAAATAAGTGACCTAAATAAATAGAGAGATATACCACATTCACGTACTGAAGCACTCAACATTATGATGATGTTGATTCTCCCCAAACTGATCTATAGATTTAATGATAACAATCAAAATACCACAAGTATTTTAGTAACTTTGATAAGTTGATTTTGAATTTTATATGTAATGGACATAGGTCAATTTTAAGCAAAGTTGAATAGTCCACGCCACCTGATTTCAAGACTTGCTGTAAAGCTTCCATCAAAACACTGTGATACTTATCAATTGAAGAAGACTTTTTTGTAGATTACCTAAAATTCCCTAGTACTTTCTTTTACTTCATATGGTCTATAAATAAATACAATTTTAAATCTTCCCTTCCTATCTGTTTAGTTACAAGTATGCTCCTGTTTTGTTTTCTTTTGTTTTCTCCTTCTTATTATACTTGCAAGGACCTCCAGTATTACATTGAATAGAATTGAGTAGAACAGACATTTTTGCCTTATTCTCATTCTTACTCTGTTTTTACCATTAAGCATAATGTCATTTTTAGAAATTCATAAATGTTTTTTTATCAAATTAAAAAAAAACAAAAAAAACCCACTATGATATTGGCATAAGGATAGACAACTAGATAAATGTTACAGAATAGGGGGTCCAGACTTAGACCCAGGCATATATAGTTAAATGAGTTTTGACTAATGTGCCAGAGCTGTGTAATGGGGAAAGGATAGTCTTTTCAACAAATGATGCTGGAACTAGTGAATAAATGAAAGGGAGGAAAATGAATCTTAACACTTACATCACACCAAACACAACTAATTTGAGATGGATCTCAGAATTAAGTTAAAAGCTTAAACTATAAAACTCTTAGAAGAAAACATAGGAGAATATCTTCATGATTTACCTGCACAGGAACCAAAAAGTACTAATCATAAACTAAAAAACTGATGGATGCCTACAGCTCCTTCTGGGGAGACGTCATTCACCATTACGGCCAATGTGGACGCAAAGCCCAACACAAAAAGGTCTTGGGCTTGTGGACAAAAAAGAATGTTGTCTGACAATTTAGTAAACAAAGAATGCCACACAAGCCATCAGTCACTGCAGCTACCACCGATGGTGCACCCTGAGGGGCATTCAGGATGGAGAAAAATAGGCTATTGGCCCTAGATAGTTAAGATGCATGTCAGAGGAATAATCTCAATGAACCCAGACCCTTGCATCTTCCCATACATAGAAAGGCACTAAAATCATTAACTTGAAATGTCTGGATTTTTTTGTGATTTGCAGTAATCTCTTCATGTTCAACTACATTTTTTTTTTTTTTTCCCAGCAAAACCTCTTTTATATCCTGGCTCCTCCCTTACCTCTTTGGAAAATTTCCGCAAAGCTATCTAAGAGGCTGTTTACATACTATAATCCTCAGTAATATCCTCGAATAAACCATAATTCTCAACTTTTAGGTTGTGCATTTTTTTTCAGTTGACAGACTTCTGGAATAGGCTTTTTTTGTTTTAGCGATCGTTTCTCTCAAAAGGAAAGCCTCACTACAAGCTCCTGTACCACCTCCTGTACAGAAAAAGGAACTGAGACAAACACAAAGAAGTTAAGAAGTGAGTCATCCACGAGCACTGACATCAGCAAAATGGCAGAATGGGCAGCTCCAAACTCCTGTCCCTCCACACAAACACTGACAAACAAGCAGCACCTGTCAGAACCAACTTTGCCAGAACTCTTGAGAAGAGTCAGAAGTTTACGGCAACCATGCAAATGCTGAATTAAGAAAAAGGCCACTTAAAAACGGTAGGAAAGCTCTGTGGCAGTTTTACTTTTCTTGCTATATCCCCTCCCTGGCTCAGCAGCAGTCTTGAAATCAGCAGCCTGTATTCCCAGTGTGGACCCCTGGTCCCTGGTTCTGGAGGGAATAGAGCAGACTTTATTCACTAATTATTGTGTTTGTCCTAACCTGTCTGGGGGCCAAATGAAGGACTGTGTAAAGTGCTGTCTCGGTTTTGACTCACTTGTAACCCACACGGGGAAGGGTGTGTGTGTGAGACAAGCACTGCTCAAGAACTTTGTAAGGCAAACAAAAAACCCGCAGCTTCCTGGGGACAAAAGATTCAGGTGGAGACATAAAACAGACTGCCTAAGGCCTGGGAGGAAAAGCCAGGGAGAGATTCTTTGGGAAACAAGGACCATTCAAAAGTGTAAAAGACTTGAGAAGACCCTAAGCTTTTATAGTTGGCTGCTCTCCAAAGTTCAGCGCAAAGCAGGAAGTGAGGGCTGATGGAGAGTTGCAAATGGCTAGGTGTTAAAAGGAGTGCCCTAGGACAAGCCACTCCACAAAGAGTAGGAAAGGTGAGGGGTTTGTTTGTTTTGTTTTGTTTAGCTCCTGGATTTCAAGGAAATCTCTGTCAAACACTAACTGAATATAAGCTAAGCTTTCAACAATTAAGAAAAGCAAACCCAGGGGGACAGGAAGAATCTGGCTTCCAGAGTTCACATTATAATATTTGAATGTCAAATTTTCAACAACAACAAAAATCACAGAGCATACAAAGAAGCGGTAAAGTATGATCCATTCAAAGGAAAAAAAAAAAGAATTGATAAAACTGTCCATGAGGAAGCTCAGATATTGAACTTACTAGACAAAAACTTTTAAAAAACGGTTTTAAATATACTCAAAGAATAAAAAACCAAGGACAAGGACTAAAGGAAACTAACTACAGCTGTTGAGAGAAGGTTATTGTCATTAATATTGCCAGAAAGAAGCACTGTTGTGTTATCAGATTCCAGATTTTCACATTCTTTCCTCAATTCCTTTATCCCTCTTATACATTATAGTGATTTATTTAAAAATAAATTTAAAAGTCCAAATCGTATCTTAGTTTTTAGGTAATTCCATATATATTTAATACCCAAGTATTTCTTTACTGTCAAAATATAATTTATCTCTATCATGACTTTTGCCATCATTGTGTACGTTGTTTTAAAAAATTAAAATTTAAGAGGTTTTACTCATTTAAATATTAATTCATTTAATAATAAATTAAAAGTAAGCATGAGTTTCATTCAATGCTATCGTGAGCTGCAAGGAAGATTCTTTCAAGGTGGTGGTGAGCTGATTTTTTTTCTCCTTTTCAGTCACAACAGAACTTTATTAAAGCGGTGTTAGGAAAGACCATCTTTAAAAGAATTATTGAACTGAACAGAGCATTCACCAAATGAATGTGGTACAGATGATACAAAACAGGTCAGGGGCTCTGCCCTCAGGGAGATTATAACCTAGTAGCAAAATCAGACACAGGTATCACATTCTGCAATATAATTCATGAATGAGGGGAAACCAGTGTTCCAAGACTCTGAGAGGAGAGATACTGGGGCTCAACTGATACTGAGCAGGACTTGTGGGGCTCCTGGGCACAAAAGCCTTTCTGTGTCCCCCATGTCTTAATTACAGGAAATAGGCTTCATTCAGCCTCCTTGACCTCCCCTGAGTTGCAACAGGCAGGTTCAAACAGATGCTAATTAGGGAAGGGAGGAGATGCAGAGACAAGGGAGGAGCAGTCAAGAGGAACAACAGTGCAGCCTTGGGGCAGGGTCCTGGTCCCCCCTCAGGGGATATACATAATAATATCTTTGAGCTGTTGTGCAGATACGGAAGCCCCACCAGGTGGGAGAAGTTAACGGTATGCTGCCCACAAGCACGCAGACCACAGACCAGTTGGAACCAGAAGAATGATGATGTTGCCCCCCACTTACCTCACCACCAACCAATCAGAAGAATGTCCACGAGCTGATCACGCCCCCTTTGAACCATTACTATAAAACTCCTCACTACCCCTCCAGGTGGGGACACAGAGTTTTGAGGGCATTAGCCCACTGTGGCCCCCTTTGCCTGGCAAAGCAATAAGGCTATTCTTTTCTACTTCACCCCAAACTCTGTCTCTGAGATTTACTTCGGTGTCAGGGTACAGAGGCTGGATTCGGCTTCACAACCACAAGTATGACTGATGGTGCCTTGGAGCAATTATAGGGTCTGGAACAGCTGAAGCTCAATTTTAGTAGCTCCCCCAGTTGCTGAAACCTGCCATTTCTAGGAAGGGAAGATTCTTGGCACTACTCCCACTTATGAAAAATGGGACCACATTCAAAGAGAAGGTTTCTATTCCTTGTCTTGGGTCTTTTCTATCTCCACCCAAGGACAAAAAGGGAGAGGGTTCCTCCAAGATTGCCTCACGTGGGTCAGAGCTGCACCTCCATGTGTCCTGCCCTGGCTGCCCCCTTTTCCAGGGGTCTCCTAGAATACACCCCGGGGGAATCTTAAGAGATTTTGAGAAGGATACCTGTCTGGTTGATAAACATCTATTTTCCTCAGGCTCGACCTGAATTTACACCATTAGTGAAAAAGTTTTATTCGGGGATCTTACTGAGGACTATATCCTGGGAGATGGCCTCTCAGATGCTCCGAGAAACTACTCTGAAGAGGTCAGTGAGGAGCCAGGATATATAGGAGTTTGGGGGCCGGAAAAACAAAACAAAACAAACACGTGGTCGAACATCAAAAGATTACTTTGAATCACAAAGAACAGACATCTCAAGTTAATGATTTTAGTGCTTTTCTATGTATGGGAAGATGCAAGAGTCTAGACTCATTGAAATTATTCCTTAGATATACATCTTAACTATCAAGAGCCAGTGTCCAAGGCACAGGATGTTTCCTATTTTTCTCCATCCTGAATTCCCCTCAGGGGGCACTGCTACAGTGGCTAATGGCTTGATCCTTGTAGACCTGTGATGGTGAGCAACATTCCCTGTCCACACATTTCTCCTTTAGTTGACTCTCTCTGTTCTTTTTTAAAATACAAATATTCCTCAGAGGGAGGCAAAACATTAAGTAGATTCACACTAAGGAAACTCCCTAGGTTTATCAGATATGCTTTTCTGTTGCCAGCAGCTTAAGAGCTTCACATTTCTGGTTGCTGCAAAAGAGCAGAATACAGGTCGGGGACTCAAAATTTCTTCTACTTCTCAGCTGTGCTTGAGGCTGACTCATCTGGGGACATCAGTGTGCTGTTCTTAATAACAAGAGTGTACTTTCTGGGTGTTTCTTAGCTTAGAGCTGTGCCTAAAGTTAAAACTGCCCTTATAGACTCAAGAGGCCTGGCAGTCCTGCAGCCTTTTTCCTGTCTTCTGACCACAAAAGAGACCCAAAGGGAAAGGGATCCAGAAGATCCCTGCAGAAACCTGAGAACCGTTTCTTTGCCTCAGTGGTTTTATTACCTGTTCTTAGTTCCCTGTTCCTACTGTAAGTAATTTGCTATTTTTATAAGAGAGTTAAGGCCAGGCCCTTGTGAGCCAGGAAGGACTGAGAGATGAAAGCTATGTATTTTACCCATGACCCAAGGACTTCTGGCAAGCTGCCTTACCTGAGCTGGGATCTGCCTTTTTCTCCTGGACAACAGAAATGCCTGTCTTTACAAAAGGGCCTACTTCTTTTTTTAAGACTTTGGTTTTTTTTAGAGCAGTTTTAGTTTCGTTTTTTTTTAGAGCAGTTTTAGTTTCACAGCAAAACTGAAAGAAAGGTACAGAGTCCACATATACTCTCTGACCCCCACTTGCACAGGCTCCCACCAAAATGGTGTAACAGGGAAGAGCCAAATCTGACTACATGTTGGATCTGTTTCTTTTACTTTAACCTTTGCTTCCCATTGTTTTTGTTCACTAAAATGATACTGTCTGGACACAATGGCCTGCCTCAGGGAACCCTACCCCTCTGCCTGAATGTTAAACCAAAGTGCCTTTGTTCAGGGAAGCATCCTGACCCTGTCCACCTGTGGATGGCTGCAAGAAAGAAATTAACACATTCCCTCCCCGAGGCTGGCCATTCCAGGGGATATTTGCAAATCTTGTGGCCTTTTTACTTTACTTCCTCATATCCTCCCCTTCTCTATGCTATAAAAGAAACTGGCATCCAGACCCTGACAAGATGGTTATTTTGCAACATTAGTGGCCATCTTCTCTGTCTGCTGGCTTTCCGAATAAAGCCGTACTCCTCGCCTCAACACCTCCTCTCCGATTTATTGGCCTGTTGTGCAGCCAGCAGAGCCAGCTTGGACTGGGTAACAATTGGACATTTGTTACAATCAATGAACCTACATTGACACATCATAATCACCCAGAGTCCAGAGTTTACATCAGATTTCACTCTTGGTGTTGTACATTCTATGGGTTTGGATAAATGTATAATGACATGTATCTACCATTACAGTGTCCTACAAGATTATTTTCACTGCCCTTATTATCTCCTTTGCTCCCAGAAAGACCTACTTTGAATCGTGGAAATAAAGTCTCCTGGGATGAGTTCCTAACCATTTTCAGCCTTCCAACCCCATGTGGCTGTGTCATGACCTTCTGGTCATAGCTTATCAGGGTACCAGACGTGCCACGGGGCCTAGCATGCAGCCCCCAGGGCACACTAGAGAGGCTGCTTCCATTGGGACCAGGATCCAGTATTTCACTTATTCTAGGTTCTTCCTGTCCAAGGCCCAAGTAAACCTCCCAACCAGTGGGATGTATAATTCAGTGCTTCCCAGTCTTAGGAGAATCCCCCGTGGACAGTCAGAATCTTGACTGAAAGAATAGAGCTCCATGCCCGGGGGTCCCAGTCACCACTGCTGCTGCAGATCTCTTGCAGTGGGCTGTGTGAGCTGCCCTATTCTCTGCGCTTGGCTGGGAGGAGCAAAGCAAGCAAGCGCTTGAGAAATGTTGACCCCTAGGAAGTCCCAGACTCAAAGCCTTCTTATCCCCTGGGAGGTGCAAACTGAGTAGAAGAGACAAAACCAATTTAACTAAAGACCAACCAAACAAACAAAAACCATACTTAGATATTCTTGCTTTTCTCATCAGGAGGGCTGGATTAAGACATGAGTTCAAAATAAAAACAATTTAAATCAGGAAATAAGTGTAAGGAATTGGAAATTTTCACAGGAAGATTGCCACAAGAATTTTCTGGGAATCCCTAGTTCTCTTCCCCTCCACAACCTCCATCTAATCAATAGTTCTTCTCCCCTTCCTCTCCCCCTCCCTTTTGTGGCCAGGACCCTCTTCCTGTTGTCTGAAACATGTATCTAGCCCACTCCCTACATCTGCCATAAAGCATCCTTAGGAACAAAGCAAGTGGAAGAAATATACCCTGTGAAACTCACCACTTTGGGCTTTTGTCTCTTTTCCCTTGAGAGCTAGAACAGCCATCAGCAGCTGCTGCTGGGAACCCAAAGGATTAGGCTGAGGAATGAGGGGCTGCTGGCTGCTGGCAGGGCCTGGTGGAGGAAAGAACACTGAGAACCTCTCCCCATGGTCCATGCTCCCTGCTCCTGGTCAGCCAGCCGTCCTGAGGTCAGAGCCACAGGTCACACTCTTGTGAGCGATGCTCAGACCCCTCATCTCAGACTCTTTCCCTCTCCCTGCGTGCTTGTCACTCTCTTACACAAACATGCAGTTTCAAGTAAGTAACCCTATCCAGGAAGGTGGCTCAGACAAAGGAAAGAAGTGTTTGGAGATCTAAGTTCGAATTAACTCTGCCCCGGGGGCTAAAGCGCAGGGGGCTAAAGCGCAGAGGGCTAAAGCGCAGAGCCCCTCAGATGCATGCAATTTGCTCAGAACTAATTACACAAAGCAGATACTAGCAACATTCCTCCCCTTCTCCTGTGTTTCACAGTGATGACATATGAGAGAAAAAGTCAGAGGCACGTAATGAGAGTAAATACGGTAATCTGGTCACTTGCAAGTTCAAGTACTGGACTTGGGACTTAGTAGTGCCAGATGGGGGGCACTTACAGCCTCCCTCTGACCTGGACTGAAATGTGGGTGACAGACAAGATTAGCTCAGATCCTGGGAAATAATAACCTATGACTACAGCACAGGGAAAAGGAAGCACTGCCCTGACAAGAGAGGCAGCCTCTCGCCCAAGTGAAGTGTTCACTCCTGTGAAAAGCAAAAGATTAAGCTAATGCTCCAGTCTTTACAAGGCAACTACTTCAGGGATATTGATGTTGTGACTGATCCTTTATTCCTGATTGTTCAAAGTGGACCTCAAAGGAGAAGTCAGAGCAAAGAAGTTACCACCTAACAGGTATGGTTTTTCTTTTTCTTTTGCTGGGGACGGCCTGCCCCCAGTTCCATGTGAAAGAAGTATGGGAACACAAATGCATCTTAAGTTTGAGGTCAACAACGCAGTGGGATGTGTATGTGTTGGCCTTGTTGCTCTCCACATTTCTGGGGTGGAAAAAATCATGAAGGAAATCACTTAATATTGAGTCTCATTCATAATGCTTCCTGATCCTGCACTTGCCTCCTAGAGAAATAATCACAGTGGAAAGCTCAACTGTAATGAACCGCCGTGAGTCATACATACACTCAGCCCACTCTCTTTGCAGTTGGAGTCTCCTAACCCAGAAGATACCATAGTCGGGGACTGTGGGAGCTAGACAGTGGGAGCATCCCAGCCCTGGTTCCGCTCAGCCTGCTGAATTAGCGTTGGCGGACCCTGGGACCACGGCTGAGACAAAGCAGCATGACAGTCACAGGGCCTCAAGTCCTCAGTGAGGGGTCCCTCCTAGGCCTGCCACACACTGCACAGCCCTGGGGCTGTGCTGGCTTTGCCCCAGTGAGTTTTCTGTCTCCACTTACCAGGGGAGGCACCTTGTCCCATAGAACCGAGGCTTTCCTACAGGTGTCAGCACCACCAAGCCCTCCTCCCCACCTCACAGCCCAGCTTGGCTGAGCCTATGGCCAGAGACTTTGCTTTAAGGCAACTTCACATCTGGGGATGGTCAGGAGTCACCTCTGAGGCCACTGAACCTTGACTCAGCGAGTCACGTGTGGCAGGCACTATCCCTGCCATCCCATGGATGGCTGTGCGACTCTGCTGCTGGGAAGGCCGATGGTCACCACTGAGATGCCCAAGGTAAATGGATTATCTCCACTGAGATGGCTGTTTGGTCTCTAAAGATATGGCCAGAGTCTAAAATATTCTAAGCAAGGCCCCAGAGGCTACAGCTTATTTAATTAGTTGGTTAATACAAAAGATTATTTTTCCATACAACAAAAGCACTTATTTAAAATACAATTTAGTTATATAATAAACTTAGTCTAAACAAGGGGTTGGCAAACTATGGCTCAGAAGCCAAATGTGAGCCATTTGGAGTTTTTTTTTTTTTTATCTTTATTGGAGTATAATTGCTGTACGATGATGGGTTAGTTTCTGCTGTTTAACACAGTGAATCAGCTGTATGTATACATACATCCCCATATCCCCTCCCTCTTACATCTCCCTCCCACCCTCCCTATCCCACCCCTCTAGGTGGTCACAAAGCACCGAGCTGACCTCCCTGTGCTATGCGGCTGCTTCCCACTAGCTATCTATTTTACATTTGGTAGTGTATATATGTCCATGCCTCTAGGTGGTCACAAAGCACTGAGCTGATCTCCCTGTGCTCTGCGGCTGCTTCCCACTAGCTATCTATTTTACATTTGGTAGTGTATATATGTCCATGCCACTCTCTCACTTCATCCCAGCTTACCCTTCCCCCTCCCCATGTCCTCAAGTCCATTCTCTGCATCTGCATCTTTATTCCTGTGCTGCCCCTAGGTTCTTCAGAACCTTTTTATTTTTTTAGATTCCATATATATGTGTTAGCATACGGTACTTCTTTTCCTCTTTCTGACTTATTTTCTCTGTATGACAGACTCTAGGTCCATCCACCTCACTACAAATAACTCAATTTCATTTCTTTTTATGGCTGACTAATATTCCATTGTATATATGTGCCACATCTTCTTTATCCATTCAT